>NC_050070.1:112073493-112416170 GCF_009764565.3 Dermochelys coriacea
GAAGTCTGTGTACATGTCCTCATCACCCCTCGTAACCGCGCTGACGTCGCCTACTCGTCCGGTTTCGCTTTGCCAGGTTCTGGTGCTGCATATACTGCTGGATAATGCGTGTGGTGTTTAATGTGCTCCTAATTGCCAAAGTGATCTGAGCGGGCTCCATGCTTGCCATGGTATGGCGTCTGCACAGAAAATAGTCGCGGAACGATTGTCTGCTGTTGCCCTGACCGAGGGAGGGGCAACTGACGACATGGCTTACAGGGAATTAAAATCAACAAAGGACGTGGCTTTGCGAGAAACTGAATGGCTGCCTCAAGGATAGAACTCAAAATCTCAAAGATAGAACTCAAAACTGGGTTTAGCAGGCCATTGATTTCACAGAGGGAGGGAGGGAGGAGAAAATGAATACAAAACAAATCCGGTCTATTTCTTGTTTTGAGCCACTTCATCTATCTTTATACATCATGCTGGCAGCAGACTGTGCAGTACAACCGCTAGCCATTGTCATCTCCTGGGTGCTCGGCAGAAGACGGTGCAGTACGACTACTGGCCATCGTCTTCTGCTAGCTGCAGATTAAAAGACAATGCACTGCTGGTAGGACTCAATCGTCATGAGAGGAAACAAGGGAAATGACCTGGCTGAGTCACCCCATGTTTGCCCAAGTACCCGGTCAAAAGAATACCCAGGACTATGTCGACGACAGCTACCAGTCATACTGCACTGTCTGCTGTCAAAAGGCAATAAACTGCTGCTGTGTAGCAATGCAGTACCACGTCCGCCAGCACCCAGGAGACATATGGTGATGGCTAGCTGAGCGGGCTCCATGCTTACTGTGGTATGGCATCTGCACAGTTAACTCAAGAAAAAAGGTGCAAAACGATTGTCTGCCCTTGTTTTTACGGAGGGAGGGAGGGAACGGAGGCCTGACGATATGTACCCAGAACCACCCACGACAATGTTTTAGCCCCATCAGGCACTGGGATTTCTACCCAGAATTCAAATGGGCGGTGGAGACTGCAGGAACTGTGGGATAGCTACCCAAAGTGCAAAGCTCCGGAAGTCGACGGTTGCCTCGGTACTGTGGACACAGTCCGCCGAATACATGCACTTAGACATTTGTGTGGGACACACACACTCAACTGTATAAAAATGCTTTCTACAAAACCGACTTCTATAAATTCGACCTAATTTCGTAGTGTAGACATACCCTAAGACTCTCTCAGTGTCTGTGTTGATTCCACAGGGCAGAGTTGACGGTAAGAGCTTTTAGGTTTCTTTCAGTGGTGTAGATTATTGATTTCAGGTCACAGTTTGAATAGCAAGCCAAAAATGGGTTGTGACAGAGGATGAGTTAATTAGTTCAGATAAAGTAAGAAGTGATAAAGTTAGATTTTCATCTAACACTTTAACTGACCCATACTGAACTGTATGTTCTACATTTTTCTAGTAGTCTTACATGTACAACACTTAGGACTATATAAACAAGTTGTATTCTTTCTAAGACCATGTAGCATAATCTGGATAAAAATATTACAATAGCGAATGCTTTAAAAAATCCCAACCTACAAATATTGTATTTTGTTATTTGCAGTATAAAACAGTATGCCATTTAGACCTGCAGTTTATTTTATCCAGTGATGGACAGATTGTCATTATGGGGTGTTTGTTAGACATGAGCTGAACATGTATCATTCAGATCCATATCCAAATCTTTCCATTATTGAGATATGTTCAGATACAGAGTTTTGACTCACTTTGGAAATAGGGTATCAACCCTCAAAATCAAATCTAACTCCAAATTACCATAAAGTTCAAGAGTATTTGGATCTGGGGTTGTTGTCCAGACCCATCAGTTTCTTTTTCAATTGTGCAGTTTGGAGAATCTATAAAATCTATAAAATACAATTCACAGGTTGTACATAAACTCTGTGTATAATTCTAAACTTCAGTGGGTATTGAATCAACCATTCGCTAGCAAAAACTGGTCATGTATCTCATGAACCCTGACTAGAAGCCACTACAGGACAATCAAAAAGTCATTATCATTGAATGACTGTGCCCTTGCAATACAATAGGTCTGATAAAGAGGGTGTCAAGCTGCAAGAAATAATTTTTTCCAGTCTGGTCTTCAGTTGGGTAGCAACCAAGCAATGAATTGCTTGTTGAGGGTCCTTGATCACCTGAGGGGGGCCTTGAGGCTGACCAGGAGGGTTACCCGACAGAGGGAACTGGAAGTTACAAAAAGACATGGTCTACTCTTAGCAGTTCTCTCACCAAGCAGAACAATAAGTCAAAACTGGGCAGAAGGACAGGAGGGTCTTAGATTGATCAAAATTCAAAGAGCTTTTGGAAGGACAATGGTGGGAAGGTTTTTGTGTGAAATTATGTTACCTCTTTTCCACCTGAGCAGCTAATCAAAGTTCAGAGCCCTGAGAATGTTCCAGCTGGAAGTAGAAATAGATGGAGCCTAATATGTTCTTTTGTTTATTTACAAGACACAAGATTCTGCTTTTCTGAACGCAGGAGGAAACAAGAACAAAAGAAGCAGTTTCTTAGCTTCCAACCCCAAGTCTCTTTAGCTAACACCAGACCCAAAAGCCTTTTCCAGGATTACACTATACATGCAGGCTGCTGCTTGGCTTTCTTGCTCCTCTAAGTCTTTCACAGTTTCCATCTTTTTTTCTCTCTCTCACCCACACACCCCACCCACAAACCTCAGCAAAAGCTCTCTGCCCACTCAGTCCAAAACTTCTGGGTAGATTCACAACCTCCTTTTGTCTTAGGTGAAGGTCTTGTGATTAAATCATCCTGACAGTTATATTAATCGAACAGTGTGTTCACACCCAGTCTCAAAGAGGTTTGTGATCGATGCAGTGAAAGGTACCTCTCAGCATAACATTTATTATTTTTGCATGGATCTGCAAGTCTCTTATGTTTTTGCTGAGTTAAGTGTGTGTGTATTTAGCAGTTCCTTTGCACAGTTGGTATGTTTGCTTACGCTGTCATGCACCCCTGAAGATGAAATCAGTGAACCAGAGGGTCCAGAGCCTTGGTGAGCTCTGGGAGCATGCAGCAGTTCCTGGGGAGGTGTGGGAGAGCCAGAGCTAGCATCAGGGCCTTGGCAATTGTACTGCATGTCCCTACTACTAAGGGGGCCTAGAGGCCCAGAGCCAGACTGACCGTGCCTAAACTTTGCCTAGTCCCACCAAGCCAATAGAACACAGGGGACCCCAGGGTTTGGGTCCAGTACAGCTGCCTAGTGAGTGTCCAGCAGCATGCACTTATCAGGTTTGTAACTGTGTGTTAACAGACACTGGGAATAGAAGGATTTTATGGTTCATTTACTTGTGTTTAAAATGGCTGATTCTGCATCTACTTGTGTCAAGAACTTTAATGAGACCACTGCTAATTTCTTTTTAAAAAAAAGGTAAGGAGTAAACATACTCAAAAAATTAGACTCAAATTATTATAACAGTAACTTTCAAGTAACTGTCTTAAAGACATGGATATTGCAGGTCATTGGGTGGTTTGCACAGTGTCGCTAACTCTTATGATTTTATTAAGTGTCTCATGATATTTGGTGTTTCAAGTCCCAGCTCCTGGAAACACATGATTACATGAGAGGTTCAGGTTTTATTTTAAAAAAGTCTACACAAACAGTTTGTGGCATGCTGGGCTGTAAATATACCTCACACTAGCTTGCTGTACATTAAGTGTACACCCTGCTCCAGGCACTAAAATGGAGTACACTAAAATGCACTGTTTGAAAAGGAAATAAAGTAAAGCACACTAGGGAACTATTAGTGCACAGCAGCTGGGTCCACATGTATACTTAGTGTGCAGCAGGCTAGTATGGGATAGATTTACACCCCAACTTGCTGAAAACCACGTGTTGGGTTGGAAAAATCCTAAGTTGTAGGCCTCATTATTGCAGAGAGAGGTTAGTAAACAACCTGTGCACCCGAAAAGCTCAAAAAACAAAAGGCAAATCAAGATTTTAATTATTTTTTAAATCTCATGATTTTTTTTAAAAAAAAGGAGTACTTGTGGCACCTTAGAGACTAACAAATTTATTAGAGCATAAGCTTTCGTGAGCTACAGCTCACTTCATCGGATGCATTTGGTGGAAAAAACAGAGGAGAGATTTATATACACACACACACAGAGAACATGAAACAATGGGTTTATCATACACACTGTAAGGAGAGTGATCACTTAAGATAAGCCATCACCAACAGCAGGGGGGGAAAAGGAGGAAAACCTTTCATGGTGACAAGCAAGGTAGGCTAATTCCAGCAGTTAACAAGAATATCAGAGGAACAGTGGGGTGTGAGGTGGGAGGGAGAAATACCATGGGGAAATAGTTTTACTTTGTGTAATGACTCATCCATTCCCAGTCTCTATTCAAGCCTAAGTTAATTGTATCCAGTTTGCAAATTAATTCCAATTCAGCAGTCTCTTGTTGGAGTCTGTTTTTGAAGCTTTTTTGTTGAAGGATAGCCACTCTTAGGTCTGTGATCGAGTGACCAGAGAGATTGAAGTGTTCTCCAACTGGTTTTTGAATGTTATAATTCTTGACGTCTGATTTGTGTCCATTCATTCTTTTACGTAGAGACTGTCCAGTTTGGCCAATGTACATGGCAGAGGGGCATTGCTGGCACATGATGGCATATATCACATTGGTAGATGCGCAGGTGAATGAGCCTCTGATACTGTGGCTGATGTGATTAGGCCCTATGATGGTATCCCCTGAATAGATATGTGGACAGAGTTGGCAACGGGCTTTGTTGCAAGGATAGGTTCCTGGGTTAGTGGTTCTGTTGTGTGGTGTGTGGTTGATGGTGAGTATTTGCTTCAGACTGGGGGGCTGTCTGTAAGCAAGGACTGGTCTGTCTCCCAAAATCTGTGAGAGTGATGGGTCGTCCTTCAGGATAGGTTGTAGATCCTTGATGATGCGTTGGAGAGGTTTTAGTTGGGGGCTGAAGGTGATGGCTAGTGGCGTTCTGTTGTTTTCTTTGTTGGGCCTGTCCTGTAGTAGGTGACTTCTGGGTACTCTTCTGGCTCTGTCAATCTGTTTCTTCACTTCAGCAGGTGGGTATTGTAGTTGTAGGAATGCATGATAGAGATCTTGTAGGTGTTTGTCTCTGTCTGAGGGGTTGGAGCAAATGCGGTTATATCGTAGCGCTTGGCTGTAGACAATGGATCGAGTGGTATGATCTGGATGAAAGCTAGAGGCATGTAGGTAGGAATAGCGGTCAGTAGGTTTCCGATATAGGGTGGTGTTTATGTGGCCATCGCTTATTAGCACCGTAGTGTCCAGGAAGTGGATCTCTTGTGTGGACTGGTCCAGGCTGAGGTTGATGGTGGGATGGAAATTGTTGAAATCCTGGTGGAATTCCTCAAGAGCTTCTTTTCCATGGGTCCAGATGATGAAGATGTCATCAATGTAGCGCAAGTAGAGTAGGGGCATTAGGGGACGAGAGCTGAGGAAGCGTTGTTCTAAGTCAGCCATAAAAATGTTGGCATACTGTGGGGCCATGCGGGTACCCATTGCAGTGCCGCTGATTTGAAGGTATACATTGTCACCAAATGTGAAATAGTTATGGGTCAGGACAAAGTCACAAAGTTCAGCCACCAGGTTAGCCGTGACAGTATCGGGGATACTGTTCCTGACGGCTTGTAGTCCATCTTTGTGTGGAAGGTTGGTTTAGAGGGCTTCTACATCCATAGTGGCTAGGATGGTGTTTTTAGGAAGATCACCAATGGACTGTAGTTTCCTCAGGAAGTCAGTGGTGTCTCGAAGATAGCTGGGAGTGCTGGTAACGAAGGGCCTGAGGAGGGAGTCTACATAGCCAGACAATCCTGCTGTCAGGGTGCCAATGCCTGAGATGATGGGGCGTCCAGGATTTCCAGGTTCATGGATCTTGGGTAGCAGATAGAATACCCCAGGTCGGGGCTCCAGGGGTGTGTCTGTGCGGATTTGTTCTTGTGCTTTTTCAGGGAGTTTCTTGAGCAAATGCTGTAGTTTCTTTTGGTAACTCTCAGTGGGATCAGAGGGTAATGGCTTGTAGAAAGTGGTGTTGGAGAGCTGCCTAGTAGCCTCTTGTTCATACTCCGACCTATTCATGATGACGACAGCACCTCCTTTGTCAGCCTTTTTGATTATGATGTCAGAGTTGTTTCTGAGGCTGTGGATGGCACTGTGTTCTGCATGGCTGAGGTTATGGGGTAAGCGATGCTGCTTTTCCACAATTTCAGCTCGTGCACGTCGGCGGAAGCAGTCTATGTAGAAATCCAGATTGCTGTTTCGACCTTCAGGAGGAGTCCACCCAGAATCCTTCTTTTTGTAGTGTTGGCAGCAAGGTCTCTGTGGGTTAATATGTTGGTCAGAGGTGTGTTGGAAATATTCCTTGAGTCTGAGACGTCGAAAATAGGATTCTAGGTCACCACAGAACTGTATCATGTTCGTGGGGGTGGAGGGGCAAAAGGAGAAGCCCCGAGATAGGACAGATTCTTCTGCTGGGCTAAGAGTATAGTTGGATAGATTAACAATATTACTGGGTGGGTTACGGGAACCATTGTTGTGGCCCCTTGTGGCATATAGCAGTTTAGATAGCTTAGTGTCCTTTTTCTTTTGTAGAGAAGCAAAGTGTGTTTTGTAAATGGCTTGTCTAGTTTTTGTAAAGTCCAGCCACGAGGAAGTTGGTTCTTTATGAGAGTATCCAGTTTTGAGAGCTCATTCTTAATCTTTCCCTGTTTGCTGTAGAGGATGTTGATCAGGTGGTTCCGCAGCTTCTTTGAGAGTGTGTGGCACAAGCTGTCAGCATAGTCTGTGTAGTATGTAGATTTTTAAGTCAATCTTATTAATACTGGGAGGCCTTACTCATGGGTTTTTAATGTTAGGGGTTGGCAATACTCTGCAGCAAGGTAAAGAAGATTTCTGTGTTTCATTATAAGTGTGAGCAGTGGTAATGCACAAGCAGAGATGGACAAATACTGTTTTTCCCCCTTGTAAATATTTGCTCAGATAAAAAATGGAATTTGATTTTCTTGCTGTGGTGCCCCTCATGTTTGCTTTCTGCAGATATTTTTGCAAATGAATTTACTAAGAGGAAATAGTCATATTAAGTTCTGAGAAAGCATAAGAGAATATTCAACCAAAATGAATTCCCAACTCCTAGGTGAGAATTAAGTTCAGATGAGACTACTAATAGTTACACTTTTCCAATGAAAGAACAGAAATAAAACTGACCTGGGTATCCAGCCAAAGCTAAGCAACAGAGACTGAATTTCAGGTATTTGAAATTTACAATGAACAAAAAATTGCACAGACCAAGAATTATTTTTAGACATGATTAGGAGAATTACATTGAGTAAATATTAGAGAAAGCTGAAAGATACTCACTGACAATTTATGAGCAGAAAGTCAGGCTAAATTAATTGAGTAACCTTACTACAAAAAATTCTCATATGTAGGTATAAATAAAGTTAATCCCTATGTGTGGTCTTCCACACAGAACAGAAATAAATCTATACAACCCCTTTACAGGATAAAAAGGAGCAGCATGTGGTCAGTGAATTAAAGTGTCTGGAAGAAGATGTTGGCATAAATGTAAACAAGTCACTTAACTACACACTCATCTTTTTGATTTTACTCCTCCTCCTAGAGAAGGGTAATTTAGAAGGAACATTCTCATTACTGCAGGATTGGAGTCCCCTGTGCTTCTGTTTCTACTCGTAGCAAATAAGGCTGCGGTAAGATGCTATACATGTCCTGTACAGGCTCTTGTCATATATATAGACCCCAGGGTTTATATATATATTATTCAGCACTGACATTTTACTGAATCTTGAAACGTGGTGAATCTTCCTCACCAAGATGGTGTATCCCATAGAAACTTCTCAGCACAATGAAAATATCTATTGATTAATTAATTAGTAAATCCATTTAATATCCTTAGATAATGTGCTATTACTACACATGAAAAGTTACAATTTTCTGAGCTGTTTTTATTTATTCTGTTGTACTATTCTGGTTTCTTAAACAGACCATTTCGTTTGACTGCAGAAAAATGAAACTTTGGCTCAACAGCTTACTTCTGTAGATCTGGCATGGCCCTAGGTTCTGAGGAAGGTAGGCTGTAAACACAGATGGCAAAAACTTTTCCATTTGATGCAAAAAAATGACTCAGTTCATTGACTTAGCACATCCTTCTGGCTTTCATCGAGCTAGAATTTTGTGATTTTGAGATCTATGTTATGAACACAGCTTTATCAAAGTGGTTTAAAAGAACAAAAAGTAGTTCCCATTACATTTAATTCTCTAATCATAATGAATCACCTGCTGTCTCATTGCTGGCCAGTGTGCTAACCCCCACTACAATATTCAACCATCAAATGGCATAATCTTCCCAGCATAGAAAAAGGGGAGTACTGTCTGGCTATATTTACGCTTCACACCAATGGCAGCAGCATGTAATATACATGTAGTTACATGCCACAGTGAAAAGCAGGCTGCATCCATATGGTGGCGTGTAGCTATGTGTGTCAATAAAAGGGTCCAGGCAGTGGAGAACTGGCCAGAGACTTTCCCCGCTGCCTCCCTGTGCCAGAGCCCTTCCCTGCTGCTAGAACCTTTCCTTGTGGCAGGGAAAGGCTCCGGCAGTGGTGAGGCAGTAGAATACTACACTGCTAAAAATAGCAGTGTAGACAGGAGAGGCTTGGGTATGTAGAGAGCCATGTAGGGTACATACCCCAGGGTTCAGGCATGTCTTCATTTGCCTAAGCAGTGATTCATTACCTACATTGCTACTTATACCTGTGCAAGCTGGGCGTGCACTGTTGGTACTCTACATGCTGCTGTAAGGAGAGTGCAGTGTAGATATATCTTCAGGGGGGAGCTGGCTCAGGAGGGAATCAGTGACTTTGGTTGAGAAGGAGGCCATAGAAAAGGCTGGGCAGCTCAGGAACTGAGAAACAACCTGCTGGTGGCAAGGAAGACCATGTTAGTGCTGGCAGGTGGGACAGCCAGGAGTGGCCCTCAACTAGGGAAGCCATGTGGTGACGCCTGAATTAAGCTACAAGTTCTGAACAAAAAAGAACTGGACTTTAGGTGGGATCTGCAGGTGTGATTGTCTCGATCAGAGTGTCCCTGGCAGTAGGCCTGAGGAGCACCAGCTTCATACCCCCTGGGCGACTGCACATAGGGGCTGAGTTAGGAACTGTTGGTTCATCTTTTGCAATTTTAAAGCAATTGCGCCTAGGATAACTGCAATGTTTATTTCTACCTCCCCACCCCTTATTAAAACAATCCTCTGTTCTCCATCAGCCTCTGTGAATGTTTATGGGAACCCAGTGAGAGCTAGTGCTTGTGCATGTACAGTGCTCACCTCTGAACATGTGGTATACCCAGCGCACTACCAAACATCGAAGGGACAGCACTTACACTGGCTCCCTGTAAAGGGGTTGGTTACAATAATTATTCCAAGCAAATATGACTGGCTGCTAACAATGATAAGGTTTATGAGCCTAGACCAGGGAGCAAACTGTGGTAGATTTTGGGGGGGGATTTGTCTGTTTTGTTTTTGAGAATTAAATTTGGCCTTTTTGCACCCCCATAAACTTGAGAATCAATACAAAACATTGACCTTTTTCCGGGGGGGGGGGAAGGGATTTTGTGTAAGCAGTGAGCAGGGTCTTGCAAGCTAATTAAAATAAAACAAGGTAAATCTTCTTCTGACCTTACAATTGAATCTTTTAAAAATTTTAATAAAGTTCACTTTTTTTTTGCCTGCTTCTGCACTTCTTTGTTCCGGTTGGGATCAAAAATGGAAATGATGGAGGCTGTGGGAAATGACTGTGGGAAAGGCTGTCCTTGCAGTATTTTTGGTTGTAATCAGGTGTACTGGCCTTTAAGGCTGCTAAAGAAAACTCCTGTACCAGTGCTCCATGTTCCAGCTTTTCCTCTTAAAAATATGGAGGGATAGTAGCAGGGACACACTCAGTGAAGGAGGGAGAATGGTCTCATGAAAGCAGTCAGGATTTTGAAATGAAGCTCAGGCTAGTGACTGGTTTTGGGGTCTGTCTGAGGCCAAAGTTCAATGAATTGCCCTGGCTGGAACTCTGCTGAATAGGAATAGAAGTTTGGTTGGGGCAGTTCACAGCTGGCCTCTGAGGAACAAGAGAGCAGGGTTGCTGGGAAATGTAGTCCCTTCTAGGATCCATGTTGTAGTTTTAGCCTGGGACAAGGCATCCTGGAAAAATGTGGAACTTGGCCTTTTTCACAGTTATTTCAACCTTTTTGCAGTTATCCTCTCAGGAACAATATCATTCATTTTTAGCACCATTCCTCACAGTGCATCCTAATCTGATAATAGACATTACTACTGCTTCCTGTAAACTAGTTAGTGGGACATACCATAAGGTACGCTCTAATCTACTCAAACTCACGCTCTAGTCTTTTCAGCTATTTAGTATGCCTTTGCAGTTAGAAAGCTTTAAGTCCAGTGGTTGCTTTTTTTTTTAAATTATGACAGAACCCTCTTTGTCCTCATCCACATTCTTCTTTTGTACAAAAAAAAGTTAATTAACTGAGGCAAAGAAGAGTTTTATAGCAAATAATCATTAAAGACATTGCAGCAGGTAGTCTCACCTTGCATCTTAAGGCATCTTATTTAAAGGTGAGTAATAACTGTTGGAACAATTTACCAGTGGTTATGGTGGATTTTTCCATCCCTGACAATTTTGAAATCAAGATTGTATACTTGTTCTAAAAGATCTGCTCTAGGAATTATTTTGGGGAAGCTTTATAACCTATACTATGTGTAAGCGGGGGAATAGTCCCGCTATTGTGGGGAACTTTCTGGGCTTCTGCACTACCCCGGTGAAGTGGGCTAGCGAAAGGATCTGAGTCCTCACTCCCACTTCCTTTACCCAGTGGCCTCCCTGCCCTCGAGGGCTTCCCTTCCACTTTCCTGTCAGACAGAGTCCTCGTAACCCCTACGAGGGTGGGCCCAGGATTCCTGGGGGGCTCAACCCCCAACCCTGCTGTGGTCACCTAGGACAGGGGCTAGAGTGTCCCCACTCTGGGGTACTCTCTCTGCACTAGACACTTCTCTGACCCACTGACCATTACATACAATTTGAAGCAAATGCAAGTTATTTAATCAACAATTCATTTTAAAAAGAATAAGGAAAAATGGGAAAGGTAAAAGGAAACACATCACCCCGCTCTGTGGCAGGGAACATCACAAACAGTGTCTCTGGAATGTCAGGGCAGTTCACAGTCTGCTCCTTGTAAGTCCCAGGCCGCCTTCTCAGGCCCTGGCTGTGCTGCAGGGATGCTGTGGGTTGGACACTTGCTTTGGTGGTGGCCACACGCTCTCAGGCTCTAAGTGGTAGGACCCTTCTGCCCAGTGTCGCCCCCGCCTGTCGGGGTTACGAACCAAGCCTGGCCTGCAGAGCCTCTTGGCTGAGGTGTCTCCCTGTGCTGGGCCTGCTACCCAGGGTCCCCTACTCTCTCCAGCTACTCACTGCACCCATCTCCGGACTGCTCCAGCCCCAGCTCCACCACTCTGTCTCTGTGCTGCTGCTGCTCTGCCTCCAGCTCCCTGGGCTGCTTCTTTGGTCCCTCTGCCTCTGGTTGCTGCAGCTCTGCTCCCAGGACAGATCTGCTCTGCAGGCTGCTTCTGTGACTCTGCTCCCAGCACTGACCTGCTTTCTGGGCTGCTTTTCTGGCCCCTCTGGCTCTGGTTGCTGCAGCTCTCCTCCCAGGGCAAGTCTGCTCTCTCTGGGCTGTGCCTCTGGTTTTGGGGCTGCAGCTCTGCTCCCAGCACAGGGTCTGCTCTCTGTGGGCTGCTTTTCTGGTCCCTCTGGATCTGGCCCAGCTCTGCTCCTCAGCTCAGGCCCCTGCTTTCTCCTTAGCTCAGCCCCACTCTGTCTGAGCCAGGCAATTCCAGCTTACAAGGAGGACGGGACCTCCCTGGCCTCCTGACTCCCTGATTAGCCTGCCCGCCCTGTCATTCAGGCTGACCTGGAGCATTGGCCTCTCCCCATTGTTCCTGGGGGCTGTCAGTCTCAGGGTCCTGATTCCCCATCGACCCTTCCCCCTTTTAGTACTGGGAGTTGGCAACTAAAACACCCCCACTGAATGTTAGTAAGGGGGCAACAGTGGAGGATGGAGGAAGTCAGACTAGATTATCTTAATGGTCCCTTCTGGCCTTAGAACCTATGAAACCTGTCTAATGTCACCCCCAGCAATGTACCTCTGACCAGGGAAGAAGGAGACAAATAGAATATGATTATGAGAGAAGAAAGAATGGTGCACAAAATAGCTTATGAATTGAATGGCTGGGGAGAAGAAAGGAACCTTGTGTGGCAAAATTAGATTGGACGGCTGTCGTGTTTGTGTACTGTTATGTTCTATTTTTTCTTTTTGCCTTTGATCTGGATTTTTATTTCTACTGGCATTAGAGCAAAATAAATGTGGCAAATACATAAGCAATTGAAAGCATGCTTAGGAAAGTGCTAGGCAACCTTAACTGTACTGGTTCTGCCTATACTATAGACAGGTAAGTGTAGGGTGACCAGATGTTCTTATATAGGTGCCTATTACCCTCATCACCTGTCCTGTTTTTTCACAGTTGCTATCTGGTCACCCTAGGTAAGTGTCTTGTACTGCTTGTCTTGTTACTTGTTTTTAGAGTCTTGAATCTTTGTCCACACTATGAAGAGGGAGACTACAAAAATATTTTATCTTTTGGTGGTATTCTTTGGGGTCTCTCATGAGAGGTTTACATTCCCTCCTAACCCTGTTAGAGCATCTCATAATGGAGGAAACAGCTGCTTATGTTACGTTTCCCTCTCTTCTTTCCACCCCCTTTTCTGAATAAATGAAAGTTGTTGGATTGATAGGCCTAAATTTCAAACTTCATCTCTGTGCAGACAGAAGTGCAGACTTCCCCATGCTGTCAGGTTAATATGACTCAAAGCTGAGCAAAATGACCACTTTTTTGGGTTCCCTTAAACATCTGGCTGCCACTGATGGATCCTGCAATGAGCTCCATGCAGGGAGATCCCTGAATCTTTGCCGAGCTCAATGCGGAATGCGGTATTGTTAGCAATTGTAGAATGATTGCTGGGATAAACAAAAGGTTGTGTGTTTTTTTTTTAAATGAATGAGAGAGCAAGAACAAAACCAACCAAATAATTTAAAACAACGTAAAACAGCATTACTGCTGCAGTTCCTGAATGCATTATGAAAGCTCTCATGTGCGGAGCTGGGTCTAACTGTGTCTTGTTTAATTTGACCACTTGTAAAACTAACTTTTTCCAACAGGGCTGTTACTTTGAAACACATTTTTATATGTCTGAACTGTCCTTTTATTTTTATTTTTTTTTTCCTCTATCAAGCTGCTTTCTACATGCGTCACATGCGTTCTCAGGTTGTTGGTTTTGCTTGAGTAAAGTGGTAAGAATTAATCTCTAATTGCACCAAAGGGGAGGCTGGGGGAGTTGAGAGAGCTGATTAAAATTTTAAGGATAATACAGCCATAAAACAATTCATTTCATTTCATAAATGGGGGAGGGGCATTTCTATTGACAAAGAAAATAGTGATGTACTTGTCAGAGTTCACAGTTCAACAGAAAGGCAATATTGTCTTTCAGATGGAACTCCTGGATTCTACTTCCAACTCTTCACATTCAATGTGTGACATTGTACAAGTAGTTTAACTTCTCTCTGCAGCTATAAAATGAATACCTTATCTATCTGACAAAGGTTAATTAACGAGGCTAAATTTTTTTAAAGCAAGTTGATATCCTTGCATTAGGTAAGTGTAAAATTGTTATGATTAAGCTTCTAGCTGCCTTGTCTGAAATATGCTCATTCTGTGGAGTAATATTATATATTCTATTTTTACTAAAGTCTGAACATTTTTGTTAAAATATTCTCCATTTATGGATGTAAAGATTAAGAATAATATTCTAGCCTTAGATAATTGTGCTTGGCTCTGACTCCATTAAATAACTTGTACATATCTGAAGGAAGAATATGGCCTTACCATCTGTGTTCGGGGGGGTGGGAAAACACTTTCTGTTTGGCACTGAGAATAAAGATGTGCGGGAGTTTTATTAAAACTCAACTCTAATAGGATTTGAATTTGCTACCATTGAAAAGGAAGCACTTACTCACTAGGTTACAAAAACTTTGCTTAAGGGTTTTATTCTGGCCACCAGATGGAGCTCGTATTGTTTTCTGAATAGGATAGAAACATACTGAGAATAACAAGGAAAAAAATCATAAACAAATAAATATAGTGGGCGATTGAGCTCAGTGTGTCATCTAGTTCACACCGGCATTCACATACATGATAGATTGTAAATGGCCTCAGAACAGTGCAAAGGCCTCTGACCTGTAGAACAGACGAAGTGGGAGAGGTAATATATTTTTATAGGACCGACTTCTGTTGGTGAGAAAGGCAAGCTTTTGAGCCTACACAGAACTCTTCAAGCTTGTCTCTCACCAACAGAAGCGGATCCAATAAAAGATATTACCTCACCCACCTTGTGTTTCTAATATATCGGGCCTAACATGGATACAACAACAGTGCTTTCATGAAGGAAAGACAGCTACACTTAGGCTTGGCTCTTTCTTCCTTCAAATGGTCTTGAAAATATCCTCTTCCAGTGATCTGATGTGCAGTAACTCTTCCTCTATTGGCACCTGGTATTATACATTCCTGTTCAATAGTATTAAATTACATAGCTTAGAGTAAATACTAAGCTCTTTTGTTACAGACAGGCGTGTTCTCAGTTGTCACTCAGAATTAATTAGTGTTTTGGTTTTTATCAAAAAAACAACAGTATAATCGCTCAGCATTGGCCTCTGTTCCCACTGAAATTAAAGGGAGTTTTACAATTGACTTAGATGGGAGCAGAGTTAGGCCAAGGAGAACCTTTGAAAATCCCACTCTACATTGCATACACTTTAGGGCACTATTAATTTAGAGGTAAGGAACCTCTTAAAAATAACTTTTGTGTTTTAAAAATATTGTGTTTAAAAAAAAAAAAGCCCCAAAACCCAAGAAGTGCCAGATTCTAATCCCTTTACTTCTCTTGTGTAGTACCTTACTCTAGAAGTAGTCCCATTGATTTCAGTGGAATTACTATCTTATCTAAGAGACCCTTCCTCACACTTCATGGTATCACAGACTGACCCCAAAAGAATAAAAGTTTTCAGTAGTTCTAGGTCAGTACTCAAGATTCCCATGGCCTCTGGTCCCATATCAGTCTGGTGACTGAAACAAAGTTATAAAAAAAAGAGTATTCATGTTACTGCCCTATCCTGCAAGATCTTATGCAGCGACTGCAAGGTTAGGGCCTAGAAAGGTATATCCAAATTTGACTGGGAATGTGAGGCCTCATCTGGTTAGCTCGCCTGACCTTTCACAAACATTTCTGATTTCATTTTTTTTAAATAAAGCCCTTTGTTTCATCAGGCTTTCATATCATTCTAAATTTTGTTTCCTCACTAAATTCTCACACTGGTAACTATTTCTTCTGGGTCATAGTTTGTGTCTTGGGAGACCATTAGGAAGAATGTTATTTTAAAACTATCCTATTATGTATTTACTAATTTGAAAACTTCACACGGAATGAAAGCTAGAAACTGAAGCTGTACTCTTTGGCCTAGTGACCACGATCAATTCTATCTCTGTAGTTTCACAAGAAAGGTATATGTGTAGCAGTAGTCAGATGATTGGCACATTGGTTGGGTTAGGTATTAACAGTTGAAGAATCACTGCCACACTCCAGCAAAGATTACAAAATATAATACTTCATGTAAGCACCATAAAATACATACTTCTCTTGTGCCCCTGTCTTGTTACTGCTAGTAACAAATACTTATGCGTAGAAGAGAGTTCTCTGTTGTAATCAGTCTGCTCATATTGCCTGATTAATGGTGGTTTGACATACGTGTTCATGGTAATGAATTGTAATGTAATGTCACAAATATAGATTGTGACTTCACAGAGCTTCTGCAGCAGAAAGCAGAGTTGGTTTTGTATAACTGTGGATTGGATTTTTTTTTAATAAAAGCAAAACCAAGAGTCCTTCCAGAGCCAGGTTCCATTTTATCTGAACCCCCAAAGTTTGTGGGAGGCTTAAGTTTCAAATATTTCTAATTTGAGCAATTATCACAGAAACTGATGTGTATAAAAGAAATATTGTACATAAAAAAAATAAATAAAAATCTTGGACTGGATTTTTCATTGCCCTTCACGTTAGTCAATCCTTTACACTAGGGCTAAGTGGGTATAAAATGCTACAAAATCAAAGTGCTTTCCTTTTACTCACTTTTGCACTAGTGTAAATGATTACACGAAGTGTAGGGCACCAGAGAATCAGTTCCTTTTTTTCTCTAGATCTATTTTGAAGTTGGCAGGAATGTAGCGAAGGTGCTATTCTTTGCTTACATCCCTTTCTACTTTTAATAACTTTTTCGTGCTTTCCTCCTCTAGTGTAAGGAATACTACTGGTACTTCTGGGGCAATGCCTGCTTGGAAAAATGAGGGAGGAAAATAAACACACTTTTCTCTCAATTCTTGGTGTCATTCACAATAATTAATAGAAAAGATCTTTCAGATGACAGTTATGCCTGCGGAAGTTGTTCCAGTGCTCATAATATGTGCTGTGATCAACTCATTTCCACATGGGAACTCCAAAATGGCAGCAGAAGGCCTTACCTGAATAGCCTAGCAACTGTAGTAGAGCATGGAGCTTTCAAAAGGGCCCTAAAATTATAAGCACTTCTGTGCATTCCTGCAATCTAGGGACTCCAGAATGACCACACTGCCCCTTAAGCAAGAGGGAGGAGGCAGGCATTGTCCAGCTTACTGAGGGAAAGGAAACGGAACTTTACGGGGGAAGAGGGTAGTGATGGAGGGGTTGAAAAGGGGCTCCTATGAATGGTATGGCAGGAAGCCCATTCCCCTTTCTTATCGCCTACCTTCCCCCTCCTATGAGGGGGAGTGTGGATGGTAAGGTCCCAGCAGTGGGTTCGTTTCGGATCCTGGATGGAAAAAGGGAAAGGCTGGTGGAAGCTTCTCTTCTCCCTGCCCCCACCCTTTCCCATCCACCCCCGGGTAGTTATTGAATGAACATGGGGTTACCTGCACTGTACACTTTTGTCTGCCAGGTAGTCCCAGACATCTAATAATAAAGTTGTGGCCGGATTAAAACCATATCTAGTGTCTCCTGTCCTTCTTTAGCTATAGTTGGATAATAGCAACAGCAGCACTTAACTGATCAATCTGTAAATGAAAAACAGCATTGCTACTCTCATTAATTACCACATTATAGCAGAGGCAAGTTAAAAGGTTGGCCTAGAACTGCCACTGGCTGTTAGAGCTGTTTCTCATTTCATTGTTTATTCCTGTTACTTAAACAGCTGGAGTAGCCAGTGGCACCACCATGACTTCTGCCTTCCTACATCCTCAGAGTAGTAACAAAGGAGCTGGTATCCTTATTGTCTTAGTTGAACTTTGTTCCCCTTGCCTCCATCTCTGTCCCTTTCCATGTCTGCTTTCAGCATCCACTATTAATGAAAGTAAGAAAGCAAAAGCCTCCAGTTGCCAAGTTGAATATAATTAAAGTAAAGGAAATTCTCATTGCTCCGTGGCATTCCAATTACATACAGAGTACTGGGTTATAGGCAGAGAATGCAACAGCCCCACTAATCAGTTAATAGAAGAATCTCCTTAGTTCCCCCTAATATCAACGATACTATTATTAGCTAATCTGAGAAGATTTTTCCCACCACCCCATCTCCTCTTAACAGGCTGTCATATGCTATTGCTGTTGAATTAAAATCAAACTCATAATTTATTTTGTTTAGGAAATTATGGGGAAAGTGGAATGGAAGCCTTCAAAGAGCTGGCTGCCCAAGAAGGCCTGTGCATCGCTCACTCAGACAAGATCTACAGCAATGCTGGGGAAAAGAACTTTGATCGGCTGCTGCGGAAACTCCGTGAAAGGTTACCCAAGGCCAGGGTTGTGGTTTGTTTCTGTGAGGGAATGACCGTGAGGGGGATCCTCATAGCCATGAGACGCCTTGGAGTGCTTGGGGAGTTTCTGCTAATTGGAAGGTAAGTCTTTGACTCTCATTTCATGTTCCCTCATGAGGATTCCAGCCCTCCATGCATGGACTGTGTTACTGTGGTTGCCTGTTACCGATATACCTCAATAATAAATTAAGAGGTGATAAGGTGGCAGAGCTGAACCCAGGAAGGGAGTGTAAAGATGTCTTCCTAGTAAATCAGTATAATTTTGGATAGTTTTTTCTGATGTAAATGCTCATGTTTTTACGTTTTATAGATATGGACAACTTGATTGAGTATTGCGATGGGGGGGAATATATTTATGTATGAAGCTTAAAACCTTAGCTGGGAGTCCTGTTTGCACTCAGAATAAATGCAAGATAATGTGACTAGGAAGTAAGATGTGCAGAGAAATATACTGTCCATTTTAACAATGAATGAGACATTGATCTATACCCTTTCTAAAGTTACAAAATGACTTTGGTTTCAGAGTAGCAGCTGTGTTAGTCTGTATCCGCAAAAAGAAAAGGAGGACTTGTGGCACCTTAGAGACTAACAAATTTATTTGAGCATAAGCTTTCGTGAGCTAAGAATTTTCTTATCCTTAAAAGAAAGAGCTGGCACTTCTAGTTACATACCTTTATGCTAAGTCTTGGGTCAACATCTCAGGACACTGATTTTATTTTACACAATCTTTTTTAAACCTAGCATATTTATGATAACTTAACCATTATAGTATGTATGTGTGCCTGTTTTCATAGATTTTTTTTTTCAGGGTAACAGCTTGAGCATATGTATATGATATTTAATGTCCTATAGGTATAAGGCAGATCCAGGTCAATATATTAGCTAATGAAGTCAGAGATGGTCTCCATTGGTTCCACATTGTTTGCCTGTGTATTTTAGGTCTTGCATTGAAATCTGATCCTTTCTTAGGTTCGTTCACGTGAGGTTTGTCCAAGTTCTCCATTGTGGGTTGTGGTGGTTTTTAGTAGTTCCTACAGTTAAGCCACATTTTGGGGAATGTAATTTTTACAAATAAAGTATCCTGGCACACTTTGGTAGAATGCCTCATCTTTCCTCCAAAATCCTCTCCATTTCCTCTGTTCTCTGTCACTGTTCATTGAGTCAGAGATTCAGAAGTCAGAAGATATCACTGTGATCATCTAGTTGGATGTACTGTGTAACACAGGTCATAGAACTTCCCCAAAATTCCTAGAGCAGATCTTTTAGACAAATGTCCAGTCTTGATTTAAAAATTGCCAGTGATGAAGAATCCATCATATCCACTGGTAAGTTATTCCAGTGATTAGTTACACTCACTTTTTAAAAAACTTAAGTCTTATTTCCAGTCTTATTTCCTGTCCAGTTTCAACCTCCAGCTATTGGATTTTGTTATACTTTTGTCTGCTAGACTGAAGAGCCCATTATCAAATATTTGTTCCCCACATTGGTACCCATAGGCTGGTACTAAGTCACTTAACCTTCTCTTTGTTGAGCTAAGGAGCTCAATCTGTTTAGGTCTATCACTATAAGGCATGTCTTCTAAGCCTTTATTCATTCTCATGACTCTTCTTTGAACCCTCTCCAATTTGTCAACATCCTTCTTGAATTGTGGATACCAGAATTGGACATGGGGTCACACCACTGCCACATACATGAGTAGGCACAGAGAAGTTATTTTACTTAAGATTCTCCTGCATGTGCATCCCAGAATTGCATCATCACTTTTAGCTACAGTGTCACACTGGGAACTTGTGTTCAGCTGATGATCAACCAAAAACCCCAAAACTTTTTCAGTCACTGCTTCCTGAGATAGTCTTCCATCCTGTAACTATGGCCTATATTGTTTGTTTTTAGCCATATTAAAACACACATTGTTTGCTTGACAACACCACCATACTTCCTGTCACTAAGGCCCATCACTTAATAGCTATCTCTGACTTACTCTCCCTTGTGAAAAAATTCATTCAGGCCTTCTTCAGCTCCTGTCTTGACTAATGCAGCCTCCTCATGTCTGGCTTTTCTGACACAGCCCTTGCCTTGCTCAGGTCTGTTCAAAACATGGCTGCTAAGATCATCTACCTTGTCTGTCACTCTGACCATGTCCTCCTTTGGGAATCTCACCATTAACTCCCTGTTTTCAACCACATCAAGTTTAAGCTTCTGTTGCTTGCCTTCAAGGACTTTCACAACTCTGCCTTTTCTCCACTATTCCTTTTGCTTGTTTTCTTGTCTGTGAGCTCTGTGGAAGAGGGGTTGCATCTTCCTCTGTGTGTGTGTGTGTGTGTAAACAGGGCCTACTATGTTGTGGGTGCTACCAGAATAAAAATAAAATAAATTATTACTAAAAGTGATATGCCTAAGAAATGTACCTATAATTTATTATACCTCATTTCACATGGCTAGTATTTTCATAGCCTATAATAAAATGTTTCAGATTGTCACAAATGGTACTTAAGCTTTGTTTACAGATTCAATGCAGTGAATCAAATAATCCAAATTTAACAAAATTCGCTTTTGTGTGATACTGTCTCTAGCAGTTCAGTAAACTTGTTTTGCAGCTTTAGACTATTATCTATGTTCATATACTACGTCTTGTTGCCACATAACAGATGTTTATAATCTAGTTTTTAATGTCTTTTGTCATATTTCACTGATATGAACCCTTTAAATTTTGTATTAGAACTTCTACCAGGTAGCGCATTTCTATTAAGACCTCCATCCTTAAGGTGTCTGGCTATGAAACACTTTCCTCTGTGGCATTATAAGTTTTATTAGAAATTCTCAACGGTTTTGTTTAATAAATTGGAAATTTCATTTAGAATCATAGTGTGTTTCATTCAGATTTTCATGTACTTCTAGTTTTCTATATTCCATAAGCTTTGAGTGGTTTTTATTTAAAAAAAAAAGTTGATCTTGTAATAAAGCAAACTGGTGATAACTTGACTTAGAGCCTGGATTGTGTCAGGCAGGTGGCTGAGGTAAGAAATATTATAGGGCTCACAACATGCCTCATAAGCACTTACAAAGCTAAGAAAATACATTTCTTTGGATTGTCCTAATTAAGTGCTAAAAATGGTAGATCCAGCACTAAGCAGCAAATTATTCACAATTAAGTTGCAGTCGCTGTGCCATAAATTTGGGTAGTTTAACACAAATGGGAATAGAGTCACACATCAACATTGCTCTGACACGATATTGGGTGGCTTGCATTCAAATACACAGGTAAGCAAAAACAAAAGCCTTTAATTGAGAGGAATGGGAGTGAATGTAAAAATCAAAATCTTTGTGGTACTAAGCTAAATGAAGCCCTTAATTTATCCACAGGGACAGAAGCATTGTCAGCCACACAGTGAGAACCTCATAACTCTATCCTGACTCACTATACAAGAGAACCATTTTTAAGGGACACCTAGTATCACACACATGCTATCTCTAGCAGTTCAGTAAACTTGTTTTGCATCTTTAGACTATTATGTACTCTGTTCATGTACTACATCTTGTTGCCACATAACAGATGTTTATAATCCATTTTTAATGTCTTTTGTCATCACCAAGTTTTGTCTGCATCTTCACTCTCAAACAGAATGGACTATGAGAAACAGCTTCTCTCTTAATAAACCAAATTCAAGGTGTGGGAAAGGTGGTGTTGGGCCAAGCTTGGCTTTCAGTCTTACTGATGTAAATCAGGAATAACTCCATTGATGACTTGGGATTTACACATTTGCAAATGAGAGCAAAGTCTGGTCCATCATAAATATTACAAGAAGTTACTTGGTGCCTGTCTGAGGAGGGGATTGGTTCTTTTAGTGAGTTGGGCATAGCCCCATCTGGGCTTAGTTATTGGACCCTAGGTAATGGATTTGGGCTTGGTCTGGCAGTTCAGTTGGGTGATCAGGATCACCTGATAATAGCCCACATGTGGGACTTCCCCTAAGAGGGAGCCTGCTCCCCCAGTGAGAGATTTGGAGGGAGAAAGTTTTAGGGAAAGAACTATTGAGTCCAGGAAGAGGCTGAAGTAACTGAGAGAGGGGAGAGGGGGTACACTTTTTTTTGCCCAAGTTGACATTTGAACTGTGATATTATTTTAATAATTCAGACCTCCAACCAGGGGTGGTGGTGTTGGATAAGTGGCCTGATTGTAATTTGAGAAACTGAAGGTAGGAAAACTGAAGCAAGTGGAGGGTCCAACATGGAACCAAGTATGATCCTGTTATGTTGATTGTCTGAAATACTATTCACACTTCTGGATAGCTTATTATGAAAAACAGATTACAGAGATGGAGAAAGTAGAATGATAGGCAATCAAAAGAAGATAGGGATTTGGTGAAAGTAGCAATTTAAAATTTTACAATAACTACACCTTATTCAAAAGGAGTAGATGAACAGAAAGCGTATTAATATAGCCTACTTTGGTCCTTTCAGGACCTCTTTTCTGTTCTAATCATTTTAAGTGTGGTAAGAAAGGGCATAGTTCTAAAGAAATTCAGGTGGAGTTTCTTTAACATTAGTTACAATGTGGAATTAATTAAAGTAGCAAGAGAAGCAACTAACAAACTCATCTAATATTACTTATGCAGAACTCCTTGGGTCACAAAGTGCTTTGAAAATAAGGCCTTATGAGAATTTTGCAAGGTAGGGGAGTATCATACATATTTTGTAGAGTCATAAATTGAGGCACAGAGCTCAAGAGACTTGCCAAACTAATGCAAAGTCTTTGCAGGTAATGCACTGCCAGTGAAAGTCTGCGTTTAGAAGCAAAAAGTCCTGCTTCCCAGCCCCATGATTTCATCACTAGAAATCATTGCCTCCCCAGAGAAGAGGCAGGTTAGATGAATATTTAGAGGTGAAAATGTTGTTCAGTAACTGAAACGTTTCCTAATTTCCTCCTATTCTAAGTGGCCTATCTGTATGTTGGGAACTTTAGTGAGTGTATTGGTATTTAAGGATGGGTAGGTGTTTGCTGTGTATGTTCTGAGGTACAGTGCTTTGTAATTTGATGTACAGGATTGTCGGCATGTCCGGCCGGGGCCTTCACTCTCTAGGGTGGCGGGGAACCAGACCGCCTTGCTAATTCTGTCAGGTGTGTTGGGGAACTAGCCTGCCTGAGCAAAGAGTTCAATAGCAAGGCCCAGGCCCTGGGTCAGGGCAGGGCAACAAACATTCAGTAGCTCAGGGCCCTCAGGCAGGGGCTGAGCCGAGTTCAATAGCAAACCCTGGCTCCGAGTGGCCTGGGAGAGGGGGAGACTGCCACCTGCGAGATGGGTGGCGGGGGGACGCAGGCCCACCCACTCCACTGCATCCCTTCAGAGATACCTGGGTCCGGCCGGCGTCCTCTAAGGATTCACACACCATGGGCTCCTCGGGGTAACTGGCACTCAGTTGGCTTGGCGGCTTCTTTGGGTAACTGACGAATAGCAAGCTTGGCAGCATCTCTGGGCTCGGGCTAGCTTCAGGCGTTGGCTGGTATGGCCAGTCCTTGGGTCGGCCGCCGATCGCCATGGTCTCCCAGCTGGGAGCTCTGCCACATGTCTGGCCTCTCTGGTGGCTGTGTTTCAACTGAGCTCTGGAGTCAGGCTTTTATACTTCTGGTCCTGCACCTTGATCTCTGAGGGGCAGGCCCAGGGTTTGCTGGCTCCGTCCACTTTGGCATCCAGAGGCTTGTCCCTCTCCAGGGCGGCGGGGAACCAGACCCTCTCGCTACAAGGAGTTATGAAATGCCTAGTCCAATGCTCTCTTACATGTGTCACAGTGAGCACTAGAGATTTTTAGATCAGAACTTGCATCACAATCAACTTCACATGTTGTAAGATCCCCTCTCCCAGTGGTTGTTGCATAGCTGTGATTTTTAAGTGCTAGAATGGACTCTCCAAGAAACTGGATACACTGCATTGAGGACAAGACTGGAATCCTCCAACTCCTGAATGCTAATCTTGGCTCAATCACGCATCAAATCATTGGTACTGTACAAGCCATTTAACCTCTCAGCATCTCTTCTGATTCTAAAATGAGGGTACTTTATTCTATTACCCAGAGGTGTTGAGGGGTGTGTGAATGAATGAATGAATGAATGTTTGTGCAGTGCTTTAAAAATGCAACTTGTTATGAGTGTTGGTTTTTTGTGATGACAATTTTTCCGTAGAACTACTCACTTTTTTTTACTGTATTTCTTTTAAGGTGCTGTATCAGGCAAAATGGCAAGGTAGGGGTGTGTGTCATACCCTCATTTCACTGTTTTCCTAAGCAACACAGCATTAGGGCTAGTTCTTGTTACCGTTCACCATAAACTTTGCACATCCTTTCTTGATTATCAAATCAATGAGACCCAATCAGAAGGAAGTATCCCAGTTTCAGTGAAATGTCTCCTATTAGTGTAAAACTTCAGACAGAGGATAGGAAAGCAGGTTTTGGTGGATGGCATCAGCTGTGAAACTGACCACTAAATTTAATCAGTCATTGATAGTCCAACTTGCCCTCTTGAAACTGTCACAAATTTCAGGTAACACTAGCTTCTGTACTGAACAGATTCCAGCAACTGTTATTGTGGACCCCACTCCAGTATTGCTTCAAGACAAAGCATGGAAACAAGACTGCACTGATAGAGGAATTCCTCATTGGGGTGGAGCAAGACAAGACAGGCTGATCTTACCTTGCTTAGCTTGTTATCCATTTTAAACACCATTGACCACAAAGTGCTGCTGATCTGGCAACATGCCCCAGCAAGAGACAATAGAATTTCATTAACTCTTTTCTTCCTAGCTGGTCTTGAAATCACCCCCCCCCGCCCCAGATATTCGGTTCCAGAAAGTGGGCAGGCACAAGTCCACCCCCTGCTAAAGGACCCTCTCCCAGCCTGTGGGCAGCTTCCACAAGGGCCAGAAACTCGGATAATTACAGGGGACAACCAAAAATATAACGGGGACAGGTGTGAAGGTCAAAGGGTCAAACAAAGGGAACCTGAAGGGGACACCGAGCAGAGAACCCCGGACAGTGCCCAGCGTTCCTCAAAGGTGTCAAGGGAATCATGATGGGCAGCTTCTCCTGCCCAAGAGCTCTAAGGGCGTAATACTGCAACTCCTGCTGGTCATCATCTAGATGTCGCCCTTAGGTCATACTGAGATGACAAGGGCTGCACTGCCAACAACATAACATGCAGCTCTATGTATCTTTTCCAGTCAGCTCTGGTACCACGCTGTCACAGATATCCGTGTGCATGAAGGCAATTGCAGCCTGAATGAACAACTGGCTCAAACTGAAGAACAAAGTCTAAAATGATGTTTCAAAGTAAATGGTTTGGGGAACTGGTGAACATCACTGCCTCCCTCTCACTTGTAGGTATTTGTCTTCAGGCAGTTAAACTGCATAGCCTTGGGTCCCTGAACAATCTAATAACTGCAGTCCTTAAAAATGCCTTGCAAATTGTAACCACTACCAGAATGCTTTCTTCCATTTCTGGAGAACCCATTCCTCCCAGATGTACCTCTTGCCACAGTAGTTCATGCATGTGTTATCTGCAAGGTAGGCCGCTACTACTTGCTCTACCTCAGCCTAGACAAGCCATTCACGAAGGGGCTGCACCTTATACATATGATGGCCTTTCCCCTAACTGAAACAAGCTGAAGGCAATTTGCTGCTGCTTCCCAACCTGCACTGATCCCTATCCACCATTGAATCTACTGTCGGACTCTGCAACTGATTGTCATGGACCTTGCAAGTTAGTTCAAAACAAGTGGGAGGTAGATACTTCTCAACAGCAGCCCTTAGGCTCTCAAACATCCATGCAAAGAAGATTAAGAGCCCTACCCTCACATTCATGTTACCAAAGCACATCTTAAAGAGGAGGAGCAGAAAAGCCTTCTTCATTGTGCTACAAAGTAGCAGTCCTATCTCCTCACGATTACTTGGAGTAGGGCAGAGATCTGATTGCTCTCTCTTCAGGTCTTGAGAATTTTTATAGTTCTGTGCTTTGGTTGTGGCCTTATTTTTTTTTTCCAGAGGTATTGAGCACATAGCTCCTGCTAAATTCAGAAACACTAAAAAACAGCACTTTAAAAAAGGTTAGCCTTTCATTTATCATTTCTGTAGTGGACTGAATGGGGGAAACAACATTAACATGAGCAGCAGTAGCCAGGCTATAAGTAGCGATGTAGTTTTAAGAGATACAGCATCCTCAGAAGCAGACTGTGTAATCCAAACTTCTATATTGTCATGTCCTGGTATTCATGGGGGAAGTAAAGAATTAGATGATGATGAAATAACAGTGGCTGGAAAACATGGAATAAACCTAGAAAAGGCAGGGCCAGGGGCAGCAGAGCTGGTAAATAGGAGGATATTGATTTTTGTCAGGTTTCAGAGTAGCAGCCTTGTTAGTCTGTATTCGCAAAAGGAAAAGGAATACTTGTGGCACCTTAGAGACTAACAAATTTATTTGAGCATGAGCTTTAGCTCATGAAAGCTTATGCTTAAATAAATTTGTTAGTCTCTAAAGTGCCACAAGTACTCCTTTTCCTTTTGCGATTATTTGTCAGACATTGTTTAGAATAGAGGAGTAGTTCATCTGTCACCATCAAGACCCCACTTACACAGCATGACTAGTAGTGAGTCTGCCACTGCTGTTGATTCTCTGAATTACTGGAGAGACTCTGTGCTTCTCCCCTTTTGTGTAGAGTACTTGGATCCAAAGATTAATTTAAATTTCAGGTAAGCCTCTGCACCTGGGGTAGGGGCTTATTCAAAGTTAACCCCCAAATCTGTTGAACTCTAACTTCTAAAGAAAGATGCAATATTGGCAGACAGGGAAAGTATTTTAAATAAAGATAGGACCAATCCATACTATTCGGATCCATATTTTGAAAACCAAGAAGATGGGCAGTTTTTTGGTTCCAATGCTAACTTTAAATTTTAAAGAGCCAGAACCTCAACTGGTGTAAATCGGCATAAGTTCATAGATGTGAGGTATATCTACACTTGAAATTTTAGTCAATTCTAGCATATGCTATCTATCACCAGAAGACGCAAATGTCTGTACCATGACGCACAAATTTTATTAGCAAATGCACAAGTGGTACAGTAAAAATGGAAAATTCAAAACATCAAGTAGGGAGATAGAGAAATGTATAAATCCCTCCTTCTCCCCCCCCCCACCCGCAAATAAAAAGTCGAGAGGGCTTAAGTAGGCATCAAAAGTGTTTTGGCATTCAGTAACTTTGGGGTCAGCAGTACATCTCCAATAGCTGGTGATGGGACCCTAGATAGGAAGGGCTCTGAGTTATTCCAGAGAATTATTTCCCAGGTGTCTGTCTGGGTTTTGACCACATGCTCAGGGGCTAATGATTACTATATTTGGGGTCAGGAAGGAATTTTTCCCCAGATCAGATTGGCTGAGATCCTGGGCAATTTTCGCCTTTTTCTGGAGCATGGAGCATCGGTCACTTGCAGGTTTAAACTAGTGTAAACAGTGGAAACGCTGTAACTTGAAGTCTTTTAAATCATGATTTGAGGACTTCAGTAACTCAGCTAGAGGTTATGTGCCTATTACAGGAGTGGGTTGGTGAGGTTCTGTGGCCTGCCATGTGCAGGTGGTCAGACTAGATGATCATGATGGTCCTTTCTCGCCTTAAAATCTATGAATCTCTGAGCATGGTGTCTAAAAAGGCCAGATGGATCGGCACCAAATGAGCAGTCAATCAGGAAGTGTGCGGCATCCTCAACTGCACTTCAGCCATAGAGGACCATTCCTGAGTCCCAGGATGTGGTCATCTACCACACACCTCTCCACCCTGCATCTGAAATGGTTGAGCTTGGATCAGAGGTAGCATGGGGGCAAGAAGCCAGGCAGTCTCTCACCAAGCTGTGGAAGGAGTTCCTTACAAAGGGAGCAGCTTGTTCCCACTCTGCTCACTACAATGTAACAACGTCTGCCGTTGAGATGGCCAGGAACGTAGGCCAGATTGCTCCTTTGGTGAGTCACTTACCATATCTTTGAAAAATGGCAGTTGTGGTATTTCCTGGATTTTTGTCGAGGAGGTCCTTTGCTACAATATAATACCTGATGTTAGGAGTTGGGCTTTTAGAAAGGACTGGTACCACTCAGTGTCTGTTGGTCTCATAGTCCCTGTTTTGTTGTCATTTTGAGTCAAATGCACATCGGTTAACTGTGTATGGGGAGAGTTTACTGTGCTCCTGGTGTGGTTATTCTCCAGCTGAATAGCAGAGGCTTAGTGCCAAGCTCTGCAGTGTTCGTGCATTAGGTCCCCAAGTTGAGGCTTCAAGTTTGTTTAAAAGGCCATTTCTGCTCTTAATCTTCTGGAGCTACCTTGTTGTGGTGGTCCTTATAGTAAAGTGTATGAGCTAGAGTTATTCCTATATATACTGGTTTTGGGTCATATGCCAGTTCTCCATTTGAGCAGATGTTGAGCAAAGCTGCTATGTTCTCATTGTGCACCCTGTGAGTACCCTCTGAGTGAAACTAAACAGTAGAATGAATCTGGATTCCAGTTATAATGGTACTGGAGTAGTAGTCATTGATTCTTCACTCTCCATTCTTTAGGTCAACTTCAAGGGGCTGTCAGCTGCAAAGCAATCTGTAATAGAGAATCTCATGGGATGGATATGGGGTCTCCAAGAAAAGCATTTCTTGCCAGTAGTCTGACACTATGAAGCTATGACATTGGTTGTTAATCTTCATGGAAAAAATGGCACAGCTGTTGATGTGAAAACTGATATTAATGATGTGGAGGCTCTATCAACTTCTTTGCCTCATTGTGATGTTGCAAGAATCAGTCTGTTTAAAGCTGTGAATGTTTGTAAGCCACCTGATGAAGCCTGGAACACCCCACCTCTATGAACACGTCAACATCCATCCCATGCTGGGAACCTCAACAGACACCACACTTCATGGGCCTACAAAAAATTGAACAAAAATGGTCTTGATCTTACAGCCTTGGTTCTTGTGATACAGGATTAAACATGACAAAGAACAAGTTTCTGTTGTCTTTATACTTAACGTATTAACACAAATAGGAACATGACTAAAAATTAAAGTGTAGAGCTATATATACCCTCCAATAGGGCTACACTGAATAACACTCACTGAGTGTTTATCTTCATTGTGCATGCAATGTAGTCAAGGCACTTCCATAGTACCATGGTGATGAACATGGTTTTTTTTTGTTTTGTTTTTTTAAGACTGTCTAATGCAGCTTAAGCCTTAGTGTTGCCTGATCTATTGATTGTGTATTAAGTTTATTAAGAATTCCCAGTTAACACTTTGAGGTTCTCATCCCAAGATTAGGCACAGTATTAGAATTGTGAACCCGGACATGCATGGCTGTAACACAATTACAGAAGGCTTTTCCTAAGTTTGAAGTTTTATTAACTAAGTTAGCAGTGTTACATACAATCCTACCCAGAAAGGTAGAAATAACACAGAATGACCATCTGAGCATCTGAGTACTCAAACCATTCCTTGCAGAACAACTTGAAGTATTTGCTGTTTTTTCTTCCTCCGTCTCATTTTCCTCATCACCATCACTAGTGTTTGTCATCCTAACATCTCCCAAGAGTTACATCCCCAAGGCACACAGGCCAGGATGCAACTTTTATAATGTGTTACTATGCCTAAGGCGTATTCAGTAGGAGTTTTGTCCCCTCTTCCTTTGCATTTCCTCACCTTATTGATGTTGGGGTGCCATTCTCCCATAGTTTGCTAGTCTGTTTACCTCAAGAATATTAGCATATATGTCCGTTATTTACCATGGTATCCTTGTGGAAGGAACATCAACAGATGTCCAAAATTAAAATATCCTAAGCTGCTATAACCTATCATCTTGTGGTTACCTGTCAGCAGTTCACCTATCACAACATGCTATTTTGTGCTATTGGGTCATGGTTAGCTTATGATCTAGGGTCAGTTTTGGTGAGCTGCTTATACTAAGGCTTTTTGGGTCTTTTAGGGTGAGCAAATGTCCTGTTTTTAAAGGGACAGTCCCATAATTAAACCCTCCTGCAGGTGTCTAACTTTTTATTAAAAATGGGCAAATTTTCCCATATTTTCCATCTTTCCCCCCATCAGTGGTAGTGGGTCCTGCTGCTGGTCAGATCCCTTCTCACCAGCCGCCCACACACCAGTGGTGAGTGGGGAGGTCCAGTGGCCAATGATGGGGCAGGTGTGCAAAGCTAGTGGTGGGGTGAAGATGCAGAAGGTGGGGCCAACCATTGTCCCAGCTGATCTGTCAGTGCAGCCCATACTGTGTGCTGGCTCTCGGCCAGAAGGGCCCCATCCCATTTCTGGCTGCATGCTGTGAGCTGCCATGGCTGGTGAGAGTGGGCAGGCGACAGCCAGTTGTGTTGTCTCTGCTGCCCAGTCATCGGCCCTTTATGTGCTCCCCTCTCGCTGTCCTCTCCCTGTTTTTCTGCTTTGCCACCCTACCCCTCTGCCAGCCCTGCTGCTCCTCCATATCCCCCAGCGTGGTGTGAAGAACCAGCCCCTGGTCGTAGTGCTCAGCTCATCAACAACCTGGCTGCCAGGCTCCTTCCTTCCTTTCACTGCCTCTGACTGGCCCGGCACCCCAGGAAAGCCCCAGACCCTCTGTCCCGGAGAGCTGGCCAGGAGGAGCCGAGCCCTGCATGTGCCAAAGCCCCACACAGCACTGGCATGGGGAAGCCTCTCTGCCCCCCCAGCAAAGCTCTGGATTGATGGTTGGGGCGGTAAAGTGACTTCCAGTCTATTCACGCCCCGACCCTGCAGGCTTCATAGCAGCTCCCAGGGCAGGGGCTTAGCACCTCCCTCCCCCGTCCTGGATCCTGCCCCCAGGGAGCACGGGGCTGCTCCGTCCCCTAGGCACCTTTCCCTGCTGAGCCACCGCTCTGGCCATGTTCGCGGAAGCCCCTGCAGTCAGGTTCCATGAGCCCTGGTGCTCAATGCATCTTGAGGGCTTAACCCCTTCCTGCCTGCACCTAGCAGGAGGTGGCTGGATTATGTTGGTGGCCAGCAGTAGCCTGGAGGTGTTAGCTGCATTTTGACACTATGCAGCCAGGAAGGCACAAGCTGCTTCCAGCCATGCCACAGGGGTGGGAGGTGGGGGAAATGAGTTCTGAAAAGACATGGGCCAGGTCATCCCTTCCCCCTCTCCTCCTCCTCGGTGGCTGGAAGCAGCTCCCATCCCTTCACTCCCACCCAGTGCCAAAAGGCTGCTGCTGGCCACATTCTGGTGTGAACCCTGACAAATCGGGGTGGGGAGGGAGTGACCTTGTGTGGGCCCCCTCAGGTATTGCCTCGGGAAGACATGGCACCAGGTAGCCAGGAGAGGTGGGTCCGTCATGGGGGGGCCCAGCCAGGCGTGGAGAGCCTGGGCAGGAAGAGTTGGGTTGGTTGGTCACACCTATCCCAGCAGGGCGGAGGTGGAGTGGGGGTGGGTCGTGGGGTTGAACACCACTGGGGAGAGGAGGAAGCCTGTGCCTGTGCTGACCACTGTCCGAGATCGGATATTGCATTGGATGGATTGGTCTGACCTAGTATGGCCATTTTTGCATGATGCCAGTGGTAGTTCTGAGAAATGGGTGAGGTTCTGTGGAAGGAATTATCTTAATGGAAAAAAGATGCTGCTCTACAGGGAGAAGAGGTCCATGTTTGTACAATGATATCCAACAAAATGTTGTTCCCTGTTTGCTATTCCAGAAATGTATTTATATTCAAACTTGCCCCTGAAATAAATGTAGCAGAGTTCAATGACTGCATGTTTTCTGTGAGCATTTGAATTGCCTGATATAAGACAGTACTGTATGTAGTTAACTTACACTTATTATCACAGCCACGTTTCTCATGTCTGCCTGGCTTCTGTAGAAAACAGCAGCTGAGGCTATTGCTGCGAAGCTAGAAAAATATGCTGTACTCTTGTGAGAATGAATCACAGTGAGTGATGCTGCTTCAGTCTCTAATAAATTATGTAAAGATGCCTGGACATTTGGCAGAGCTGTCCTTGTATGGGGGTTTTCGGCCTTGCATCTTCAAGTGACTAAAGGCCTGGCTTTTCCACGTTTTGGCTTCAAGGAGATTTAAATAAGGCCCTTATCCCATGAATTTTGGACACAAGATTGCACATTGTGCTTTGTGGTGATATTTTGGCACTCAAATAGAAATGCTAACTTGGTTCTAGAGAGACAAAGTGGGTGAGGTAATATATTTTATTGAACAAACCTCTATTAGCAAGAGAGACGCTTTCATGCTTACACAGAGTTCTTCTTCAGGTCTATAAGTGTGAAAGCTTGTCTTTCTAACCAGCTGAAGTTGGTCAAGTTCTAGTCTATTAAGAGATGAGCAATCTTTCCTGCAAAATAAAAGGCATCTTAAACTCAAACTGGTTAATTTAAAACAGACCAATAGAGCAACCTTTTTATAAAATGTACATGAAAGCGAAATCTATCTAGTATTGCACCACATGAACATCTTTCCAGCGAGCAGGAGCGGAACCACATCATCATGGACTTGCTCCATGTCTCCAACCTAGTTTGGTGTAATGGAGAGATAACAGGGACCCCCTATCATCAAATGCATAAAGGCAGCCTACAGTTTCAGCAACATGCAGCAAGGTGATTCCTAGTGTGGCTCCAGTCAGACATATGGCTCTGGGATACTACTTCTGAAATGTTAGCACTAACACTGCATGCCAAAAAGAGGCACTGTGGATGCAGGTATATGCGTGTACACTCATGCCCAGCAAGGCATATATGGTTACTGAGAGTGGGTACAAGGTACTTGCTCTAGCAGTACATGGACGTGTAACTGTCTCCACTAATAAGTGTAGATATACCCTTACAGTGTCTTTTAATCACTAGGAATCTGTTTGGATTGGTGCCATAGGATTCTGTATCTCAATTAGAGATACAAGAAATTTTTTTTCCTATCATATGAATTTTAAGATTTTGAAAAAAATTTCTTGACCCAAATTGGGATGAAAAAATCTGAATAATTTTTTTGATTCAGGACAGTTGAAATGTTTTAATAACTTTGAAAGTTTTCAGATATGTTTCAACCATTTTTATTTATTTTTTTTTACTGTAATTAGCTTAGAGTTTGAAATAAAAAGTTGGGTCTTGAACCAGAAAGCTGTAATTTTTTGTTTAGAAATAGTCAAAACAAAATGCCATGATAACTTCAAAACTTTTTCCAAAATATGTTGAGTCAAAAAAACCCTCTGAAAACTATCATTTTCTGCAAAATGTTTAGGTTTCTGACTAATTAGCATTTTCCAAAAAAAGTTTCATTGAAAAATTCCTGACCAGCTCTAATCCCACCCCAGAGATCTGTCCAGTTCCTGCATACATTAGATACATTCCACTTCAGTCATCTATCGTCTGCATTTTATTTTGTTCATCTCCCAAAAAGGAGGCAACCTAAACGGAAAGTTTGTTTAGAACTCTTGAAATCCATTACTGCCTCATTACTGACCTGCCACTTATTTGGCTTTAAATGGTGTTCATTATTCATTGCAAGCTCTTTGATTATAGGATCATTTTCCACTTTGGTAATTTTGGTTGTTTAATTATGTCTGTATGGGAGCATGCTTTAATTTCTCCTCTTGGTCGTATTCTCTTCATAGATTCGGGAAGGGCACTTTTTGGTTAGAAAGAGAAATGCACAACTGTTATTAAACACAACAACAAAAATGGCTGGGATTGTTTTTCTATTTCTACTCAAAAAGAAAAGGAGTACTTGTGGCACCTTAGAGACTAACAAATTTATTAGAGCATAAGCTTTCATGAGCTACAGCTCAATTCTCAGTAAAACTAAATTGTCTGGTCCCATTCTTGAGATCATGAGAAAGGAGGCACTTGGATGTTAGCTTGACCGTTGGAGAAATGATACAATATATGTAGATAGACTTTAAATACTGTAGTGTACAGGAATGATACTGCTTGAATTTGATTCGAGTTGTTGTTTCTGCTGACATCTTGTAGCAGGTTGCATCACTGAGATGCTATATTAGTTCTGCTGAAAACTTTTATATTTCATTTATTCTCTGCGAATGCTTCTTTCTCTGCTGCCTTAGACATCTCTGTTGCAGTTATACTAATACATCTGTCACATGCTCTCCCTTTCTGATACACTGGAATCATCTTCATCAATCATTTCCTTTTGTATGTGTTCCTACTTGCCTCCTGACCATGCCTGATTAGAATATTAGCCTTTCCAGCACCTGTTACCATTACAGTGAAATATTTTTCTGCTATATTTAAACATTTTATTGTAATCAAAAGCACTCAGTGTTGGCCTAAGTGTCCTTCCCATGAAGTCAATGGGAGTTTTACCATTGACTTTGGTGAGGGCAGAGAGAGGCCAGCACTAAGTTCGAAAATCCTATCCAAACTCCTGAGGGGAGGTAACAACAAATGAATTTGATTGACCCTTCCCCTCCCACCCCACCATATTGTTTAGATCTACTTTCTTCATTTGAGATGTACTTTCTTGTCCTGTTTTAGACATAGTCTTCCGAGTTTGTGACTGAACAGGCCTAACGTTTATGGATGACAGATCTTGTTCTTGGTTGTAGAAATAAAGTTTAAAGTGTGTCTGTACTCAGAAAAATGGTTATGTGAAAATGGCACCTTCTTCAGATTCTTTGTTCGCTGAGTGCCTTCAGGTCATAACGGCTTGCTTCAGTGGCAAAATCAAGCTTTTTAGAATCATCATATTAGGCTTGAAGAAAAGGAGTACTTGTGGCACCTTAGAGACTAACAAATTTATTAGAGCATAAGCTTTCGTGAGCTACAGCTCACTGTAGCTCACGAAAGCTTATGCTCTAATAAATTTGTTAGTCTCTAAGGTGCCACAAGTACTCCTTTTCTTTTTGCGAATACAGACTAACACGGCTGCTACTCTGAAACCATATTAGGCTTGAAGTGCTTTGAAGAATGCCCACCGCATCAACAAAATTGCCAACTAAATTTGAATGGCAAGAACTTTATTGCAGTCTGTGGATGCTCCAGGGCTGAAGCACCACCAAAAAAAAAAAAAGAGGGTGCTCAGCACCCATGAGCCACCATTACGTGGTAGGAACGTGTATGTGATGCACAGTGAAACCGGAAGGTGGAAAGCACACAATGGCAAAAACAAAAGTCGGCACCTGTGGCAGGCGCTGATGTGAAGGACAAAAAACAGGAGAGTTTTAAATCCCAGGCTTAATTTGGGGGCTGGCAGTTAGAGAAATGATCTTCTAAATTGCAGACTAAGCAAATCAGAAATGGAGTTATTGTGAGAGAACAAATACAAATTTTTAAAGAGTCACTTTTCTGACTAAGTGCCCTTTAAGACCTGATTGTTTTTCATGTTCTCCAGCTTGGGTGGCTCTTGGAGCAGTGATATTGTGTGTGCATGCAGGAGAGAGAGTGAGTCAGTCTGTGGCACCCAAATTTCACTGAATTAAAGATATTAAAACTTTTCTGAATGTCCATCCTGGTGTTGTGAAGTCAAGACTTCAGTCTTTCATTGTGCTAATCCATCTTTATGTATTTTGAGTTAAAAGGAGGAAAAGGGAAGTACTTTCCAGGGTCACACTGTGTGTGTACTAATGAAGTCTGAAATACATTTTCACTGTTTGAAACAGAATCCCTTAGAAAGATGGATTTCTAATTGAAATGAATGTGGTGGCAGAGATGTGTTTATTTTAGTTAACATAGTAATAATATTGGGATAGTTCTATTTGTCATCCGCATGAGTGGCAAGTAGCTATCTAGATATTTCAGAGTAACTAAGTATAATGTCAGCTGATTGATAAGTAGACATTGAAACCAAAGATACCACAGTTCTTAATGTGTAATGCTAAGGTTGATTTACAGTAGAACACCTGTGGTACAGAATTAGATATGTTAAACTGCATGCATACTAAATGAATTCATCTCAGCACTGCGATAACAGTGAATATGAAATGAACCCTGAATGAGGATGAAGAGCTTGAACTGTTCACAAGCACTTTGCCACCTTCTATTGCAATCTCTCTGATAAGAGCTGCACTGAGAATAGCAATATCTGAGGTATTGTATAACAAAGTCCTCCCAAGAACTTGATCCTCCGAATATGACTAATTTCAGTTTCGCCATTACCGTTTCTGAACACTTTATAGATCAAAAGTGTACACTAAAATAACAGCCCCACCTCCTCTTCCAGTGAAGGTCAGCAGCAGAAAGCTGTAGTCAGAATTTAAAAGGGGGAAAATACAAAGGGAAGTGAAAAGAAGGAAAGATGTGATTAGGGAAAGAAGACACAAGATGCAATGTAGCAGAAAAGAAAGGGATGAGGATATAGGGAGGGATGAATTAGAAACAAAGAAGTAACTGGGCAAGTGCATAAAGAGGAAACAAAATAAGGGATAGATTCCAGAAGCCAGAGAATTATGGAGAATTATGATTTGTTCTGTGATCCAAATAGGGACATATAGGGGTTGGATCAATTCATCTGCAGTCTTAACTCTTTGCACATGTACCCATGTCTCTTCAAATTAAATATTTCTAGGGTTGCTTTGGGCACAGGGTCTGTCTTTTGTTTGCTGTCTAGTACAGTGTAGCCTGGTTGAGGACTGAGGCTCTTAGGCACTATGGCAATATAAATAAAAGAGGGCTAGATTTCCCCTAAGCTGGCTCCGAGAGGTATGAATTTCACCTCCCTGACCAGATGTCATAGGCAAGAACACATGCCTTGGACTGAAGTCCATCCACAAAGCAAAGTGGAAAAACGAGAGAGAGAGACCCCTTGCAGCCTTTGGGTTAGCTTGCAGCCTTATATGCTGTCTGAGTGTGTGTAGGGGCAGTAAAGGTGATACACTGTTCTCCTGGCTAGCTGTAGCACAAAGTGCTGTGGTTTTTCTGAGCCCGGGTAAGGCTCCCATTTCAGCCTTTTGAGGCAGCACAGAAATCAGGTATCGCAAAGGTGATGTCAAATCAATTTTATCCCCTTTTCTCCAGGCCTGGACCACTGAGTGTCAGAGCACAGGCTCTAGCCCTTAGTCTTTTAAACACAGAATACATTTTCCTTGGGTCTGAGTCCTTGCACTGGAGAAAATGGCAGACTGATTTCAGTCAGTCTAATACCCAGGGCCCATATACTCCATGATCTTATGGCTGTGGAGCTTGGTGCTGAATACACCCTAGGCTGCAGAATTGTGCTCCTAAAATCCAAACATAACTATTTCACTGAAGACTAGTTTAGCAGATACATCCAACAAATGTACTTATCCCATAGTTCCAAACCACTTTCTATGCCTTCCCAGGCCCCAAAAGCTCTCTGTGCCCCAGCTGATCTTTCCAGAAACCCAGGTTTCTACTCATGGTGACTTCTGAAATGCAATTTATATATTGACAATGCACCAGTCTGCAGCATATTTAAACTGAAATAATGAGGACAGTGTAAAATAAATTGAAGTAATCGGAATAAATAATGCTGCAACTATTGTGCTGATTGTTATTCACCTTTGTATTTAACTTAATTAAACCTTCTTTTATTAATTTAAAGGAAACTGCTACAGAATTTCCAATCTGAGTGGCACAGAAACAAGGGAGTTTTTGCCATGGAATTTAGGTCCATATTGCCGCAGAGTACACCTGGTCTTGCTTGTAGCTCTTTTATAAAGTCCAGGTCCTATGGACTTCGGGGCAGTGCACAGGGGAGCCAAATGGTGGGAAACAGGCAGAAAGTGAGGCTCAGGATTAAGAGGTTGTGCAGATAGGGAAGGCAACAATGCAGTACTTGGCACACTATGTAGCTGCCTCAACACAGGAGCTCAGAGTTGTGTAGCTGTGGGGGAATAGTCTGTAAATGAATCAAGGTGCAGGTCTCTCTTGGCTGAAGAAATACCCTTACAATTGGTCAGTTCAGTCTGTAGTTGAGAAGTGTTCTTGGATTCCTCATTGATGCTAAGCTCTTATACAGCAGCATCTTATACAGAGCAATACCTTCTATCATCTTCAGTTGGCTAGTAAACTGTCCCATACTGGCAGATTACGACCTGACCTCAGTTTTACATGCCTTCATCATCTCCTATGTGGACCACAGCAGTGCAGGATAACTGAGCATGAAGCCTTCAGCCCTTAGGAAATTCCAGCTAGTCCAGAGCACTACAGCCAATCTCCTGAGCAACAAAGGCTACTGTGACCACATCAGGTCCATCCCCCAGTCTCTACGCTGGCTTCCCATAGAATATCAAGCCAACTTCAAGATCTCAGTCCTTATCTTCAAGGTGCTTAATGGCCTGGGTCCAAAGATTGCCTAAAGATCTAAAAGATCGCCTAAAGCCCCAGAATGAAGATCAAGGTTGACAAACTCCTCTGGCACAGTGGCATTTTTTTCTTTCATAAATTTAAATCTTGTCTGTGCAATAGACAGTTCCTAGGGCCCGGTCTAAGATGGTAGCATGAACACTCATAGAAATGAAGACCCATCGCAAACCTCACCACCTTCTGTTCTGCATGGAAGGTGCACATCTTTGACCTGCCTTCTCTAACATTCACCTATAGCAACATACACATTTAAACCCCCCCCAATAAACAAACCCCCTCAAAATAAAACACTTCATGGCACACACAATTCTCCCTTGAGGGTGAGGATGGGAGACTGAACAAACTACACGCAATAGATGTTGGTCATGTCACTTAATGCACCACTGGAAGATACTTAGCTATACAGTGATGAGGGCAGTCTAAGGATCTATACAAAATAAAATTAAATACAGCCATTCAATGCAGGGTGATGCACTTTCAGGGGAGCAGAAATTGCAGTGCCACTCATTCTATAGGCCTTGCCTGTACTGTCACTTTACAGTGCTGCAACTTTCTTGCTCAGGGGTGTGAAACACCCCCAAGCGCTGCAAGTTTCAGTGCTGTAAAGTGACAGTGTAGACAGTGCCCCAGCATTGGGAGCTGCACTCCCAACGCTGGTACTACTTCCCTTGTGGGGTGGTTTTATTACAGCGCTGGGAGAGCGACTACACAGCTAGTGAAAACACAAGTTACTGTTCCCTGAGTGGTAATTCCTCCTCCATGGATTTCTGCCCTATTGAGGAGGTATAGCTGCACCCATGAAAGTGCAACTGCTGCTGCAGGAGTGTGAATGGACTGAGATCTGTGGGATATAGCCCTGTTTTGTTTCTGAAAGCGTCTGCCATCTGTGAAGCGTGCCTGTCCTTCCCCCTGGCCTTTTCACTCTGCCATTGGTCCCGCCTGTCAAGGAACAGCACCCTAGAAAAGGGTGTACAGTCCTGAGGGGCAATGTTCTTTCCATGTGATTTTATGTGGGAAGGAAATCAAATGATCTGAAGTCACATGACTCCCCAAACTTCTCCCTTTGAATTCATTTATCTGTAGTTGTAGCTTTTGACAGGGTCTTCCTTTTGGTTCCTGAATTTTGTTTCATTGCCCATCCCTTCTCGTTCTTCTTTGTTTTTTTTCATTAATATTTGATTAATCTTGGGCTCTACCATAATAAACAAGGACCAACCCCATTGTGCTAGGCACTGACCAAACACAGAATAGCAAGCTGTCCCTGCTCCAAAGAGCTTACAATCTAAATAGACAAGACAGACAGGCAGGTTGTGGTGTGGGATATAATGCACAAGCAGAGTGAACAATGTGAATGCAGCAAACTGCATGTTCGTTGTGGGGCAGGTGAGATTAGTTAGTAGGGGATAAACTGAATGGAAAGAAAAGAGAAGGGCAAAGAGACATTGAGGGGAAGGGAGGCATGGGGGATAGGACTGGGTTGAAGAGGCTAGGAGGGTGAGGTGTGGAGCAAAGCTGACAAGATGAGACTGAGGGAGCAAGAGGCAGAGGGTTCCAGCAAACAACCAGTCAGCACGGGGCAGTTTTAGTCAAAACTGTAGAAAGTTCTCTGACTACGCAAATGTCCCTGCTTTGGTTGCCTTGCCAGCTGGAGTCTCTGGCTGGGTCCTCTCTGCAATGTTTCCCAAGGCCACATGGCAGGAGGAGGAAGTGCACCATTTGGGTCCTAATTTCCCCAGAGTGTGTCATAGAATCATAGAATCATAGAATATCAGGGTTGGAAGGGACCCCAGAAGGTCATCTAGTCCAACCCCCTGCTCAAAGCAGGACCAAGTCCCAGTTAAATCATCCCAGCCAGGGCTTTGTCAAGCCTGACCTTAAAAACCTCTAAGGAAGGAGATTCTACCACCTCCCTAGGTAACGCATTCCAGTGTTTCACCACCCTCTTAGTGAAAAAGTTTTTCCTAATATCCAATCTAAACCTCCCCCATTGCAACTTGAGACCATTACTCCTCGTTCTGTCATCTGCTACCATTGAGAACAGTCTAGAGCCATCCTCTTTGAAACCCCCTTTCAGGTAGTTGAAAGCAGCTATCAAATCCCCCCTCATTCTTCTCTTCTGCAGACTAAACAATCCCAGCTCCCTCAGCCTCTCCTCATAAGTCATGTGCTCTAGACCCCTAATCATTTTCGTTGCCCTTCGTTGTACTCTTTCCAATTTATCCACATCCTTCCTGTAGTGTGGGGCCCAAAACTGGACACAGTACTCCAGATGAGGCCTCACCAGTGTCGAATAGAGGGGAACGATCACGTCCCTCGATCTGCTCGCTATGCCCCTACTTATACATCCCAAAATGCCATTGGCCTTCTTGGCAACAAGGGCACACTGCTGACTCATATCCAGCTTCTCGTCCACTGTCACCCCTAGGTCCTTTTCCGCAGAACTGCTGCCGAGCCATTCGGTCCCTAGTCTGTAGCGGTGCATTGGATTCTTCCATCCTAAGTGCAGGACCCTGCACTTATCCTTATTGAACCTCATTAGATTTCTTTTGGCCCAATCCTCCAATTTGTCTAGGTCCTTCTGTATCCTATCCCTCCCCTCCAGCGTATCTACCACTCCTCCCAGTTTAGTATCATCCGCAAATTTGCTGAGAGTGCAATCCACACCATCCTCCAGATCATTTATGAAGATATTGAACAAAACGGGCCCCAGGACCGACCCCTGGGGCACTCCACTTGACACCGGCTGCCAACTAGACATGGAGCCATTGATCACTACCCGTTGAGCCCGACAATCTAGCCAGCTTTCTACCCACCTTATAGTGCATTCATCCAGCCCATACTTCCTTAACTTGCTGACAAGAATGCTGTGGGAGACCGTGTCAAAAGCTTTGCTAAAGTCAAGAAACAATACATCCACTGCTTTCCCTTCATCCACAGAACCAGTAATCTCATCATAAAAGGCGATTAGATTAGTCAGGCATGACCTTCCCTTGGTGAATCCATGCTGACTGTTCCTGATCACTTTCCTCTCCTCTAAGTGCTTCAGGATTGATTCTTTGAGGACCTGCTCCATGATTTTTCCAGGGACTGAGGTGAGGCTGACTGGCCTGTAGTTCCCAGGATCCTCCTTCTTCCCTTTTTTAAAGATGGGCACTACATTAGCCTTTTTCCAGTCATCCGGGACTTCCCCCGTTCGCCACGAGTTTTCAAAGATAATGGCCAAGGGCTCTGCAATCACAGCCGCCAATTCCTTCAGCACTCTCGGATGCAATTCGTCTGGCCCCATGGACTTGTGCACGTCCAGCTTTTCTAAATAGTCCCTAACCACCTCTATCTCTACAGAGGGCTGGCCATCTCTTCCCCATTTTGTGTTGCCCAGCACAGCAGTCTGGGAGCTGACCTTGTTAGTGAAAACAGAGGCAAAAAAAGCATTGAGTACATTAGCTTTTTCCACATCCTCTGTCACTAGCTTGCCTCCCTCATTCAGTAAGGGGCCCACACTTTCCTTGGCTTTCTTCTTGTTGCCAACATACCTGAAGAAACCCTTCTTGTTACTCTTGACATCTCTTGCTAGCTGCAGCTCCAGGTCTATGTATGGGAAGGCGGGCATCTTCCCTGCACAGTTCTGGTGCTGCGAGGAGGGCTGGCACTGGCTTCTCTGGCTGATTTCTTTCCCTTTTTGATATCTCCTTACACCATCTTTTTTCCTTTTATTCTTTTCTCTTCCCCCATGATTCATTTTTCTCACTATTATAATATTTTATTTAATATTTATGTTCTGACAGCACTACGTCTCCCTTTTCTCTCTCTAGCTTCACTCCTATTCACGAAAGCCCTCTGACTAGCCTCATTTTGTATTCCTCATAGACTTACTGCCCAGTTCTGTAAAAATTATGGCCACCGTCTGCACTGCAGAAATCCATGGAGACTGTTGGTACGCAATATTGATACCTTCTGTTAGTGTACTCAGTGCTGTATATCCCATTGGTGCCGAGTGACCTGAAACAGGTAAGGGAGCGCTTAACCTGCTCACTGGAGCTTCCAGTGCTATAAAATAGGCTTTGCATGGGCTTCTGCCCTTTGAAAGCTGGGTGTTAAGATTGCTGCATTTATTGGGGGAGGGATAGCTCAGTGGTTTGGATTTAGCAGGCCAGTGCTCAGGGTTGTGAGTTCAATCCTTGAGGGGGCCATTTAGGGATCTGGGGCAAAAATTGGGGATTGGTCCTGTTTTGAGCAGGGGGTTGGACTAGATGACCACCTGTGGTCCCTTCTGACCCTGATATTCTATGAATTTTGAGCCCTAGTTATTTGAGTTGAAAATCTATTTCATTTCTTAGATTTCAAAATGTAGTCTAAATCTCTTCAGAGTAGTTATTAAATACTTTATTTGAAAATTAGAGTAAAATACTGAGTGACACTGGGGAGAAAAAGGTGGTAATGAGTGCCTTAATTTCAAAGACTAGGAATCTTTTGCATCATGTTTTAGAGTTAGGGTCTGACTTCCAGTGATTTCTCCACCCCATATCTGACAGGTTTCAGAGTAGCAGCCATGTTAGTCTGTATTTGCAAAAAGAAAAGGAGTACTTGGGGCACCTTAGAGACTAACTAGTTAGTTAGTCTCTAAGGTGCCCCAAGTACTCCTTTTCTTTCCACCCCATATCTGACATTGATATACGCTCAGCAATTATGTTTGGAGTTGGACAGCAAAAACTGAAGGTTTTGGACTACTAGCAATCAATGTATCTTTCTCATAGCCAATGCATTTAGGCTGACGGTGCATCAGGCTGTGACGAGCTCAGGGGGTTGCTAGATACACCGACTGACTTAGTATTTTAGTCACTTTCTTCCCCAATCCAACAGTGAACTTTTGACCCAAGCCCTGAAATAAATAATACAAAAGTACACCACCCAGAGATATGAACGGAGCACATTTAGAAACCGGCAAGAATTGTCAGTTGCTCACCAGTCATGCCACAATCTAATATTTTAAAGGCAAAAGACAGAATGATTTTAGGGTTAGGAAAATCTGTTTACTTTGGCACCAGCTGTTCTCAAACAAGCTACTCATGGTAAATTCCATGGTCTTTCATATGTAGTCCATTAAAACTGGATCTCAAAAGCAGTAACAATGCAGAAAAATGACAATCCCTCAGTAACTTATTTGAGGATTTAAAAAAAAACAAACGAGGAGTACTTGTGGCACCTTAGAGACTAACAAATTTATTTGGGTACGAGGATCTGTTTCTCAAGGTGAAGAACACTCACACCCCTATGCAGCAAAACACTTAAGCATGTGCATAAAGTAACTACAGAAGATTATTTTGGAAAATAACTGTCTATTGTATTTTGCTACACAGAACATTGAAGGTATATTAGTGATTTACATTATGCAATGTCGAGGGAATAGATGCTACCAGATATAATGCTCACTTCTTGAAGGTACTCATTGTGTTTTGTAGATACAAACTACTTTGGGAAGAGAGAGGGACTGGCAGGGAGAGGAGTATAGGCATTAAGAAAAGCCGTATTATGATTGAAGAGTGTGTGTGTGTGTGCTCCAACAAAAAACTCATTAACAACTATTTAAGGTTGCTTCAGTGCAACATCCACCCAACCCCTTAAAAGTAAGGAATTGTCCATTTAAGGGATTCTCCTTTATCATGTCTCAGTCTCAGTACTTCATATTCTCCACACTCACTACTGAACTTTGCCCCTTTATAACTAAGTACCATACTATGGATCTCCTACCTTTACAGAAACACAGTCTGCACGCCAAATTCATCACACTTATACTGGAACACACAACTTTTCCTTTGACCTCAGCAACATGAAGATATGTCCTTCAGGCATTTTCCATACTGGTTAATTTTGCATTATGTTATGTGTATGTGCGGGAGGATGAGGTCAGAAATTAGCTACTTTAATGGGTAAAGGCTGGGGATCCTCAATGTGTGTTAGCTCTGGAGCAGACCTGCAGACCTGGAGGCTGTGGTGCTCTTGTTGAAGCTCAAGCCACCAGATCAGGATCTTTGTGGGACTGGTGAAACCCTGGGCCACGTGAAGCTGGTTTGATATCTCAGAACTTTCTTTGGCTATAGATGAATGCTGTGCTCCTCATAGGAACAATGGGGATCTCCCATTTTCAAAGGTATAAAGCTCCTGAAGGATTTCTAGCCACCAAGCCTTCAACCTGCTGCAGGTTTTGAATATTGCACCTTCTTCTTTTTAGGTGGAAACCACATTTTGGGGGAAGGTGGGGAGGAAAAAGAAATGCACATCTGAAAGTTCCTGATGTTTGTTTCTGTTGACTTTTTAAATTTAAGGTTTGAAGCAGCTCTAAGGTTTTGAATATTTGAACGTGGTATGCAGTGTTGTAGTAGCCGTGTCGGTCCCAAAATTTAGAGACATAAGGTGGGTGAAATTATATCTTTTATTGGACCAACTTCTTTGGTGAGGGCGACAAGTTTTTTGAGCTTACACAGAGCTCTTATTCAAGCTTGGGAAAAGAACTGTGCCACTGCTAAATACAAGGAGGAACAGATTGTTTAGCATAAATAGTTAACACTTATTCTAAGGGACCATTCCAGATGAAATGTCCATTAACACCCGTCCAGTCATAAGGGGGAAAGGAGGGAGGGTTAGTGGGGTTACAGATTGTTGTAATAAGCCATAAATCTAGTGTTTCCGTTCAATCCACAATTTTTAGTGTCTAGAAAACCTAAGAATTTAAGCTCCTCGGCTCGTTTTTTGAAAGTGTTGCTCAGGTTTCCTTTGAGGATGAGGACTGATAGAGTGATTACTCTGTGAAAAGTGTTCATTCACAGGTGATAAGGCATTTTTGTCTTTTTATCATTTTCCTGTGTGAGTTCAGTTGAGAGTCTAGTGATTAATTTCACTCACGTAGTTGTTGGGGCATTTACTGCACTGGATCAGGTATACCACATGGAGCTATATCAATATTGTGTTTTGGACATTTTGTGATACATCTGGATTTACGGTTTGGTGTACAGGCTGTCAGGAGTGGTCTGTATGTTTGTTGTAACACAAAATTGGCTTGGCTTCTTTTTTGTCAACAAATATGACATCAGCCTACAGTTCAAATTATCTGACATACATTTAATAATTACATTATATCTGTACACTTAAAATAGAACTGATTTCCTAAATATATTGCTTGTCTTGGAAAGCTAGATGAGGTGTATTCTAAATATGTTCTCTCATACACTGTACCTACTGTATGCAATTAATGTATTTGATTAACTATAATACAAAACCAAATGTAAATATTGGGCTCAGCAGTTCCTACCATATGGGGATGAAATTAAATAATTTCCTTCCACTCTGACCTTTAGTAGAAACTGAACCTTGGCTGAAATAAACACATAAATAGCAACCCTGTATTTTAAGGAACAAAAGCTGATATTTAGCACAGAGACAGGATATCATCAGTGTCATCATCTCTCTGTAGTTAGCAGTAATTGTTTCCGGTTGTTTGCCCAACGCTACATTGTAGCCAAGTGTATCTGGCAAGTATTTTTTTTTTCTCTTTTTAGGAGAGAGAGAGAGTGTGTGTGTGTGTGTGTGTGTGTGTGTGTGTGTGTGTGTGTGTGTGTTTTAAATATCTGAGTCTGTAAACCATCTAAAATTTAATAATAATAATAATAATCAATGAAATATGCTGACTCACACACACCTATGAATGAGTCACCAATATTTGGATTTGTGTTAGTCTTGGCCTGACTGGTGCAATGAGGTAGGCCACAGAAAGAGTCTGATGTGTCCTCTACAAAAGGACACCTGCTAGTCTGATCAGGATTCTGTAAGGATGGGAGTGGGATGCCTGTGGAGTTGACGTCAAATTGCCTCAGCTGGAGTAATATGTTCTTTTGGCTGGCACTTGCTGCTGACCAACGGTTGCATGAGTTAGCCGTTGAAAGGACCTTGCCTCTTTACTCACAGACTATGGCCCTTGTGGAGGTGGGGCATGGCTTACTATCTCTTCTGACAAGCGCTGCTGAAAAATCCTGCTCTGCTGCTTCATGGGAAGAAAATCCTCCCGTTTCTCTTTCTTTTGCACTAGCACAGCACTGGCCAGGATTTTCGCTCCAAAGGTCAGATTTCAAAAGTGGTCATGTCCACAGTCAGGTATAGATTTTCAAAAGACTTTTTAGCTCCCAACATGCATAGCTCTTTTGAAAGTTTGCTGTAAGAATCACAGTGGGAGCTGATGGGTGCAGAGCAAGGAACTTAATAACCAGTAAAACTGGCAAGAAGCTGTTCTGATACATAGGAGCTCAGGACCAAGGACATAACCAGAAAAGACATTTAAAAATATGGCAGCTATTACACTGGCATTTTCAGGACTTGCTAATCCATGAGAATTTAATGCAGCTCTTTCCCCTCTTTCCTCCTGTGGCTTCAGACAGACAGCTTCTTGGTCTAATCTGGAATTAAGTGTAGCATTAATTAAGCATGTCTGTGCTACAAAATTAAATTAGGTCGACCTTCAGCCACCACAGTAATTAAATCGGCTGTTCATGTCCACACTATGCTGCTTCTGTCAATGTGCGTGTCCTCACCAGGAGCGCTCACACTGACTTAAGTGGGGCATTGTGGGGCACTGAAATGTGGAGCTCCACTGCCCTGGGGCTGACAGCTGGAGCCCTGCCAGGCTGATATCCAGAGCCTCACCACCTCGGGCTGATGCTGGAAGGGAGGCTCCAGCTGTCATCTCAGGGCAGTGGGGCTCTGGCTGTCAGTCTCGGGTGGCGGGGCTCCAGCTGTCAGCCCCAGGCAGCAACAGGTGCCGTAATCAATGTAGTGTCTACACAGCCATTGTTTCAACCTAATTAATATGTGCTCTGCCTCTCGCAGAGGTGGAGATATTAAGTCAGTGTAGTGGGTGACTTACATTGGCAGGAGGTTTCAGAGTGGTAGCCGTGTTAGTTTGTATCAGCAAAAACAACGAGGAGTACTTGTTGCACCTTAGAGACTAACAAATTTATTTCGGCATATGCTTTTGTGGGCTAAAACCCACTTCATCAGATGCATGGAGTGGAAATACAGTAGGAAGATTACATAGTCCATGAAAAGGACTGTGTATATGTAATCTTCCTACTGTATTTTCCATTCCATGCATCTGATGAAGTGGGTTTTAGCCCACAAAAGCGTATGCCGAAATAAATTTGTTAGTCTCTAAGGTGCAACAAGTACTCCTCGTTGTATTGGCAGGAGGGACATTTTAGTGTAGATGCTTACAGAGTTAGGTCAACGTAAGCTGCCTTATGTCAATCTAACTCAGGCTTGGTTTACACTACAAAGTAGCAAAACCTTGCTATGTACTTTCCTGCTTATTGGCTGACACATTCTATAGTTCCATCAAAATGGAAAAAAAACTTTGCTCGTCAACACATTAAGATTGTGTTATTTGGATACAGGTTCCTTCCTGGGTGCTAATTGCATGCAGCTATATATTTTTAAGTGTTATGAAGCTAGTGTCAAGCTGATAAATCAGATAATTCTCTACCATTGTGTATGTGTTAATTTATAAAGTGGATTAGCACTTAATTTACTGTCAAATATTAAAGTTGAAAGTAACAGAGAAAAGCAGATATGCAGATACCAATTAAAATGTTGTAATAATGGAGCAAGCTTGTCAGTGCCTAAAGCACAGAGTTTTAAAGTATATAAGAATTGCCATACTGGGTCAGACCAAAGATCCAGCCCAGTATCCTGTCTTCTGACAGTGGCCAATGCCAGGTGCCCCAGAGGGAATGAACAGAACAGGTAATCATCAAGTGATCCATATAGTGTCACCTATTCCCAGTTTCTGGCAAATAGAGGCTAGGGACACCATCCCTGTCCATCCTGGCTAATAACCATTGATGGACCTATCCTCCATGAATTTATCTAGTTCTTTTTTGAACCCTGTTATAGTCTTGGCCTTCACAACATCCTCCGGCAAGGAGTTCTACAGATTGCGTGTTGTGTGAAAAAATACTTCCTTTTGTTTGTTTTTAAGCCTACTACCTATTAATTTCATTTGGTGATACCTAGTTCTTGTGTTAGAGAACGAGTAAATAACACTTCTCTATTTACTTTCTCCACACCAGTCATGATTTTATAGACCTCTATCAAATTCCTCCTTTAGTTGTCTCTTTTCCAAGCTGAAAAGTCCAGTCTTATTAATCTCTCCTCATACCGCATCCATTCCCTACCCCTAATCATTTTTGTTGCCCTTTTTTGAACCTTTTTCAATTCCAATACATCTTTTTTTTTGAGATGGGGCAACCATATCTGCACACAGTATTCAAGATGTGGGTATATCATGGTTTTATATAGCAGCAATACGATATTTTTTCTGTCTTATTATCTATACCTTTCTTAATGATTCCCAGCATTTTGTTCGCTTTAACTGCCACTGCACACTGAGTGGATGTTTTCAGAGATCTATCCACAATGACTCCAAGATCTTTCTTGAGTGGTAACAGCTAATTTAGACCCCATCATTGAATATGTACAGTTAGGATTGTTTTTCAATGTGCTTTACTTTGCATTTATCAACATTGAATTTCATCTGCCATTTTGTTGCCCAGTCACACAGTTTTGAGAGATCCTTTTGTAGCTTTTCACAGTCTGCCTGGGACTTAACTATTTTGAGTAGTTTTGTATCATCTGCAAAGTATTGACATTTCTTTACAAAAGTTTAATTGCTTTACACAGTCAGGCTTGGCTAAATGTATTGTCGTTTCATAATGTAAGAATATGGCAGTGAAATCTTAAAACAATGTAGTCTGGCATGTATTTTCTCATTTTATGGTAGAATAGGAATCTTATAAAATATGTTATGGAGACTGTATGCATCTTTTTCACCTCTTGGTATATGAGAGAATTGTGACCCTAAGAATCCCTCAGTGCCAACTGGCAAAGAGTTAACTATTCTGTAACTCCTATCAGGCCTGACAAACTCACAACATCTGACACACTGTTCTAATGGTATTTATTCAAAAAGCATTGTGAGAGGTGTCTAATGGAAGCATACATCATAATGATCTTCCTAATTGATATATGTCGGGGTGATATTTAAGAAGTTGTATGTGTTTACTGACAATATGTTTGTAATCAGTGTCCCAGGCAGGGTTGACCAGCAGGTTTTGCCAGATGATGAGGTGTGGAATCGCGCCTCCACCTAATTTGCCAATGTAAATTATGCATTATAAATCCAACACAGAGTAATCACCATTTTCATTTAAAGTCAAACAGAAAACATAGGGTGACAGGCAGCAGGTCAACTCAATAGGGGAGAGCACACCAATGTCTGAACCCAAGGGGGTCATCCTGACTCTGGAAACAAAGACAATGAACTTTGGGCTATAAGAAGAAAGAACCAGGACTCCTCTTTAAACCTGAACTTGAGGGGGTACCCAGGCAGTGTAGTTACATCCATGAAAACAGGATCTCAACTGACCTGAGTTGAAATGCTACAAAAAAGGTTTAAGTGAGCTGAAACTTCTTTAGACAAGGGTCTGTTACCTTCAGTTTTAGTCTCTAGAAAGTGTGATATATTTTGTTTTATTGGTAGTCTGTTGTTTTTATTACCCTTGCTCAATACTTCTTAAACCTTAACCTTTGTTAATAAACATATTTGTTTTCAATACTCAGTAGGTATATTTACACTATTCCTGTGGGAGTGGCAAACCTGGTAATTATTGCGAGTGTCCAATGATAGGGGCTGGGCACTACAGGGGAACGCTCTTCAAAGGGGCTTGAGAACCGGGGTGCACTTATTGTTAACCTGGAAAACAAAGATTGAAAGATTAAAAGACTAACAAACATGGTAATTTTCCCCCATGATTTATTTTGTATAAATCTTGAGTCATGTGAATTAAAACAGTCTGAATCTTTCATACTGTAGATTCACAGATGCTGCTGTGTTGTATTGCCTCTACTTTATAACATTTTTGACTGATTGTTCTACATTTGTAGCATAGGATAGTTACAGAATATTAAGAACCGTTAAAATCCTGAACCAAAGTAAAGTGAACTGGGAAAAAAATCTCACCCTGAATCGGGATCATGATGAAGGGTCTGTGTTTCTCTCCTGGGTTTCATTCAGCTTTGAAACAATAAGCCTCAATGACTGTAACTTTATCAAAGTAAGGTTTTATTATAGTGACCTATTTCCTGACAGTTTTGAGAGCTGTATTACTACTTTTTATGATACAAGGTGTTCTGGGTGCTGATTTGAAGGAAGTATTTTGTTCTAAGATTGTAACCATGGAGAGGGAGATATGATCAAGTGGTCTGACCACAAGGCTTGGGAGTAAGAAACTGCTGCATTCTAAGCATGACTTTCACACAGACTCCCTCTGGCAGCTTGAGCCAGCCACTTTCTTAACTGCTTGGTCTTGCTACATATCTGTAAAATGGGGATAGTAATGCCTCTCTTTTTCACACAAGTATTATTAGGATTGATTACACTGATAGTTTAGTTAATGCTTTGAAGACGTAAAGCTCTATGTAAATGCAAGTGTTATTGTTCATGGATAGTGGCTGCTTAAATATATTTATATTTGCAATATTGTTGTAGCCATGTTGGCTCCAGGATATTAGAGAGACAAGGTGGTCGCTGTGCTGAGACTGTCAAGAAGAGTGCCAATTGTGTTTGTGATTTAGTGATACTAATATTTGTTTGCTAGGATCTGGACTGAGATCAACATCTCATTTCACACAAAACCCCAGACAATCACTGAACAGTAATGAGTTTCAATCATCAGCAGTCTGGATTGGATCTGAATCAGTGATCCATAGAGATAAAGGGCTCCACACCCCATCACCAATTCCCTCAGGCATCCAATTACCACAGGTTGTGATTTTAAAGGAAATTATTTTAAGAAAGTGCTTGGAATATTTCTAATCTCCCATATTGATGATTGGCTGATTTCTGACTGATTTTTAAATACAGGAAAGATCTTTCTTCTCATATTCTAAACAGGAGAAAAAATTGCCTGCGCACAAAAATGCAGCGATATGACCTGGTTCTACACTGAAGGGTATTTTGCATGTTCAAAGAATGCATAAATGGATCTGCTGTAACAAATATCGAGTGAAAGAGACATAATTGTATGAAAGTTTATCATTTCAGATAATGGTGTGTGAGAGAGGAATAGAAACCTAACCATTTGGGGTCATTTTGTCCTAAAAAATGCAGTTAAATGTGTCCTAGAGAAGTTTAAGAATCTGGGACATGTATCATGAGAGAGGATGGCGATTATTTATAAATTTTGTCACGTTCTTTCACTCTTAATTCCCAATGCACCTGCACAACTTCCTTGAATTTAAAGTACAGCTTCTTTTCACATTAAACAAGGTAAGGAAGAGATCTGAGTGAATAATTTCAAATGAATAATATATTAAACATATTTGGCCTCTTTCTTTATACAAATTTTCCACAAATAGCTTATGATTTCCTGAAATTTTATTGTTTAAAATTATTCATTAAGGGGCCAAAATGTGATGTTTTTATTCACAATGAGTAGCACTTTCTCCGCAAGAAATAAATAAACAAAATAAATTTGTTAGTCTCTAAGGTGCCACCGGTACTCCTTTTCTTTCCGCAAGAAGTGTCATTGATTACAGTGGGATTAATTGTGGCATCAGGTGCTATATGGCATAAATAAGGTTGTCAGAATCTGGATCTGAATAATTTTTGAGTGATTTTTGGTCTGTAGATTGTTCATTAGCAGTTTGTTGTGGGTATCTAACATTTGAAATTCAAGTTGTCTTGGTTACTTTTGATTAGGTGAATAGATCATATGCTATCGTTTCTTTTCCATGGCTGATGATCATATATCCTACAATGAGGTTTCCTGTAAGACTTAGGACATTTATGGGTTCCAGTTTTACATTCCATGAATATTCCTACCATTTGCCATTTCCAAAAACATTCCTGCCGAAAACCTCAGTACCTAGAATATTCAAGGAAAGTGGTGATGTAAGGGGCATGAATGTAGCCAAAGTGTGTTCTGTGTTTAATTTGGATAAATTAATGTTTGGTGGAAAAAATTTGAGCTGTTAGCCTAGGTCTAGTAAGTAAAAAGAAAGGAGTTTCATTACATGCCCTGAAAAGTACAGTGAATTCTGATGTAGTAAAGAAAGATGTATGAAAAGCATTCTCTCAGATAAAGGCAGTAGGTTTCTTTAATACAAAACAATTATCAAGTGAAGTTCATTGTGCCCTTAGCTTTACAGCATTGCATTCTCATAAAATAACCAGTACTGATCTTGGTTTAGAGAACTTTTTAGGTCTTGCATTTACACAGAGTTGGAGAATTCTGGCTTTTAATCATTAGTTCTTAATGACCTAAGCCCTTGTCTACCCTACAGAAATTTGTCGACAAAAATTATGTTGATACTCAAAAAGCACTATAATACACTCTCGCTCTGTCAGCAGAGCATGTCCACACTTGGGGCACTAACATCAACAGTGTGAGCAGTGCCTTGTGGGTATCTATCCCACAGTCCAACTTGACACCTTCTGCCATGGGCCTTGTGGGAAGGCTGAGCAGATCGTGCCACATCTTGGGACTGGGCTCAGTGTCCCATGATGTATTGCTTTCTGTCCCAGCATTGCATGGGTTTCTGTCTTTCTTTTGTTGAATTTTTCAATGGCTGTGCACCCCAGCATCTTTCTGAGAAGGGATGGATCCCACACTGCTCTCCTATGCTCTGATAACTGTCATGAAGACCTCGCGGATGGCAGTGCAGTTAATAGTGAAGTTCCTAACTGAAGAAGACTCCCAGTTGCCTGACATGCTGTGTGATATGGATAGGACCAACTTTAGATTGCTTTTGGCATTCACAGAACGGCTGCAGAGAATGGACCATTGCTTTTGGGCTCGGGAAACAAGCACTGAATGGTGGGATTGTATAGTCATGCAGGTGTGGGATGACAAGCAGTGGCTACAGAACTTGGGGATAAAGAGAGCCACTTTCCTGGAACTGTGCATGGAGCTCGCCCCAGACTTGAGATGCAAGGCACCGAATGAGAGCTGCCCTATCAGTAGAGAGGCATGTGGCAATCTCTGTGTGGAAGCTGGTGACTCCAGACTGCTACTGGTCAATCAGGAATCAATTTGGAGTTGGGAAGTTGACCGTTGGGGCTGCGTTAATGCAAGTGTGCAGAGCAATTAATTGCCTCCTGCTACGAAGGACTGTGACTCTGAGAAATGTGCATGAAATAGTGGAGGGCTTTGCAGAAATGGGTTTCCTTAACTGTGGAGAGGTGATAGATGGCGCACACATTCCAATTTTGGCACCAGACCACCTTGCCACAGAGTACATCAATAGGAAGGGGTATTTTTCCACGGTGTTTCAGGCACTTGTGGATCACTGTGGGCATTTCACTGACTTCCGCGCCAGGTGCTTTGGGAAGGTGCATGACGCACGCATCTTCAGGAACCCCAGCCTGTACAGAAAGCTACAAATGGGAACTTTTTTTTTCCAGACGAGAAGATTACAGTGGGGGATGTTGAAATGCCCATAGTGATCCTGGGAGACCCCTTACAACTGTGACTCATGAAACCTTACATGGGAAACTTGGACAGCAGTAAGGAGTAGTTCAACAACAGACTGAGAAGGTGCTGGATGACCGTAGAATTTGCCTTTTGCAGATTAAAGGCGCTCTGGCGATGCCTTTCTGGGAGGTTAGACCTCAATGAGGATAATATTCCCATGGTCATAGCCACATATTATATTTTGCATAATCTTTGTGAAGCTACAGGTGAAAGATTTGCTCGGGGTGGAGTGTTCAGGCAGACTGCTTGGCTGCTGATTTTGAGCCGCCTTTTAGAGGAATTCGAATCAGAGGGGAACAATTCGAATCAGGGAGGCTTTGAGGCAACACTTTGAAAATGAGCACCAGTAATGTATATCTCTGTGATTGTGATTGATTGGTGCTGCAATGTTACATTACATGAAGTTTTCCTAGGATGCAATGGTGACATTTGGGGCCTTACATTCCAGTAAGCAAATGATTAAACTACCTGTGTATGTATTGGCAGTGCCTGATATCTCAATTTGTAAAAAACAAAGAAAGATGAGTTGCCATTCAAAAACGTTGTTTTTATTGCACAAGATATCATACAGACACACACAAAGATGCTTGGTGGGAAAGGAGGTACAAGGAAAGGGCAGACTTTCAGAGCTGTGTGTATGTCCAGTTATCATTCTGAAAGTTGTCCAAGGGGGTGGAGTGAAGGGGAAACCAAGAAGTTCCGAGAAGTGGAAAGGACTGTGCAGGCAGAGTTTGGGGCAGGTATGGAAAAGAGTTCTGAATGTGCTTCAGGGGAGGGCAAGCGCTCACCTGCTCAGTCTGCAGCATTATTAAGGACTTCAGCATGTGCATTTGCTCCACCATGACTTTAATCACCCGCTCAGTAGAGTCATTAACAAACTCCTGATTTTCTTTTCTGTCCTGCCTTTCGGCTTCCCTCCACTCCTTGTGTTCCCTTTTTTCTGCATTGGAGAAGTGCAGTACCTCCTGGAACATATTTTCTTTGCTTTGTCTTGGGTGCTTTCTTATTGGCCGGTGTGTGTGTGTGTGTGTGTGTGTGAGGTGTTCCTGAAGGCCACATCTACTGAAGCAGAAGGCATCATGCACAGAAGCATGACTATTAAATTCACCCACAGTATTGAAACATTTCATTAAAATACACCTTTTGTAACATAACAATCATTTTCTCACTGACCCTTAGCAAGCACACATCTCTGTGAATACCCAAAGCATGGTGAGTGTTGGCGGGGGGGTCAGGGGGAGGGGTGCTCTATATGGGGAAAAGGGCACTCTGCAAGGGTAACAGTGCAGCCAACTAGGGGAAAAAGTCTAAAATTTTCTCCCACACTTTTCCACAGGCGGGGGTAGTTCTAGCAGAATGCTGAATGTAAGCAGGGAAGTGAGGATACATCTACTATATACTTGTGGCTTCCACCCTGGTCCCTATACTGGTAGTCTCTGTGCCGCTTTGGTCCCTGCACAAGTGATTGCTGAATGGTGTAGGAAAGTTTTTCCTACAATGGGAGAAGGAATAAAACAACTCTGCCATGGAACCTTAGGCAGAGGATTGCCAAGTACCTCCAGGATACTTTACTGGAGATCTCTCTGGAGGATTCCCATGAGATCTCAGCGTGCCTCAACACCCTGTTCCACCATACTGATTAGCTACACAGGGAAATGTCCAGCACACAGAAACGCAGTCAGCCTCACACATTTCTATACCCTGAACGCACCTCCAAACTACACAAACTACTGCCACTTACCAGGCATCTCCTATCCTGCTTCTTGCTTGCCATAGAGCAACTTCTGAGACTGGCTAGACACCTCCAGAGTGCTGAAGAGTTCCTGGCTACCTGCCCTACCAGGCAACCCCACCAGGAGCTCCACATTGTTGTCTAACTCCACCTCTTCATCAATGACTTTGTCTTCCAGGTTAGGTCCTCTCTCCACTGCCTCCAGGCTGAAGTATCCACGAGGCTGTTGGTGGAGGTGGGGTTGCCACTGAGGATAGCGTCCAGCTCCTTTATAGAACCGGCTGGTCTTAGATGAAGCATCGGAGCAATGATTTGCCTCTCTTACCTTATGGTATGCCTGCCTCAGCTCCTTTGTCTTCACTTTGCACTGCAGCATGTCCCGATCACAGCCCTTTTTGCACAAGCCTCGAAGTCTGCCCGTAGGTATCAAAATCCCTATGACTCAAGCACTGCACAGCCTCCTCTCCCCATATCCTGAGCAGATACAACAGCTCTGCAGTGGTCCAAGTGGGAGAGCATTTGCTGCGATAACCTGCCATGGTCACCTGGGAAGATGCAATGAGACCTCTCCATGCCAAGCAAACAGGAAATGGAATTTCAAAAATTCCTGGGGCTTCTAATGGGGAGGGGTAGATGGTTGTTCACCCGGCTTCAGGGCAGTGGAGTTCAAACTGCTGAGCAGAGCGGTCACAATGGGCATTGTGGGACAACTCCTGGAGGCTAATTAACATGATAAAATCAAGCCTGGTGTCTATACTGGCACTTTTTGCACAAAATTTTTGTCAACAAAGCCTTATGTTTCTTGTGAGGGTGGCTTTATTTTGTTGTCAAAACACATCATTTTTGCCTCCAAAAGTTGCATTTCAGTGTTTATGTATCCACTGTTTTGCTGACAAAACTTTGTAGTGTAGACAAAGCCTAAATATTTCCTGTTAAACCTGATTGGAAGTCATTGGTATATAGAAAGACAGAGAAGCCAAATATAGTAACAACTTTGCCAAGTGCTGTGGCAGATAAATGATTTGGAAAAAGCTATGATAAAAGTTGAACTTGGCCACAATACATGAGATTTGCTCTGCTCCTGCTGAATGGTATCTGCCTGATATAATATAATCAGGTAAAAATATGATTTATTAAAACTTATGTTTGACTCTGGGGGGGTGCACAGTGGAAATCTAATTAAGAAGTCATCTTAATTGCTGAGTGTAGTGTCAATTGATCCTTAAATCAGAGTCTGTGTGAAGATTTCTGAATATACTTTTTTTTTGTAAGTATGATTAATAGACCTAAATTCTGATGGGCCAATAACCCCGGTTAGAAAAATGTGTGTTCTTTTTTTCTAAAGATGTGTTGCCTTCACAAAGCCATTTCTCTTGCCAAACACTGTGAGGTATGCCTTTTGCCAATTGCTTTGGAATTTTTCCACTACTAAAAAGTCACAATTCTTCAACAAAAAAAACTTCAAAAACAGACTCCAACGAGAAACTGCTGAATTCGAATTAATTTGCAAACTGGATACCATTACATTAGGCTTGAATAAAGACTGAGAGTGTATGTGTCATTACACAAAGTAAAACTATTTCCCCATGTTTATTTTCCCCCCATACTGTTCCTCACACGTTCTTGTCAACTGCTGGAAATGGCCCACCTTGTTTATCACTACAAAATGTTTTTTTTCCTCTCCTACTGGTAATAGCTCACCTTTTCCTGATCACTCTTGTTACAGTCTGTATGGTAACACTGTTTCATGTTCTTTATGTATATAAAATCTCCCCACTGTATTTTCCACTGCATGCATCTGATGAAGTGAGCTGTAGCTCACGAAAGCTTATACTCAAATAAATTTGTTAGTCTCTAAGGTGCCACAAGTACTCTTTTTTTTTTTCCAGATACAGACTAACACGGCTGCTACTCTGAAACCTTCCAGTACTAGGATAAGTTGTTTGTTTGTTAGGTCCAGTCTGTTTTAGTAATACTCCAACAAGACATCTCTTCATTAAACAAAAATGGAACCAGTTAGATTGCTAGGGAATGGTAATATCCACTGAAGATTAGGTTGTTTTTTATGTCATGAGCATCTGCCCCAGAGAGCTTCCTGTGTAGGATTTAGACCAAACCTACAACAAGTTTCATCCAAATGATGTGGTTTGGAGATTGCACAGTATGTGCTTTCGTGTCCTTTTTTTAAAGTCAGAAAGGCTGGATGCAACTTCCTTGAGATTCCATCAATGCCTCTCCCTCCTCAGCTCTTCTGGCCCCAAGGAGTTCAGAAAGTTCAGAAACAAGCTAGAAATCTCAACTTCTATCCCTCCCAGCTCTGTGTGTCAGTGACCATCAGCCAACCTTTGTATTTTATCAGTTGAGAGGGTTAAAATGGTTTTGCACATGAGGCTATTCTGTTAGTTACTGAAACTAAGCTGGCACATGAGTAGTTTAGAATTATTGTTTTTAATAATTGCCTTACTAATTTTGTACTTTAAATTATGCATTATCTACTGCGAAATTTAAGAATGTGGACTGTTTGTGTGTTGTTGCTGTTTATAGGCTCATTTATAAGAAGATACTTGGGCAAATTAATCAGAATTAACCAAAGGTGTGACTTTTTAAAGTGGATTAGTTAAACTTCATTACACCTTTATGTGGAAACTTATTCAGAATTAAATTAAACCAAACTGAATTAAGGTCACTTTAATTCTGAATGAGAGTGTTCACACAGGGGTTCAATGCAACTGAATAAATCTACTTTACTTTAAATTCACACCTTTCTTTAATTCTGATTACCTTTCCTGAGTGTCCCTGTGTAGACAAGCCCTTGTATCAGTGGCAATTAGATTGTCTTGATGCTTTGTAGAGAGAGAAGTAGTGAATATTCAAGTTCTCTTTGTAAGCACATAAGAGCAATATCAGTATGTATGGGATTGATCAGAGATGATGATCTTTGATTGCTAAGGGTGTTGTAGTAATTCACAAACATTGCTGGAGGAATTTACTTGAGGCTCTGGATTAAGAAAATATACATTAAGGAGCTGCTGCCTTTTAAAAATAATCAAACAATGAAGGCTTAAAATCCTCTTTTTTGTTTTTGTTTTGCGTCAACTACTTTGTCATCCCTCCCTTTGAACTGTAAAAGCATTCTGTTGCCATACCAACAATTTGTTTGAAAGTTCAAATGTGCTAGACTTAGTTGTCTTGAATATGAAGGTCTTTTCCATGCTTTCTGTTTTTTGTTGGTTTTCTGTTCAAGTTTAAGATCACCTGACATGAAAGCCATGTGTTATAAAGGGGAATAAAAGAATGGTACTTAAAGATAGTGTGGATGGAAAAAGCTACACTCTGATGTAAAAAGAAGGTGGCTTCTTTCAGTCGGGGAAATATTTTTAATACGTTTCCCTACATGTGAAACTAAAGCTATTACAGAGCTGCCATTTGGGATACAGTCCTGCCACCTATCAACCTACTGAAAACACTCTGACAGGGAAACATCATAGAAAACTTTTCTTCAGCCAGGCATTCTTTAATGAACAAGTGATTGTTTTACGTAGCAACCTGGATTATATACACAAACTGCATATTCAGTTTCTGTTCCCATGGTACCTTTGCAACTCTCATAAATGTTTTATTCACAGCCCAAATCTGGTGTGGATTTGTTTTAAAAAATGTATTTATTTATTTATTTATTTATTTATTTTTATTTATATATATAATAATTGAAAATAGGGTTGGGCATAGTTGGATCGTGATGCAAATAGAGCAGGAAGAGTAACAATATAAAAAAAACCCCACACATTAGCACCACCAACTAGTATTAGGGGTAAGGAGGGTCTTTAATACAGACCTTCACCTCTCAGCCATCACATTGGTAAATGAAACTCTTTTCAATGAAAAGTTACATCTCTTGGGTGAAAATATACTTCACTTTTACTCAGCTATGTATTGTGACCAGCTGATTTGTAGGTCTTATTATGGACATCATTTGCTGAGATGTGGAATACCCTTTGGGATGATTCAGTAAAGGATTAGAATATGTGCAAGAAAAGTCTGCCTTGATATTACAGTAGTTGTGGTCCAAGTTCCTTTTTTTACCCTCCTCTTTTTTTGTTGATTTGGTTGGTTATAGTCTGCCCATCTGAACAGAGAGGGCAAGAAGGATTGGTGAGAGGTTGGCTGTGTGGATCTTGTCTTACACTGATGTAACCCTATTGACTTTAATAGCGTTATTTCTGATTTACCCAATGTGCGAGGAGAATCAGGCTTGTGTTTGTATATAATTAATACACAGCTAATATCTGTTTTTTTTTTCTTTTAATTTCTGTTTCTGGTAAAATATAATACAGACTGAGTAGTAAAACAAATGTTTGTTTCTTTAAACTCAACCCAGTCAGGATAGCTGACTAATGGCATGTTACCCTGCCAGGTTTTTCAGACATGGCAGCAAGGTGTATAGACACTGCATCAATTTTGCCAACCCCAAATGTTCAAAAATCATGAGTCAGGCTCACCAGAAATCACGAGATTGGCTTTATAATCATCGGATTATGTAAACATAATAGATTGGGTATTCTTTTTATTTGCATTCTGCTTTTTGAGTCTTTAGGGTGCACTAGGGTCACATTTTAAAGCTTTTTCAACAGCCACAAGGGCTAGAAACTTGCTTTTTCTTTAAGAATGAAGGCTGAAATCCTCACATCCACATGACTGCAGGAGCTCTGGCTTTAAGGAAAACAATATTTATCATGAGACTCATGACAAAATCATGAGCATTGGCAACACTGCTGCATCCACCTTTACTGTGGCAATGAAGGCTTCAGATGGACCTTCTGTTCCCTAGAAGGGACCAGCTGATTTTTTTTCTCCAAGACTAAGTTATGCTGTATATGTTACATATGGAGGTGAATCATGTTTAAAATTAGAGAGACTGTCTTTTTGTATGGAGAGACTGAATGTCATGATTAAGGTCCCAACCCTGCAATGCATTGTGCATGGGTAGATCCCTGGGCTTGTGTGGAATCCCACTGGCTTCAGTTGGGTTTCCTGTGGACGCAAGTCTGCTCATGTGCAGTGCATTGCAGGATCAAAGCCTAAACTCCCAACTTGGCTTAGACAAAGGGAATATAAAAACTATGTGCAGGGGAAGGGGTGGAGTCCTCTTTAAGATTCAACAAGGAGTCCAATGGCACCTTAAAGACTAACAGATTTATTTGGGCATAAGCTTCTGTGGGTAAAAACCTCACTTCTTCAGATGCATGGAATGAAAATTACAGATGCAGGCATTGTATAATGACACATGAAGGGAAGGGAGTTGCCTCACAAGTGGAGAACCAGTGCTGACAGGGCCAATTCGATCAGGGTGGATCCAACACCAACAATAGATTCCAACAATAGATGAGGAGGTGTCAATTCCGGGAGAGGCAAAACTGCTTCTGTAATGAGCCAGCCACTCCCAGTCCCTATTCAAGACCAAATTAATGGTGTTAAATTTGCAAATGAATTTTAGTTCTGCTGTTTCTCTTTGAAGTCTGTTTCTGAAATTTTTTTGTTCAAGTATAGCTACTTTCAAATATATTATAGAATGTCTAGGAAGATTGAGGTGTTCTCCTACTGGCTTTTGTGTGTTACCATTCCTGATGTCCGATTCGTGTCCATTTATTCTTTTACGTAGGGACTCTCCGGTGTGGCCAGTGTACATGGCAGAGGGGCATTGCTGGCAAATGATGGCATATATAACATTAGTAGACATGCAGGTGAATGAGCCTCTGATGGTGTGGCTGATGTGGTTGGGTCCTCTGATGGTGTCACTAAAATAGATATGGGGACAGAGTAGGCAACGAGATTTGCTACAGGGATTGGTTCCTGGGTTAGTGTTTCTGTGGCATGGTGTGTAGTTGCTGATGAGTATTTGCTTCAGGTTGGGGGGCTGTCTGTAAGTGAGGACTGGCCTGTCTCCCAAGGTCTGTGAGAATGAAGAATCGTTTTCCAGGATAGGTTGTAGATCGTTGATGATGTGCTGGAGAGGTTTTAGCTGGGAGCTGTACGTGATGGCCAGTGGTGTTCTGTTGTTTAGCTTGTGGGACCTGTCCTGTAGTAGGTGTTTTCTGGGTACCCATCTTGCTCTGTCAATCTGTTTCCTCACTTCCCCAGGTGGGTATTGTAGTTTTAAGAATGCTTGATAAAGATCTTTTAGGTGTTTGTCTCTGTCTGAGGGGTTTGAGCAAATTCAGTTGTATCTTAGGGCTTGGCTTTAGACAATGGATCGTGTGATGTCTCCTGGATGGAAGCGGGAGGCATGTAGGTAAGTATAGTGGTCAGTAGGTTTCTGGTATGAGGTAGTGTTTATGTGACCATCACTTATTTGCACTGTAATGTCCAGATTAAGATTCAGAAATTCAGTAACTGGCTAAAAACACTTCTTAGAGAGACAAGGTGGGTGAGGTAATATCTTTTATTGGACCAACTTCTGTTGCTGAAAGTGATGACAAGCTTTTGATCTTACAAGCTTGTCTGATTCACCAGCAAATGTTGGTTCAATAAAAGATATTACCTCACCCACCTTGTGTCTCTAATATCCTGGGACCAACACAGCTACAACAATTCTAAAAAAAAATTTGTGTTTCACATTAGGTGTCACAATACTCATTATCATCTTTCCCCAGAATGCCTATGAGAAATACAGGAGTAGCTTTGACATAACAGATTGTGCAAACATATCCAGTGAAACTATGTGCTTTTGTAAATCCTTTATGGGTGAAAACACAGATGCTGTTCTTGTCTGGTGTGAAACAGTTACCTGGTAGTACATAAAATGTAAACGCAATAGAAATTATTTTTGCCACACAGCACTGCTTAATTAGTTCAGGAACTTTTGCTAATTATGTGGAAGGTAATGCACTACACTGCTTTTTAAGCAGTTTTTGGAATAAATGACTTCATAAAACTACTTTTTCTTCAGAGAAAACACTTATTTTAAACCCTTAAACGTAGATTTATCATGTCTTGTAAGAAATCAAAAAATTCTAACAAACAGGGATTCTGCAACTATTGAACAAATAACCTTAAGATTTAGGAAAATACAGGAAGCTTTAAAAATAATAAGCGATAGCTATAAATTGGCAATATAAATACAATATCCTGACAAAGTATGTTGGTATCAAAGGGACATATAGAAATAAAAGAGTCAACCCTGAATACATGTAACAAATCAAAGGAAAGAAATGGGGTTTTAGAATGACTGTAATTAAACAAGTATGCAGAGTTGTTGTAGCCATGTTGGTCCCAGGATATTAGAGAGACAAGGTGAGTGAGGTCATATCTTTTATTGGACCAACTTCTGTTTGTGAGAGAGACAAGCTTTTATGCTTACACAGAGCTCTGAAGAAGTCTGTGTAAACTCAAAAGGTTGTCTCTCTCACCAACAAAAGTTGGTCTCATCAGAGGTATGGCCTCACCCACCTTGTCTGTAACTAAACATGAAGGAGAGAGTATGTTTTGTATAAAATATCAATCTTTTGAACAGGGAATCAATGCTTTGCTATGACACTTTTTGCTACTCCATTTTGAGACCTATCTGCCCATAGAATAGAATAGAATATGCATGTGTTTGTTATAGTGAACATGATAGGGATGCATAATTACAACTGTGTTGGTATTTTCTCTTACAATAACATGGACTGAATGTTTATAACTTTCCAAAATGTTTTCCATTGGACTGAAATTTCTCATGTTTGGTCTCTGCAAAAGCTGGATTCTTCTGTATAGTTTGGGAAAATTGGTTACTTTTACTCTTATTGAAAAGTCCTATATAATGCAATAGGGATAAAACCAATAGGCATTTATACAGTTTATTAAAAAAACCTATCTTTTACTTTCATGTACTCTAGTGATCATATTGACCTAAATAGGACCCTTCGTATAGGTACACGCTCACTAACCCCAAAATAACCCAATTTAGTCCATATAATTTAATACAGAATGTTCTTCTTACTAGGCATTTTTTTAAATCATCCTGTAGGCTTCTATAATAGGGAAATAATTCTCAAATTCTGTAGGATGGTTTAAAAGATGATAGATTAATTATCAGTTTCTAATAAATTCTGTAGGATATTTCTGTACAAGGATTCAATTGACTATGATGTGGGAAGGGGTTTTTTACATGTTAAAATATTGTTAAGCTGCTTTCTGTTCACTGGATGACTAAAGAAAGGTGATGGTGCTTGTTTAAATGCCAATAGCGTACTTAACGCTGAACCATACACAGTAGGAGACATGGTCACTGCCCATAAAATTTGTAATCTAAATGAAGATAGTGAGGATATGGTAAAATCGGAGGGTTATTTTTTATAATTTTAAATATGCTATGCACTTAGGGCATTCCTGAAAGAGGCAAAGGTCCCATTATTTTGCCTGCACTGGGACTGCAAGTTAGAGCATTCTGTCCTCACTAAGCAAAAGTGCTTTTGGCAAGTCTTAAGAGATTTGTTTGAAAAATGATCAAGATGTAAGAGTTTGAAACTCATGTATGGTGCACATGTGGTCCTTGATTCCACTATATTTTTAATGCTGAACTGAGGCTTGGAGAGAAACATATATAGTCATAGAAATGGTGTAGTGGTACAAGAAAAGTAGTTAAACTAAACTTCCTATTCCCCAAATGAGAAGTGTGCCAACTCCAGGCTCCCCAGTAGATAAGTGGTTAAACTCCTTTTATCCATTTTTACCATTGAGAACAAATTAGGGCAAAATTCAGAGGGGCAGCATAAGGCCCTATTTTTATAGTTTGACTAGTACTTAAATGGAGTGTAGGCCTCTTGCTGGTCGTCTTCAGGGTATGAATTTCATCCATTTGAACATATATCTGAATCTTCATTCTCTGGAACACAAACTTTACTTGTTCAGATGAAGCAATTACCCTTTTGTCCAGTTAGGGAGCTTTAATCTTGCTGGCACTAGACCCTCCAACCGTGATCCCTTTCTCAATTCCTCCTGTCCTCAATCAGTGCTCTTTTAGCTATGTTTATTTTAATTACAGCTTGTCGGAAATGTTTCATCAATGTGTTTTTTTTAAATAGGAAAATGCCATTTTCGTTTAAGTTGAAACATTTTGAAACAGTGTCTGTTTAGAAGAAAAATTCAAAATGGAGAAAAAATTGGTTTTGTAAAATATGTGTTTTGGAATTTTGAAATATTTTGAATTTTATTTTATTTTGTTTTTATATTTTTATTAATTTTATGTGTTTCATGACATGTCCGTAGTAGTAGTTCATAATATGCACTACTATAATACGTCTAAGGTCATGCCATAATATAACAATATAGTTGAAAGATTTTGGTTATTTTATTTTTAAAATCATTAAGAGCAGGGCAGGGATGGTGTCCCTAGCCTCTTTTTGCCAGAAGCTTGAAATGGGCGACTGGGGATGATCACTTGGTGATTACCTGTTCTGTTCATTCCCTCTGGGGCACCTGGCAATGGCCACTGTCGGAAGACCATATGCTGAGCTAGATGGACCTTTGGTCTGACCCAATATGGCTGCTCTTATGTTCTTAAGAGCAGCTGCTGTGTAGTACTGAATGAAACATCTAATCATCTTTTCTAGATTAAAGTGTCTCCTTTTTGCGTGGTCATGAAACAGCTTGACTGAGGGTAGTGGCTTTTTCAGAATGAAACATTTTGATTTTTTCCTTTTGAAACAGCTTTTTGTTTTGATATTTTTAAATTTGTATTATAGATTATAATGTAATATAAAATGTAATAAAGTCAAAATTGAATCAAAACATTTTGTCTTTCAGAACAAAACATTTCAATTCACCCTATATGAAATTTTGGGGGATTTTCTTTTGTAGAGAATGTCAACATTTTTGGTTTCATTCCCAACTGAAACAAAATCACATGTTGACATCCTCTAGGACGTGGAATTTCCTTTCTCCATCCTGCTGTAGTTACAACCTCTGTGTTGTGCCTCTCAAATGTGCACCTGCACGTGCATAGGTAAACAAACCTTTAAGATGATTTGTGGATCTTGCCGTTTCTTTCTTGTGGCTTCCTTCCTGAACTGTAAATGTCAAATTTTGCATGTGCCATAGAGTGTAGTTTATTCTGGGGAGTGTGACACCAGGGCATGTTCACTGTTGCTTGACTCAGTGTGCAGTGGCTGAATGAAACCCACTGGTATCTAACTTTTATATGATTTTTCTTTTGCTACTCACAATGAACATTGAAATAAAATCTACCTGTCTTAATATTTGGTCAGTTACTGAGCTGTTATATCTGTAAACTCAGGAAATTTAATACAAATTTAATGTAATAATAAGGTTGAGAATCTAAAAGCCAAAAAAAAAAAATTTTGAAAGTCAAAGTCATGGTTCTTACACAGTGCTTAATTTGTGCCAGGGCTTGCTAGGGCTGAGCCCCAGCTCCTCTAGGCCTGGCAGTTCATAGCTTTTGCACCTCTGGGCTTCCTGCATCAGCTATGAATGTAAAAAAAATTGCTTGAGCCCCAGCACCTCTTTCATTACAAATTATGCACTGTTTACACACTAACCACAATTCAGCACCACGGAATATAGAACTGTAAAGGCATATATTTAATGGTATCTACAATTACTACAAATGTATAATATGACTGACTTATAGTTGTGGAAAGCATAACTTCGTATTTCCTGATTTCAGAGATTTTAAGGGCAGAAAGCACCAGTAGACCATCTAGTCTGACTTCCTGTACAAACAGGACATATCATTTAATCCAGTTAACCCTGTAGTGAACCCTGTAACTTGTTTGACTAAAACATTTGCTTTTGTGCTTTTATTTAATTTCTCAGTTACAAGATTGTATTACTATATTGTTTGTGGTTTTTAATTTGCAATGTGAAAGAGAGAATAGATGGGAGACAATTAAAGTACAGGATACTTTGGGTTTAATAGATACAATAATATTTATATTTTGAGCACCCAAAAATGTAGTAGTATCCTTACACAACAAGTAAAGATATAGTCCCTGCCAAACAGAAAATATAGTCTTGATTTGACACAAACAAGTAAATGAGTGTCATAAAATAGGGCCAAAGCGGCTTAGAAGGGCAAGAGTGACAGTGCTAAAGTGACAAAAGTACTCAGTAAGGCATGGACACACCCTGATGTTTTGGCTCCTTTATTTAATATTTTTAATACAATTTGCTGGTTATTTTTTCTTCAGAAATATGAAGGAAAACTTGCACACACCAAGGACTGAATTTTAGATCCAGAGTTCCTGATCCTGCAAAGACTTATGCACATGCTTAGCTTGACACAAGTGAATAATCCTATTGACTTCAGGTATGTGTATAAGTCTGTATAAGATCAGGATCAGGATCTCTAAAGTTGTGATGCCAGAAAAGTACAATTTAGTAATTCCAAAACATTCAAAAATAATCTTGCTCACCCACGCTTTTGAGGGCATATCTAACTTTTTTTAAAATATTTCCATTACAGAAACATCTAGTTAAAGATATAAAAAGTTAACATTTTGGCTGATGCTTCTAGTTTTGATAAAACAGTTTAAGTTTTTGAACTCCCTGGCCTGCAAGAAATCCAGCTGTGTTTCCATAGCAACTGCAATGGACCAGTAATGATGTCATTGCACAGCAACAGCTAAAATGCATATCAGTCTATTACACACTGGATACAAATAAACATCAAATCATCTAATTGCTAGTTATAAATAATTCCCCATCTCCCCAAATAATTTACCATGAGGAAGAAAAAGACTCCTACATTACTGGCCAAAATAGTAATTATCCTGAGTTATCTGAAGGGTGGTAGGAGAAGTCTTCATTGTCAAACTCAGTTCTTTTAAAGCAAGGTACAATGTAAATAATTGCTGACAATATTTTTTCATTATAATCAGTTTGAATAGCGTTGTGTGGAGCTATCTGTAAATTACTGAAGATGATTTTATTTCTCATGGCGAAAGGGTCCATAGTAAGCAATCACTGAAAGTGTGATTCAGACCAATACTTTGTTTGTTTGTTTTTTTGACTATCACAGCATTGTTGTTATTATTAGGTATTATTACATGTATTAGGTTTTAGAACCTAAAAGTAGAATTAAAAGTGATGCAGAAGGAATTGCCAGAGAGTTACGAGGGGAGAACAAGGAGAGGATAATACCATGAAAGCTATGGAAGAACAAGTAATTGAAGAAGGTGAGAATGGAGTATGTTCCCTGAGATTAGCCAGAAAGAAATGATTGGTGAGAGCAGTTTCAGACAGCAGAACATTGAAGCCAGAACAGAGAGGATCTGGGAAAGAACTGGAACTTGAAACAATATTGTGAGCAGCTTTTAATTCTATTAGAGGCATGGGGAAAACTGGAAATGGGACTGTCACTGTAGTGGCAGGTGGGTCAAAGATCAACTTTTGAGGGTGAGAGATGAAAACCACCATTCTTCTTCATGCTAAGATCCTCAGATCTGTTTCAGTGGGTACTTCAGCCTGCTTGCAGCTTGCGGGGAAGAACAAGGAAAGTCAGTTAATGGTAGCTGGGGAATGCCCTGCCTCTTGAAGTTCCCTCCAGGTTTCCCTGCCCTTACAGAGGCTGGTGGCTCAATCAGGCCTCCCTTAAGCAAAGCTTGGCTGAGAAAAATTCCAAACCTTATTTCAAATATTTAGACTAATAATTCTGCTTGATAATCTATCAGTCTAATTCCCAGCCATATCCAAGGACTGCATTTGACTTTTGGAGAGATTGTCCTCTCAGTTCTGCTCCGTATCTGAGGTGTTTGCAGTGGCTGGTGCCCTGTGAAGGCTTGAGGGAGAGAACTAGGTTAAGACTTCATATTGGAGCATATAACCCTCTTCCCATCCTATTTATAGTCTCAGTGAATCAGGGACAAGCTGAGCAAGACCCTTCTGAAATATCTAAATGAGTTCCTAATGGAGGGTTGTCCTCAAAGCATTCCCTTTTTTATTGTCCACAGACAGTTCTTGTGTTTTGCAGATAGATGGCAGCTTTTTTCTTTAACATTTGATTTACATGTGCATGATAGCAATAATATTGGCATTAGAAAAGAAAGAAATTCACTTATTTCTTTCCAAAAAAATATTTCTGATCGGGATTCTGTACAGAGAGATGGCTGACGCAAACGCACTGAGATACATTTCCTGGAATATCTTGGATTCAGGATAACCACAATCATATGGTGCCAGAAAAATCAACTATATGCTTAGACTGAGGATGAACACAGTCAGGTACAAAGTCTCATCTCAGGAATGTTAAGAGAAGATGAAGATGTCCATAATGAAATGGACAACAATGGAAAACATAATGGAAAACAAGTTGTGTCTTAGATACAAAAATCCAATTCTTATTGGGAATTCTAATCTCAGACACAGGCATGTTTTAATGAACCAAAGTGTATATGAGATCTATCCAGTAATTCCAAGTATTCCCTCTAAATTTTACCCTATCTCGTCCATTGGCAGAGATCTCACTCCAAATGCATATTCTCCACTCCCTCATCTGGTGAATGCAAATAGTCTGATTTTTATTTTGAAGGGATCTTCCTGATCAGTTCAGGGAATAGATACCAGAAAGAACACGAACAGCTGGTGAAAATACTTGGTGAAAATAATGATCCACTGAGGTCCAGAGAGCTTCTCCTTCCACGAATAACAGATCTGTTTTAGTAATGACAGTCAACGGTATAATGGAGTTTTCATAGTACCTGGAAAGAACATGATCAGCTGTACCCTAGAGAGAGATTCTTTTGTCCTGGGTGGAGCAGAGTTTCCTATCTCTATATGCATTGTCCACCAAGTGGTAGATGAACATCAAGATTTATGCAGCAGAAGTTGGATTAGCACTGGCTCTTGCATTCTGAAATATCTCACTCATCAGAAATCAGTTTCGTGTGCTGGCAATTAACCTCTTTCCATCTGGAAACAGTAAATATAGTACCCTGCAACCTTGGTTTATGCCAGAACCTAGGATGTGAGGTGGTGGCACACTGCTATGGAAATCCCATTGTAATTGTTCTGTGGGCTTTTGCACAAAGATGAATAGGAAAAGTTATCTGTCTTCCTGTCTTCAAATAATAAGATGCACAGATCCAGCCAATCCTGAAGATAAATGGATCATACAGAACAGAGGTGGAAACTGACATCCAAGGATTTGGGTGGTGGTGATGGAATTCACCATGCAATGGGAGGACTTGTTATGCTTTTTCCTCAAAGTATATTGAGGAATATATTAACACCATCTGTAATGTAGGAAAGTAGATTTGAATGATCCTGACTGTGAATTTCAGGGGGCAGGGCATTCCTATGCTATCAGTGACTAAGTGGTCTGATTCTGCCCTTAAGCTGAAGCACCCATGGTAACAGATCTGTGGATATTAATACCTGAACAAAGGAAATTTTCATGTAAACAGAGATAATTTTTTGTATTCCACCCATAGTAAAATCTAATAAGAAAAGCACAATTCAACATTCCCAAATGGTACAATGATTTCATTAAATTGTACAATTTCCTTAGCTCACTATGTATTTGAGATGAGTATGGATATAGGTACCAAGTAGTGCCCAATACAAAATTCAGTTCTAGTTCCAATCTTAGTGCCTGATCTGCAATTCTTACTCATGCAAGTAGTCCCACTATCACAGGGTGGCTGGGCCATTGGGCCCAACCTCAACTGTGACTGATCAGCCATCTCGCTGCTGAAACTGATCAAGTGATTATAAAAGCCAGCAAGTGACTCACTTGAGGAGCGGGGGAAAAAGATGGCCCCTGTGGCTTGCCTTGTAGGGAGAGATGCAAGGAGAAAGGCCCCTGGACCCTTGCAGCCTGCTTGGTCAGGGGAATAGCTCTGTTTAGTATTATTTTATGAGACTTCTATTTGAAGAATAAAACTGCCCTGAAGGAAGGGCATGAAGAGCCTTTTTGTGTGGTGTTAGCTCCTCCTGAGCTGGGGAGAGAGGCCAGCAGCCCTACCCTTCCCAGCCCCAGTCTCCCCACTAACTTCAATGGGATTACTCACATGAGTAAAATTAAGCAGACTCGGGGCCTAGAACATTATACAACAGTTTAGGGAAGAGCTGCTGATGAACGTGATACCCAATTGAAACAAGTTTTAAAAGGTAAAATGTAACTACTCAGTTTAAAATAAGCCCCTGGTGGGCCAGGCTGGTTTGTTTACCTGCCACGTCTGCAGGTTTGGCCGATTGGGGGCTGCGGGAACTGGCGCGGGCTGAGGGATGTGCTGGCCACAGCCACCATTGGCGTGGAGTGGCGAACCATGGCCAGTGGGAGCCGCGATCGGCCAAACCTGTGGACGCGGCAGGTAAACCAACCTTGGTGGGCTGCATGCCAAAGGTTGCCAATCCCTGATCTAGACTATCCTTGACAGGTGTTTGTCTAACCTGCTCTTAAAAATCTCCAATGATGGAGACTCCACAACCTCCCTAAGCAATTTATTCCAGTGCTTAACCACCTCGACCGTTAGGAAGTTTTTCCCTAATGTACTACCTAAGCCTCCCTTACTGCAATTTAAGCCCATTGCTTCTTGTCCCATCCTCAGAGGTTATGAAGAACAATTCTTCTCCCTCCTCCTTGTAACAACCTTTTATATACTTGAAAACTGTTATCGTGTCATCTCTCAGTCTTCTCTTTTCCACACCCAGTTTTTTCAATCTTCCCTCATAGGACATGTTTTTGAGACCTTTAATCATTTTTGTTGCTCTTCTTTGGATTTTCTCCAATTTGTCCACATCTTTACTGAAATGTGGTACCCAGAACTGGACATAATACTCCAGTTGAGGCCTAAGCAGCATGGAGTAGAGCACAAAAATTACTTCTCATGTCTTGCTAATACATCCCAGAATGATGTTTGCTTTTTTTGCAGCAGTGTTACACTGTTGACTCATATTTAGCTTGTGGTCCACTATGACCCCCAGATCCCTTTCCTCAGTAGTCCTTCCTAGGCAGTCATTCCCTATTTTGTATGTGTGTAACTGATTGATTGTTCCTTCCTAAATGGAGTACTTTGCATCTGTCCTTATTGAATTTCATCCTATTTACTTCAGACCATTTCTTCAGTTTGTCCAGATCATTTTGAATTATAATCCTATCCTCCAAAGCACTTTCTACCCATCCCAGCTTGGTATCATCCGCAAACTTTATAGGTGTACTCTGAATGCCGTTATCTAAATCATTGAAGATATTGAACAGAACCAGACCCAGAACTGATCCCTGTGGGACCTCACTCATTATGTCCTTCCAGCATGACCGTAAACCACTGATAACTACTCTCTGGGAATGGTTTTCCAACCAGTTATGCACCCACCATATAGTAGCTCTATCTATCATATCAGTGTAGCCTGATCCAGGAAAATGCTAAGCAGCTCCTGGAAGATGCTGAGCTCCCTCAACTCTCCTTTCATAATTCACTTCAGTAAGAATTAGGATACTCAGCAGCTCCCAAGATGTGTTCACTGCCTGTCTTGATTGTGCCCATACTTTCTCATTTGAAGATATCTTTCCATCATGCTGATTTGGATCCAAAGTAGTGTGTTTCTTTGATGGGATGTACCAGGATCCTTTGAGGCCCCCTGCTGGAGGCCCCATGGTTCTACCAAGATCCCACCCCAGGAAGAAGCAGTGGAGGTGGGTCCTCCAGGCTTGCCTAGAAAGGCTGCATAGAAACAGTCAGAGTCCAGCAAGCTCATAAAAGGAGCTGCAGAGGCTGACCAGGTCAGCTTGTGGCTGGGGCCGGAGTGGGTATGGAAATGGGTATGTTTGCTCTGGCCACAGGGAGCTTGATGGGCTGCATTAGCTAAACCTGGGAGTGAGAGGACTTGAAAGCTGTAGCCCTAAGGTAATGAACAGAGGTAATGAGGCCAAGTGGGAAGAGGTCCAAGGAATGTAGTATCAATCAGGTAAAGAAAGCAGCATGTGCCTGTTGTTTGTAGGGTCCTTGGGTACCTGGAGTATTGCGAGAAGGCAGGAGGCATTCATGAGAGGTGAGTTTTCCCCCGTCACAGTTCCATTCTTCATTTAATATTCTCATTGATAGATCCAGGGAATATTAATACTTAGAATGTTACACAGCACTTTACCTCTTCAAAGCACTCTGCAAATATTGCTCCAAGTAATGAGAGGTCATCTTATCCCTAGTGACTAAGAAATATGTCTTTAAATTCTTCAGTACTATTTACTTATGTGAAGTTCATTCTCATTATTTCTGTTATTTTATTCCATGTTAAACGAGGCTAAATGCTCTCCTGAGGGCAAATCCTATGTCTTCAGTGTCTTCAGAAAGGCACGAATACTTTGTGGGGGTGGTGTGTGTGTGAGATTGGAGGGGTGGGATTGTTTTTGTTCTTAGGAAGGAGTGATACAATTTTTCACTTGCCACTTCAAGGACTGTTCACTGAATCATAGATGTTGGAGATGAAAAAAACCCTCCTGATGCAGGAATGTTTCCGGTAGCATACTTGCTACACTTGCCAATTCTAGTTCTAGTTGTCACCAGAAGTGGGGTTTCTGCCACTTCCCTCAAGCTATTCCACAGCCAAGTGCATTGCTCCATCAGATTTCCATCGTATACAACCTATGTTTTTCTTTTTGGCCATTTCATTCTATTGTTCCTTGTTACTGCTACATCCTCTCCTTTTTTAGTATTTGGTATGTTTGTTCTCCCTTCTATTAAAATTTTGTTCCAGATTATTTGTTGCTTGCTGCATTAGCTTGCAGTTGTTCCACTTTGAATCTGTTATATTTTCACCATGTTTTAAATCTCTCTAGCTTTCTTTATTTCTCTGTCTTCACTGGTACTTGCAACTCTCCCAATTTAGTATCATTTGCAAATTTCATTAATATGCTCTTGACTTTCTCTCCCAAATCATTAATGAATATGCTAAGTAACACCAATCCTTGAAATCATTGTATGCAGTGTCCCATTAGTCACTTCTACATAGTACTCAATATGCTGTTCGTCATTATTCTTTGTAATATATATGCTAATCCTTGAGATTTTAAAATAAGGAGAAAGAATAATGAACCGTTAGGACCTCTGGTAAATGTGACTTGCAGAATCTTCTATCCTGCTGTAATCTGGATGGCGTGATCATTGGTGGATATTGGCACTCAGTGAAAGGTGTAGTATGAGAAGTTAAGAATAGCTGATAACAAATTATTGAAGACCGAGGGATAACGTAACAAAGCATAAGTGATGGATCCAATTCTGACTTCGTTAGTGATCTGCATTCAAAGAGATTTCAGTCTAGTATAATCTAGAATATGATGTTTGTGTAAATTACCTTGAGATCTCTAGTAATTTGCATTCTGAATAATGTATTATGGAGGTATCTTTAATGTTAGAACTAGTCTTGACTGATGGAATACAAAAACATTTTTGAAAAGGTCTAGATTACTTTAGAATTTAGAGCTGTCCTGCAAATGCGTCCTGCATATTAGTTTTGTCTACATTATATTATAGAATATGGTGACTACACTATAACTTCTGACCTGAACAGAAGCAAACTCTTAAAGACAATAGTAAGCAGTGATAAGTACTATAGCCCAGATTTTTAAAGCTATCCAGGCATTTCAACTCTTAAATGCCTAAATCCCTTTTGAAATAGATTTAGGTTTCTCAATCAGTTAGGCCTTGCAACATCGAGAGCAGCAAATCTAGACCTATCTGTTCAACAGAGGAGTCAATTACCAATTTTTTAGTTTTAAATTCTACAAAAGTATTAATAACCAATTAAGCGCTGTGTATCCTTTTAACTTACAATGAACTCATTATGTTACTTTGATTAAATCACTCTGAAAACAATCAATGCTAATATTTCCATTTAGTTCACCCAATATTTAAAAAAATAGTTATAAGTTTAAATTCTTGGCAGGATGAACAATTACAGGAAATTTTTAAATGACTGTAAATAACTCTTTATCTCCTGCCAAGAACTTTAAGTATTGTCGGCTTATTGCCCCAAACAAGCAGCAGGGTTTTGGGAAGAGGGCAAGAAAAACTGTGTGTTCAGAGCCAATATCGGAAGAGTATATTTGAGCTTTCAATTTGTATTTTGGTCTGAGCCATAGTGTTGGACAAGAAGAAAAAGGATGGTGGTCTCAGATTCTGTGTGAACTACAAAACATTAAATTAAGTCACTTTTTAAAGGATTCTTTATTAGGGCTGTCAAACAAAAAAAAATAGTCACAATTAATCGCACATTTAATTGCACTGTTAAACAGCAACAGAATACTAAATTAAATTTATTATAAGTATTTTTGGATATTTTTCTACATTTTCAAATATATTTCAATTACAACATGGAATACAAAGTGAATAGTGCTCACTTTATATTATTATTTTTAGTTACAAATATTTGCACTGTTAAAAAGATAAAAGAATTGGTATTTTTCAATTCACCTCATACAAGTACTGTAATGCAATCTCTTTACCATAAATGCAATTTACAAATGTAGATTTCTTTTTTACATAACCACACTCCAAAACAATGTACAACTTTAGAGCCTACAAGTTGAAGCATGAAGGGACATACAAATGTTTAGCATATCTGGCATGCAAATACTTTGCAATGCCGGGTACAACAGTGCCATGCAAACGCTCTCGTATTCAGGTGACACTGCTGCCCGCTTCTTTACAATATCTCCCGTAAATGTAAACAAACTTGTTTGTCTTAGCAATTGGCTGAACGAGAAGTAAGTCTGAGTGGATTTGAAAATGTAGAAAAACATCCAAAAATATTTATAATTTTAAATTGGTAATCTATTATTGTTTGTTAGTGCAATTAAAACTGTGATTAATTGCGACTATTTTTTTTAATCTAGTTAGTTTGTTTTGCGTTAATCGCTTGAGTTAACTGCTATTAATTGACAGCCCATTACCATGAATAGATGATACCCTGAATGCAATAGCAGGTTCATTCTGGCTTTCCACATTGGATCTTAAAACTGGGATTTGGCAAGGGGAAGTGGATCCAAAAGACAGAGGAAAACGGCTTTCACAGGAAGAGGAGGAGGCCTGTGGCAATTGAAGGAGATGGAGCTGGTGCTTGTGGAAGGCACCAGCCACACCTGAGAGGCTAATGGAGAGATAGTATGTGGAATGCCTCTCTCAGCCTGTTTGTTATATCTAGATGACATCCTGGTGCATACTAAAGCCTTTGAACAATATTTGAACATTTACAAATGCTCTGACGTAAGCTGAAATTTACCAATCTGAAAATGAACCCAAAGAAATGTGAGTTTTTCCAAAAAGAGGTAATTTACCTTGGGCACACAGTGAACAGGGGGAAGGGGGCTTTCCCCTGACAAAAATAAACATTGAGGCTGTATGGAACTGGTCAACTCCACAGTTGACCATCTGACACAGATGTAGAGTTTTGCATGACTCTACTCCTATTATAAAAGGATTGTTGCTGTGTTTGCCAATATTGCAAAACCTCTGCATAGGTTGGGTGAGAAAAGGAAACCATTTAAATGGGCAGCAGAGTGTGATGTAGCATTTTCAGAGCCAAAAAGGGCTCTTGTAACTCCTGTCTTGGCCTACCCATGTTTCAACCCCCCTTTCATGTTGGATACAATTACTAGTGTTTAGGGTAACATTGACACAAGAACACAAAGGATTAGAGCAGGTGGTGGCCTATGACCAAAACATTCTAAATTCTCCTGAGATAAATTATTGAAAAAGCTGTATGAAGAGATCTGGCATGGTTCCAAATGCTGAGAAGGTATCAGGGGGACAAGATTTCAGCTTGGTTGCCCATGGAAACTGAGAATATAACTAACTGGATACTGAGGCTGGAAGTGTGTCAGAAATGAATTTGCCAAAGGAACAAAATGGACAGGGTATCTCACCAGCCAGCAGATTCCACAGGAAGAATAGGTATTCCTCAAGGCCTCATAGAAAGAAATCTCTCCCAGGAAATCGGACAGGGAAACAATTCCCAAAGAGGCTTGAATGGCAGTAAAATTCTTTTGTATTGGTGATGTGAAGTATCCTGACAGAAGATCACTATAAGTAATTGAGATTGTATAATTTGTAACTTGTAAAATTATTTTTCTGTCTGTCAGGGATGGCTTTGTTCAGTGTGTCATTTTTTAGGTCTCCTTGGAACGAGGGCAGAACTAAGACACAATGTAGTGTTCTGGGTTGGATTAAACCTTGTTTATGGGCCCCATGTAACAGCTGCCTTACATTCAGGATAAACGTAAAGAAGTCATTGTACATCAGATGACTGAAACGTTTAAGCAGCTTCTACCCCACACAGGACCATGTCTCTGGCCAAAACAAAGACGCATCCAAGGCCACTCAGGAATTTGAACTGTGTGGGTAGGGACTTGGCAGGCCATGGTTTGGGTAAGGGTATGTCTTTGGGGGTGGGAGGGGAGTGGCAGGAAGATGGAGACAGACGCAGACAGTAACAGGAACGCTGATAATGAGCTCCTGAGAGAAAGGTAAGAGCTAGCTTTTGGGCACAGAATGCTGGGTGAAGAGCAGGTTTGGAACAGTGAGCAAAGAAACTCTCTCTACTGTTTGATTCCTCCTGGATTCAGGGAAACAGGACTTTACATATAATCTTTGTAAATAAACAAGATTGCATCAGAGAAAATATCTGGCTCTATCATTGCTTTCTCCTCCTAACTGAAACAATCCGCAGCACCCTGAATTTGGTTAACAGCTTGGGTCAAAAGGGATTAAAAACACACTCAGTGGTATACAGTACCTAGTACAATGGGGTCTTAAGCCACAACTGGGGCTTCTAGGTGCTATAATAATATAAACAATAATACAAAATAACATAAAATAAAAATATCGGTATGAAAGTCATTTCAAAACAAAGTACAATCACTTCATTCTGAAAATGTCAAAACAGGATGTTTCAACATTGCCAGATTCTGTCCTTCCCCTTTTCCCCCCTCCATAACAAAATTTTGGCAAAGTCAAAATGATGTCACAAAGCATTTTGATTTTGACAGAACTTGATTTTCTGATGTTTTTCTGACCAGCTCTACTTCAGTGTTCAGCAGGACAGCATTCTTTCTCTACATCATTAATTTACAATAAATATTTTTTTCATACACAGCTATCATCTTTTATTAAATGTCACATTCTATTTAAATAGAAGTATCACTGAAAACTTTAATATAAGGTGTTATGCAGACATATATGACCAATACAACTATAAGGCTTGATCCTGTAAACAAACAGTTATTTCACCACACAGTCCCAAAGAAGCCAGGATCTGGTCCATAATCAAAAGAAATACAATAAGTCAAATCTTTAGATAAAAATATTCCAAACCTGATGTGGAATTCCTACAGAAGTACTGAATGTGTATGCTGGTAAGTTTGCCTGTTGAAAAAGTGGTAATTTAGCTGTAAGCAATTAATGTTTCTGCATGAGTTTATCTGTGGACTCTGACTTGGAGCTGCCAAGCAATGCAGCCTTTTTGCAGACCTTTTATTCTAATAACCAAGTTATGGTCACTTTTGTTATCATATGGTACAATTGCTGCTGCTACCCTGAAAACCAGTGTGTGTTGATGAAGAGCCTGATTCTGCACCGACCTTGCTTCTTTTGAAGTCATTTACACTTGCAAAGTGGGTGTAAAACATTACCATATCCATGTGCATTATCCATACACACTTTCTACTTGCTTTGGGCAGGCATCAATGATTATGTAAGGTGTAAAGCAGTAGAAAATCAGGCCCAAAATATTTGGATTCTTAGGATGGAAGGAACACAACCAGCTTGGCCCATGTACTACTCACTGGATCTAATTAATCTTCTTGCCAAGTGGACAATTTTAGGGGGAACTAGAACATTACTGATCTATGATTTTTTTGAAATTTATTTTGTTGTTTTTAAACTTTTTTTTTTTTGCCGTCCCCATCATAGTATCTGGTCCCTTAGTATCTAAATTAATTTAATTTAAATGTAAACTCATTTGGATAAGTTACATACACAGTAAGTATGAATGGAATGAGATTCCTGGACCAAATATCAAGGAGCTTGAAATAACAGAATTGTACACGAGGGGAGACTTTAGGTCCCAGATATATGTTGGGGAATAACCAGAAGATAATATGGATTGTCACAGCTATCTGAATCCTTTAGGGCTCAATCCTACAAGATGCTGAGCATCCTAGCCCAAATGCAGCAAAGTGTATAATCAAGTGCTTAACTTCAAGTATGCGTTTAGTTCCACCGAAGTTACTGGGGCTACTCGTGTACTTAGGTAAGTATGTGCTCAAGTATTTGAGTATTCCCAGTGTCTTCAGGGGAACTATACGCATGCTTGACGTTGAGCACTTGCTTAAGTGCTTTGCTGTATGGGAGCCAGAATGTTCAATGTCTTGCAGAATCAAGAGCACAAATGCATTGTCACTCAGAAAGAAGAGTAAAAAGAGGTAAATCAGCCTTACAACTTATCTTTACCTTGATGGTGAAACTTATTTCAAATGGGAATATAAGACAGACAGCTGGAAAGATGTTCTTGTAGTTAGGGCAGTGGATTGGGATGCAGGAGAAATGGGTTCTGTTCTGCCAGAGTTTTCCTTTGTGATTTTGACTAAATCACTTAATCTCTCTATGCCTCAATTCAGCAGCTGTAAAATGAAAATACTTTTTTTCCTTCTACCTGGAGCCTGTTTTCTCTATTTATATTGCAAGCCCTTCGGTGCCTATCACAATGGGACCTTGATCTCAGCTGAGACCCATAAGTACTACTATAGTAAAAATAACAACAGGTAAGGTTAATATTAGCAATCACTAATTACTTAAATTAAATATTATAAGCAACACTCATAGAACCCAGCAGAGCAAGGGTATAAGATTGGAGCAAAGTAAATATTGAAGAATTAAAACACACAAGTGTGGAAAAAGACTGAAAAACCCAAACATGAGACAACAGATTAGTATTCAGCTGTAGGACATGTAATAGTGCCACTTAAGGCAGAAATTCTTTATGGAAGCTACAGTACATACCTTTAATTCCTGCTGGGTACAGTTACAAGCAACGAGCGGTTGTCATGCTTAAGTGACTTACACTAAGTGCGTGTATACTGACAAAAAACCCTCCAATGTGAGGCACTTCCAACTATAAGTATCTCAAAATACACTGGAGATTTACACCATGTTATTTCTCAGACTCCATGCTTGCCAAAGACAACTTCAACATTTTAGACTGTGAGCAATCTGGCAGTAGTTCCACTGAAAGTTTTTAAAAAAGAATGAAATCTAAATCTATTAGCTTTTTGACAATTAAACTTGTTTTGCAACAATTTGAGTGTTTGACTCTGGTAGCACTGGGATTTTGTTGGTGACTGTATGACAATGTAATTAAGGTACAACAGCCTGCAGTTCCACTGGAGGTGGGAAGTGGAATATGCAGGGAATGAGAGAGAGTTTGTGTGGCTTAATGAGGGCCTAGGGTAAAAGATTCCAAAGGTAAAAGACAACCTATTCTGAAACTGAAAGGGGTAGGAGACTCCAGACAGAAATATAGGCCAGATCCTGAGCTGTACTAAAGTGGTATAACTCCACTGGGGTATTACAATCTATGTCAGGTGAGCATCTAGTTCCTAGGGTCCTCTTCCTCAGGTATATTAAGGCTCCTTTACACTGCTCTGGCAGTGTAAAAATTTGTCTGCATTAAGGCACATTTATAGTGCCAATGTTTTACTGAGAGCCCCATCATGGCTGTTCTGGCTCTTTTATCTATTGAAAAGGGGCCAGAAGTGGGGTGGGAATCTCACCCTATGTGACTTATCTGTCAATCACTGTTAGCCAAAATTGCAGCTGTGCTGTTTATCAGATTCTTACAATGAACTGTCTGTGATCAATCCACAGAGTAAAAAAACACTACAGATCATTAAAATATCCAGAAACAGAAAATGATGCTCAATGTGTATGACAATTAGTTCTTCACACAATGCACAGTCAACCTGTGGAATGTGTTGCCCGGGGATGTTGTGAAGGCCAAAAGTATAACTGGATTCAAAAAAGAATTAGATAAGTTTATGGAGAATGGGTCTATCAATGACTATTAGCCAAGATGGTCAGAATGCAACCACATGCTTTGGGTGTCTCTAAGCCTCTGACTGCCGATGCTGGAACTGGATGATAGGGGATGGATCACTTGATGATTGTCCTTTCCATTCATTCCCTCTAAAGCACCTGGCATTGACCATTGTTGCAAGACAGGATACTGGGCTAGATGGACCATTGGTCTGACACAGTATGGCCGTTCTTATGTTCTTAGTTATGAATTAGTAACTAGGCTATATTTACCACAAAAAAGGCCAAAACACTGGAGGATATGCTATTCAGAATAACTGTATTCTGGTGAGGAGGCTGGAAGTGGAAGGAAGGACAGAAGATGAGCTGTGATGGAAAAGATCCAATTTTTAAGGGCTCATCTACACCTAAAAGTTAAATGGAAATGGTGCGAGTTAAAGGAGTATTATCTCCATTTTACAGATGGGGAGCTGAGGCACAAGGTAGATTGGAAGTTTTTGACCAAACCAAGAAATGAAACAAGGTCTCCTGAGTCCTAGTCTAGTGCCCCAGCCACCCGGCTATTCTTCTGACCTGTGTTCTATAGTGACTTCAGAAAGCACTAGGTAATGCAGAAAAGTGTATGCATACCTTACTTTTACAGTCAGATCTTAAACTTTAAGCAAAAAAATTAGAGCTAGCTGAAGAGGATTGCTGGTCATTTATTCTTGAATACTAGTACTCAATACTCTCTGAAAACTGTCTTTGGCTGTATGTAGAGAAAGAAAGAGGCCCCAGTTACATTTTTCTGTGAAAGTTCTGTTCAGTGCTGCTTTCCATTTGATACGATGCATATGTATTTATAAACAACTGAACATTTCATGAGGGATGGGGAACATTGTAATTTATACTCTGGGAAGGAACTACTGTACTTTCTTATGCTTATTCTGGCAATACTTGTATTCTGCTTGAGATTATAAATTGCTTTCTGAAAAAGTAATCTATACATATACAGTACTCTTCTTAGAGTTATTGATAATATTCATTGAAAAAATGTATATGGGGATTATGGAGCCTGATTTCCTTTTGATGGACACCAGTATACCCAGCTGTAATTCCATAGACTTTAATGGAGTCACTCTTGATTTACATAGGAGGAAAAGTAGGTCATTACTTCCACCTCAGTCCCTTAGCACATACCCTGAAAATTGCTTTGATTAGAGAAAGGCAAAAGTGGGTTGAAACACTCTTGGAACTTTACCACCATAGTGTTCAGAGACTTGACAGTAGGCCATGTGCTCAGCTGCTCCTCTGACATGTACTCATTACTATATTTTGCTGTACTTACGTCTAGTATCCAAATTAAATACCTACAAAATGCCATAGAAATTGAGTCAGGCTGTGATAAGTGGAGGTACTATGCTATTAAGAGTTGGGCTAGAGTAAGGAAGGGCACTTCTAGTGATATCGCTTGTTGTCATTTTGTTGGGTGGCTATAAAAATACATAAGGGAACAGCTTGATATATTCCAGTCAGTGACTTTGTTGTTAACCATTGTAACCACGTAAAACTTCTATTTCTAAGTTGGAATTGAGAGTCCTAAGATATGTTATCTTATCCACATGTCAAAAATAAATAAATGAAATGCAATGAAAACAAGGTGTCTGTATAAGTGTTTCTTTAAAAAAAATCACCTTGTATCACTTACCTTATTTTTACTTTTGTTTTTATCTGTATTGAAGCTGAATCTTTTTGATCATTAGTTAAAGAAACACAAAGAGAGCAAAGATTCATTCAGGCAGAATCGGAAAACTTCCTTCCTGGAGCACAGGAAAGACAATGTAGCTACTTTTGATTGTCTCAAGATGACATTTACTGCTATGCTGTTGACCAACCCAAAGCCCTCTTTTAATTCCTGCTTAAGCTCTATAATGCGTAGTTATGTCCTGTTCCTCTTCACAGGAGTGCATTGCATCCTAAAATGATGACGTGTCAGGTAGCTTACAAAACATACTTCTGTATTCATGTCCATTAAGGATATTCCAAAATACTTTGAAAACAGACATTCATATTTCCTTATCACAGAAGGAAACAAGTAAAGAGCCAGACCTTCATGGAACTACACCTCTACCCTGATATAACGCGACCCGATATAACGCAGTAAAGCAGCGCTCCGGGGGGGGAGGGCTGCGAGCTCCGGTGGATCAAAGTAAGTTTAATATAACGCGATTTCATCTATAACGCGGTAAGATTTTTTTGGTCCCGAGGACAGCGTTATATCTGGGTACAGGTGTACATTAATTTATATGAGCTATGTGGACCAGACATTTGGCTTAAAGGGAACACTATGGGCTTAGTTCACCACTGATTTGACACTCCGTTGGTAGCTATGATTCCTTTAAGTGCTTAACTTTCACAGCGCTCATACCTGCTGATAGTCAGGCCAGTTGCCTCAGCAACAAATGAATGAGAGAGAGAGAAAAGGAAGCTTTCTTGTTGATTTCAGAGAATCTATTTAACAATTTGATGGTTTCATTTGTTTTTTTTAAAACCATATTAGCATTGTGAACAGATGAGGAATAGATACAGGGTGTAAAAGGTTAAGAAGTTTATGAAGACTGGGATATCACGGAGGGGAAAACCAAGAGAACATTGACACTTTTATATAGCACTATCATCATGATGATCAGAACGGTGTCATGCTTAAGGGGGCGTTTTAAAAAGCCCTCAGGAATGGCTTTAATTCTGCTCCTGTAAAATCAACAGGAGTTTTACTGTTGACTTTCATGGGAGCAGAATTAGACCAAGGCTGAACGCTTTGGAAAATTCCACCCTGACTTCCTGGTATGGGGTGAGCTCTCAGCAGTACTGTTTGTGTGGACTTCCATAGAACCCTCTGACACGGCTCAAGTTTCTAGCCAGTGCTATTGGTTTTTACATTTATGAGCATAAAAACTGATCAAAGGATGGTTTAATAAATGTAGCCAAATTTGAACAAAAATACAAATACCAAAAAATGAGAATTGAGATCTGCTGTCTCTGAGAGTTACATCAATCTTTCTAGAGCATATGCAGAAATACTCCTTGGCCACAAGTGTTTTCTCAGGAGCAGCCCACTTGATTTACTTTCCTATCACCTTACGTTACTTTAGTAAAGCTTTTGATACTGTCATGCTTGACCTTCTCATAAACAAACTAGGGAAATGCAATCTAGATGGAGCTACTATAAAGTGGGTTCAAAACTGGTTGGAAAACTGTTCCCAGAGAGTAGTTATCAGTGGTTCACAGTCATGCTGGAAGGGCATAATGAGTGGGGTCCCACCGGGATCAGTTCTGGGTCTGGTCCTGTTCAATATCTTCATCAATGATTTAGATAATGGCATACAGAGTACACTTATAAAGTTTGTGGACGATACCAAGCTGGGAGGAGTTGCTTTGGAGGATAGGATTATAATTCAAAATGATCTGGACAAACTGTAGAAATAGTCTGAAGTAAATAGGATGAAATTCAGTAAGGACAAATACAGAGTACTCCACTTAGGAAGGAACAATCAGTTGCACACATACAAAATGGGAAAATGACTGCCTAGGAAAGAATACAGTGGAAAGGCATCTGGGGGTCAGAGTGGACCACGAGCTAAATATGAATCAACAGCGTAATGCTGTTGCAAAAGAAGCGAACATTGTTGGATGTATTAGCAGGAGTGTTGTAAGCAAGACATGAGAAGTAATTCTTCCGCTCTACTCTGCACTAATTAGCCCTCAACTGGACTATTGTGACCAGGTCTGGGCACCACATTTCAGGAAGGACGTGGACAAATTGGAGAGAGTCCAGAGAAGAGCAATGACATGATTAAAGGTCTCAAAAACATGACCTATGAGGGAAGATTGAAAAAATTGGGTTTGTTTAGTCTGGAAAAGGGAAGACTGAGAGGTGACATGAAAACCATTTTCAAGTATGTAAAAGATTGTTACAAGGAGAAGGAAGAAAACTTTTTTTTTTAACTTCTGAGGATAGGACAAGAAGCAATGGGCTTAAATTGCAGCAAGGGAGGTTTAGGTTGGACATTAGGAAAAACTTCCTAACTGTCAGGGTGGTTAAACACTGGAATAAATTGCCTAGAGAAGTTGTGGAGACTCCATCATTAGAGATTTTTAAGAGCAGGTTAGACAAATGTGTTGGGGATAGTCTAGGTAATACTTAGTCCTACCATGAGTGCAGGGGGCTGGACTAGATGACCTCCCAAGGTCCCTTCTAGTTCTATGATTCTCTGATTATGTAGCTGTGTTTCTGCATCATGTGACACAGCATGAACCTCTTTATATGCAAGAAAATGTAACTTTTCAAAGGTACCTATTTGGGTAGAGATATTACTACTACCACTGGCAGAATTTACCACACTTTCCATTGCCCAGATTAGAAGGCAGACTTGTTTGCTACTTTCCTGCCTCCTCATCAGTTAATGCAACAAAGCAAATTTTTTTCTAGAAATGTCCAAGTTTCTTTTGCAAAGAGCGTTCAGTAAATCTGTGATGTGATTGCTTAGAAGGAATCACTGAAAGGAACACTAGGTTGCCTAATTATCCAGGCAGACAGTGTGGGACAAATCCTGAGTTGGTGGAAATATAAGATGCTCTATTGACTTAATTGACATATCTTGGTTTTCATTTTTTTATTTCATTGAACCAGTTTATACCAGTTGAGCATCTAACCTGATTCTGTGTCAGAATGCTTCTTGCATAGTTTTTAAAATAATTTTTAAAAATGGGGAATGTGCTGTGACAGCACCCACACTCGTTCGTTATAAGCTGTCTCATATTGAGGACGGAACTGTCTGGTTTGAGTCAGAACACTGACTGACTCCATGTTATTGCACCGTGACATCGCAACAACAATTTCAGTTGTTGGCCAAACCTTTAATTATTTCATTTTTGTTTTTCTGTGACTTCTTTTAGATGTGATAGAATGGGAGGTATCTATTAAGAGTGCAGGATTTTTAGAGGGTAAAGGTGCAAATTTGTTGAGAATTGTCATTGCGCCCTGAGAAATTAAACAAACTGGAATAAAAGCAATCTCATGCTTCTGCATGAGGAGCCTGATCCAAACCTCACTGAAACCAGTCTACATCAAGTTTGGATGCTGGATATCAGTTGAAGTGTTAAATAAATTCCCCTTCTCCCTCTCCTCTGTGGTAAAGTATTGCACAGTTGAGCAGGTGCATTAATAGGGGAGTTACAGCTTTTCTAGAAGCAGCTGGTACTGGGCACTTTTAAGAGATAGGATACTGGGCTGTTTGGAGCATTGATCTCCCCTGGGTTTACAGTTCTCTTGTTCCTGTGAGATCTGTTATCTTTCATGTAAAAAGAAAAGGAGTACTTGTGGCACCTTAGAGACTAACAAATTTATTTGAGCATAAGCTTTCGTGAGCTACAGCTAGCTCACGAAAGCTTATGCTCAAATAAATTTATTAGTCTCTAAGGTGCCACAAGTACTCCTTTTCTTTTTGCGAATACAGACTGACACAGCTGCTACTCTGAAACCTATCTTTCATGTAGTTTATTTTCCCGGGAGCTGGTGTGAGATGTCAGTTCCACTTGGCTTCATTTCTTGTGGAAACAATGGTTTTTAGCTACAGCAGAGTCTCCCTTGGAACTAAAAAGACCTCATCTGTCACCAGTGGAGCTATTTACACTATTATTTGGTGCAGTAATTACCCTATTCCTTTTTTGTTAGCCCTGTTCTTTCTTTCTTTTATGTTTTTGTTTTAAAAAGGAAAGAAATAACAGCTTGTCTCTTTGAGAGCAAATAACACTCTTTTTAACAGCTGTTGCCAAGCAACCTACATTTGCAGCTTGGGTGGGCTGCTGCGTCTATAGTCAGCTCAGAACAAAAGTGAACCCCAGAATAAAGAATTTGATCTCCCTGGCCTCACACATGAAGCAGACCTGTCTCTTCACTATTCGGCACACTTGGGGGATCACAAAGTATCCTCCTATGGGGTAATGATCTGAGTGGAGCAATCTATACTGTCATATTTAGTGCAGTGAAGAAATTTGTTTTCAAAATAAATACACTCGTCACAACTTTGAAGGTGAAAGCTGACACTCCTGAGCAAATCCATCCAAAAACAAGCCAGCCAAATAATTGTGCACCAAATTGTGCTGAGAGACACTGAGAACCTGCAACTCCCACTGGGAGTTGAAAGTGCTAGTAGGCTCTCACCTCCTCTCAGGATTTGACTTTATATTCTTGGGGTCATGACTTTTTTTTTTAACAGCAACTTTTTAGCACCTTGCATGCATGCATGGTGGTAGTTGTGAGGGAGCTGGGTGTGAGCCATTGGTGGAAGGGAGCTGCTCCTTGCCCCAAAATGCTTTCACATTGCAAAGATCTTCCTCAGAACCTCATCTGGATAGAAATACAAATAGGTGTGGGCAGCTGTATAAATAGTGACAGCTTTCAGAGCAGCCGTGTTAGTCTGTATCCGCAAAAAGAAAAGGAGTACTTGTGGCACCTTAGAGACTAACAAATTTATTTGAGCATAAGCTTTCATGAGTTACAGTTCACTTCATTGGATGCATTCAGTGGAAAATACAGTGGGGACGTTTTATATACACAGAGAACATGAAACATAAGCTTATGCTCAAATAAATGTGTTAGTCTCTAAGGTGCCACAATTCCTCCTTTTCTTTTTGCCTAAATAGGGTGAGAGAAGTGTCTGGTTTTGCCTTTCTAAGAGAAGGTATGCATTCTAGACTGGCAGAGAAATTCCAGGACTTGCAATGAATGTTGAATTAAGGTCTCTCTGCTATATGAACCTGAGAGTATTTCCTCAACTACTGCATTTGTTTATATGCTGGATGTCAGTTGAAGTTCACCTGCATTTTCTGTAAGTAGATTACAGTTTTCTCAAATATATTCATTATTCAGAATTAGCTGTTACATAATTTTGACCAAAAAGAAAAGGAGTACTTGTGGCACCTTAGAGACTAACAAATTTATTTGAGCATAAGCTTTCATGAGTTACAGTTCACTTCATTGGATGCATTCAGTGGAAAATACAGTGGGGACGTTTTATATACACAGAGAACATGAAACATAAGCTTATGCTCAAATAAATGTGTTAGTCTCTAAGGTGCCACAATTCCTCCTTTTCTTTTTGCCTAAATAGGGTGAGAGAAGTGTCTGGTTTTGCCTTTCTAAGAGAAGGTATGCATTCTAGACTGGCAGAGAAATTCCAGGACTTGCAATGAATGTTGAATTAAGGTCTCTCTACTATATGAACCTGAGAGTATTTCCTCAACTACTGCATTTGTTTATATGCTGGATGTCAGTTGAAGTTCACCTGCATTTTCTGTAAGTAGATTACAGTTTTCTCAAATATATTCATTATTCAGAATTAGCTGTTACATAATTTTGACCAAAAAGAAAAGGAGTACTTGTGGCACCTTAGAGACTAACAAATTTATTAGAGCATAAGCTTTCGTGAGCTACAGCTCACTTCATCGGATGCATTTGGTGGAAGTGAGCTGTAGCTCACGAAAGCTTATGCTCTAATAAATTTGTTAGTCTCTAAGGTGCCACAAGTACTCCTTTTCTTTTTGCGAATACAGACTAACACGGCTGCTACTCTGAAACCTATAATTTTGACCAGTAATTCATGGTCAGCAGCAGATTCACCAGCAGGTTGTTAGTATTTCAGATTGAAAATTTGAATTCAAACTCTTTTCAGTTTATGCATTGTCCCTTAAACTCACTTTTCATCTGTGTCCATTAGACATTTCCTGAGTATCCATGGGACTGTAGCCCTTCAAGTAATACATCTTATAGGCTACTCAAGGCCCTCCCACAACAGCGCTACCTGTAACACAATCTTTTTGGTGCTCCTCTTGGGATGATGTGGCTTTGCACTGCCCCTTATAGGTGGCTTTGGCATACAAGCCATAGTTTGGCCCCAGCATGTGTAATTATTTTCTGCTTACCAGAAGTCCTCTGGAAATTTTGATGAAATATGGTTTTCCTTCTCCATTTCCTCTTCTAAACTGATGTATAGTATTGCTGTGATCTATTGAACAGCTGTTGTGTTCACTACAGAGATGCGTTTCAGATATGAGTGAAGTGTTCTGCCTCTTACCTAGTTCACATGGATATGGTAAGGCTTAACTGAATATTTTCAATGTGCATTGAGATCCTTAATGGAAGGTACTATAGAAATGTAAAGTGTTGTTATAATCACTATAAATTTTTATTAATTTTACTCTTTCTTGGCTATTCTGGATTCACTAGAATTAAGCTACTTAGGAACAATGGTTTAAGTTTCTTTAGCTTTCAAACTACCAGTAGGAAATGTATAAAAATAGCAAACTAATCTTCCAGTCCTGTTTTGTATTCTCCTCAATGCCATCTGATGACTACAGTTATACCCTGTGTTTTCTAATTCTGTTTTATTATCAGTCCCATCTGCTCTCCCTGCCACAACAGGAAGCCCTGCAGAAATCCACAGACTTCTTTTCTTCCTTGGATTGCTATTGGCCCACAAAACAGCATGTAAAGTGTGGGACAGCCTTTCTGCTTCTTTCTGGCGGATTTGAAGACAAAAAACACCTTAGGCCAAAAGAAGCAGATGCTCTTCATCCACTGTTCTTGTTCCATCATATACAATATAAGAAGCAAAGGCATCTTGCCCGTCTAATCTTGTCTCATCTTTAGACCAAGGGGTAGGAGGACTGTATTATTTATGTAGCCGCTTTAAGGTGAAATCTAGTGTTCACAGAAATCTTGAGTCTCTAATTATGGCCTTCTTCAAACTGCTCCTCTGAGTCGTTCACTATGGCGGTATATTTCCTAGTGTCCTAACTTGTGACAAATAATGTCAGAGGATGATCCAGATGGGTCTGTGATGAAATATTCAAGAAGTTCCTATGGCAAAGCCCTCTTCAGAGCTTCCACACAGCACTGTGCTGACATTCCTTCTATCATCAGCGATAGTCAGACATTAAGAGGCTCTGAAGAGTCTTAAATCAATTTCAGTGTCCACAAGCTTAGGGTTCTTACTTTTACTCTCAGTAGAAAGAAGTATCAGAGGTGTGAAGTGGGAAAAGGTGCTTGAATTTGTCTTGCATTATTAAAGATGTTTTTGAGGACTTTTCTGAAAATCTAATGAAATAATTTAAAAGACAGGGCAGGGGGAGGGAAGGGTAAACTATAGTGAAACTGTTGTGTAATAAAATTGTCACTTCTCATGGCTGCTGCTGTGAATGTACGGGAATACTACTCTTCTAGTATTTATTGTACTTCTAATTTATTATCTTCCTGTAGAGTCTAACTTTTTATTTTTGAAAATCCAGGGTAGGTTCTAGAAACTCACTTCACATAGTTGGGATATAAACTATGTTAACATCAATAACTTGAAAACTTGTTTCTTATGCATCTATAGCAATTGTATTATTTATGAAATAGCTATAATGGAAATCTTAGAACAAATTATGTTTTCTGAATGACTATCAGTTATGCCAACCTCATATAAAAATACCCAGTAAATACAGGTCTGCTTGTTTTCTAGAACTGTGCAAAATATTTGCATCTAACTTCTCAGCCACTTAAACTGGGGTGGCTTTTTTAGAAGTAGGAGTTCTGTTCCTTGCAGGTATGTCACTAGAGGGGGTAAGATTATCATAAATGCTCAAGCAATTCTGCCATCCTCCAGTAGAAGTCAGTGGTACCTGTACACCAGCCAGTACAGTACATGGTACACTGGTGATTTCAGACACTTGCCATATTTAGATCTGAGAAAGAAAGTTTTCAACTTTGAATGTCATACACACTGTAAGGAGAGTGATCACTTAAGATGAGCTATTACCAGCAGGAAAGAGGCGGGGAAGGACAGTGTGTATGATAAAACCCATTGTTTCATGTTCTCTGTGTGTGTGTATAAATCTCCCCACTGTATTTTGCACCAAATGCATCCGATGAAGTGAGCTGTAGCTCATGAAAACTTATGCTCAAATAAATCTGTTAGTATCTAAGGTGCCACAAGTACTCCTTTTTTTAATAAATATCATGTTATTCTATATGCCTTCAGCTTTTCTAAAATTTTACTTGACAGCTAGGAAATACATATCTTAGAGTAAAAAAGCATTGCTGCTGTCTAACCTATTAAAATCTGAAAGAAGCAAGGTAGGTAGGCAATTTTCTATTTTACCTCTAGGAAAAAAAAGCTGTCTCCTCCCCATAGACTCTTAGGTTTGGATGCACCTATATTATTTTTATTGTGTGCATCTCTTTCTAGGAATCCTTTTTAAAGATATTCATGATCAAAATTAAAATGGAAATTGGATGCTTTTTAATCTCAATATTTAATTAGTCATAAAGGAACCCTATTAAGTTAAACATCACAGGCCAGATTCACCACTGTGCTACTCCAGTTTTATGCCAGTGTAACTCCATGGGCTCAATGGAAGTAGTAATCAGTTTAAAATGAAGTAATTCACTGGTGACTCAGACCCTGTATTTTTAAAACTAATGGCATCTTAGATTATTGAAAGAATTTTAAAAATCCAATAACTCTTCTCTTTAGTGATGCATTTTGATATATTGATTACACGTTATATTTCTTTCACACTGGACAGTGAAAGCAGATCAGTCTCTTTCACACTTATTTCTATTCAGTGCACTGGCAGACTATTGCAATGCTACCTTCTAAACAGAGTAAAGAATGTTGATAAAGTCTACGAAACACTCTTTCCATTGGAGTCTTTTGGAAAAAAAAATCATAGAAACATTCAATAGGGATTAGAGTTTGATTACATTTTTTTTTAAAAACAAACAAATGATATATAGGTCCAAACATGACCTGACAATGTCCTTACGTTTCGTTTCCGGTATGACTCAGAGCCTTGATAAATATTCCATGTTTCCATATACACTAGCGAAGCATGTTGTATAAAACTGGAGCTCAGAAAAATAGACACATGCATATACAGTACATCTTTCATGCCCTGATTCAGCAGTCCATCCCTGTTCAGCCTCATTAGGATTTTACTGATGAGACTTAAGAACAAGCCAAAAGTTAAGCATGTGCTTAAGTGCTCTGGTGAATAAGTATGGTTTAAGCACATTCCTAAATGCTTTGTTGCATTGGAACCTGAGTTTGTAGCCTAATGATTCTCTGCTGAAGAGGTTAGCACATTGATTTCAAATAACATTGATTTCAAATAGTGTCTGCAGGACATAAGACTCTGCCCACATGAATCCCTTTGCAGGACTGGGGCCTTTATCAGGAAAACATACCTGATGCTCTCAATTCTTCATCTTCAAAATTTCTTCCGTTATTATGCAGAAGCACCTTTAAATTTAGTTTTTGGAAATGTATTTGAAACGTAACTGTATCTAGTCTAAATTAGACAGTGGCGGATGTCTTAGAAATATGGAAACACATGATTTTCTTCTGAAGAACTAATATTTGTTGGTGCTCAACATGCATCAGGAGCATTCTAGTGCGTGGTTGTAGCTTACAACAATTCAGGAAAGGTTCCTTCCTTTTAGATTTTTTTTTTTAAACCTAGCCTTTGTTTAATCTATGTAATGTATTCTCCCCTTATTACAAGATAAAATAGTTGGTTTTGAATCTCTTTATTCGTATATTTTGAGTCTGTTTATTGGCAAAATGCTATTTTATGCCACCTTCTCTAAAGTTCCCTTGACTATATAGATTTCTTTCCCCTTCTCCTATTCCCTGTGAACCCAAATGACTTTTCAGCAGTAGTCTATGGTCTATTATACCACTAAATTGGGAAAAGGTGGGGAAAGGTTCATGGAAGGGGAGAAAAGGGATCCTCTGTGTTTAGATTCTAACTTATGAATTGCTTACCCATAGGCAATTGTGGGCCGGATCTTAAGCCCATTGAAATCAATGGAAAGATTCCTATTTGTAAGGGGACTGTTGCCTCCTTACTAACATTCAGTGGGGGTGTTTTAGTTGTAAGCTCCCAGTACTAAAAGGGGAAGGGTTGATGGGAAATCAGGACCCTGAGACTGACAGCCTCCAGGAACAATGAGGAGAGGCCAATGCTCCAGGTCAGCCTGAATGACAGGGCAAGCGGGCTAATCAGGGAGTCAGGAGGCCAGGGAGGTCCCATCTTCCGTGTGAGTTGGATTTGCCTGGATCAGACGGAGTGGGGTCCAAGCTAAGCTGGAGAGCAGAGCTGTGCCAGATCCAGAGGGACCAGAAAAGCAGCCCAGAGAGAGCAGACCCTGTCCTGGGAGCAGAGCTGCAGCCCCAAAGCCAGAAGCACAGCCCAGAGAGAGCAGACTTGCCCTGGGAAGAGAGCTGCAGCAACCAGAGCCAGAGTGGCCAGAGAAGCAGCCCAGGGAGCTGGAGGCAGAGCAGCAGCGCAGAGACAGAGTGGTGGAGCTGGGACTGGAGCAGTTCGGAGCTGGGTGCGGTGAGCAGCTGGGGAGACCGAGGGGGACCCTGGGCAGCAGGCCCAGCACAGGGAGACACCTCAGCCAAGAGGCTCCGCAGGCCAGGCTTGGATCATAACCCCAAGAGGGCGGGAGCAACACTGGGCAGAAGGGTCCTACCACTTAAAGCCTGAGAGCGTGTGGCCACCACCAGGGCAAGTGTCCAACCCACAGCATCCCTGCAGCACAGCCAGGGCCTGAGAAGAAGGCCTGGAACCTACAAGGAACAGACTGGGAATGGCCCTGACATTCCAGAGACACTGTTTGTGATGTTCCCTGCCACAGAGCGGGGTGATGTATTTCCTTTAACCTTTCCCATTTTCCCGTATTCTTTTTAAAATTAATTGTTGATTAAATAACTTGCATTTGCTTTAACTTGTATGTAATGGTCAGTGGGTCAGAGAAGTGCCCAGTGCAGAGAGAGTACCCCAGAGTGGGGACACCCTAGCCCCTGTCCTAGGTGACCACAGCAGGGTTGGGGGTCGAGCCCTCCAGGAATCCTGGGCCCAGCCTTGTTGAGGTTACAAAGACTCTGCCAGACAGAAGAGTGGAAGGGGAGTCCTCAAGGGCAGGGAGGCCACTGGGTAAAAGAAGTGGGAGTGCGGACTCGGATCCTTTCGCTAGCCCACTTCGCCGGCGTAGTGCAGAAGCCAGGAAAATTCCCCACAAGAGCGGGACTATTCCCCCGCTTACATATTGACTACAGTGTGCTTTGGATCAGGTCCCAAAACTTCATGCTCTTTGAGATTCACTCGTAAGTCGACATTACTATGGTCCAGTTTCCTTAAATGTAGGTTATTGTTAGTCAATTTTAAATTGATGACCTACTTTGTATAAATCAGGAATGAGCATCTGTCTAAGGGAGAGAACTATTTTTCTCTCTGTGAGGAAAGTCTACTACATGGCTATTTCAGTCTAATAATTTATACATTCTAGCATCCCTATGATTTATGAGTAAACTGCCTGTTACACAGAATGACTTCTACATGAGGCAGACAGGGCATAATTTCCTGCCCTTAAAATGTTGCTGCATTCTAGACAGCCATATTTTTCTTGTTTGCACACAGTCCTTTCAAATCTAGCCAAACCAGTGTTTTGTAGATTACTAAAAGAAAAAAAAAGAAAAAGATTAATTATTAGAAGGGACTCCTTATGCACTTGCCACCCCTGTGAGACATGAACATGCTGAGAGGGAGCAGTGTCCTTACAATCTCCCAGAACTCAACCAGAAGCAGATTCTGCTGACATCTTTCCATCTTGTGTGCACAGAAAACGACTGTCTGGTATTAATATAATAAAAGTTCACAAGGGTAAGTCCTCCTTGGAGATCACTTAGTAACTATTTCTGTTACTATATTGTCAGTTTATTCCTTTCCCAATAAAGTAAGCAATAACTAGTTATAAATTTCTCTACACTGGTGTTATGCAGAAGTCATTTTCATCAGGTGGAGAATTCTATACACTTATCCTGTTAACCTTTCATTTTAAATCAGTTTCTGTACCAAATGGCTGGAGGATAGCTAATGTGATGCCAATTTTTTAAAAGGGCTTCAGAGGTGATCCCGTCAATAACCGGCTGGTAAGCCTGACTTCAGTTCTGGGAAAACTGGTTGACACTATAATAAAGAACAAAATTGTCAGACACATAGATGAACATAATTTGTTGGGAAATAGTCAATATGGTTTTTGTAAAGGGAAATCATGCCTCACCAATCTACTAGAATTATATGAAAAGAAAAGGAGTACTTGTGGCATTTTAGAGACTAACAAATTTATTAGAGCATAAGCTTTCGTGAGCTACAGCTCACTTCATCGGATGCATTTGGTGGAAAAAACAGAGGAGAGATTTATATACACACACACACAGAGAACATGAAACAATGGGTTTATCATACACACTGTAAGGAGAGTGATCACTTAAGATAAGCCATCACCAACAGCAGGGGGGGGAAGGAGGAAAACCTTTCATGGTGACAAGCAGGTAGGCTAATTCCAGCAGTTAACAAGAATATCAGAGGAACTGATCCCACTGAGAGTTACCAAAAGAAACTACAGCATTTGCTCAAGAAACTCCCTGAAAAAGCACAAGAACAAATCCGCACAGACACACCCCTGGAGCCCCGACCTGGGGTATTCTATCTGCTACCCAAGATCCATAAACCTGGAAATCCTGGACGCCCCATCATCTCAGGCATTGGCACCCTGACAGCAGGATTGTCTGGCTATGTAGACTCCCTCCTCAGGCCCTTCGTTACCAGCACTCCCAGCTATCTTCGAGACACCACCGATTTCCTGAGGAAACTACAGTCCATTGGTGATCTTCCTAAAAACACCATCCTAGCCACTATGGATGTAGAAGCCCTCTACACCAACATTCCACACAAAGATGGACTACAAGCCGTCAGGAACAGTATCCCCGATACTGTCACAGCTAATCTGGTGGCAGAACTTTGTGACTTTGTCCTGACCCATAACTATTTCACATTTGGTGACAATGTATACCTTCAAATCAGCGGCACTGCGATGGGTACCCGCATGGCCCCACAGTATGCCAACATTTTTATGGCTGACTTAGAACAACGCTTCCTCAGCTCTCGTCCCCTAATGCCCCTACTCTACTTGCGCTACATTGATGACATCTTCATCATCTGGACCCATGGAAAAGAAGCTCTTGAGGAATTCCACCACGATTTCAACAATTTCCATCCCACCATCAACCTCAGCCTGGACCAGTCCACACAAGAGATCCACTTCCTGGACACTACGGTGCTAATAAGCGATGGTCACATAAACACCACCCTATATCGGAAACCTACTGACCGCTATTCCTACCTACATGCCTCTAGCTTTCATCCAGATCATACCACTCGATCCATTGTATACAGCCAAGCGCTACGATATAACCGCATTTGCTCCAACCCCTCAGACAGAGACAAACACCTACAAGATCTCTATCATGCATTCCTACAACTACAATACCCACCTGCTGAAGTGAAGAAACAGATTGACAGAGCCAGAAGAGTACCCAGAAGTCACCTACTACAGGACAGGCCCAACAAAGAAAACAACAGAACGCCACTAGCCATCACCTTCAGCCCCCAACTAAAACCTCTCCAACGCATCATCAAGGATCTACAACCTATCCTGAAGGACGAGCCATCGCTCTCTCAGATCTTGGGAGACAGACCAGTCCTTGCTTACAGACAGCCCCCCAATCTGAAGCAAATACTCACCAGCAACCACACACCACACAACAGAACCACTAACCCAGGAACCTATCCTTGCAACAAAGCCCGTTGCCAACTCTGTCCACATATCTATTCAGGGGATACCATCATAGGGCCTAATCACATCAGCCACAGTATCAGAGGCTCGTTCACCTGCGCATCTACCAATGTGATATATGCCATCATGTGCCAGCAATGCCCCTCTGCCATGTACATTGGCCAAACTGGACAGTCTCTATGTAAAAGAATGAATGGACACAAATCAGACGTCAAGAATTATAACATTCAAAAACCAGTTGGAGAACACTTCAACCTCTCTGGTCACTCGATCACAGACCTAAGAGTGGCTATACTTCAACAAAAAAGCTTCAAAAACAGACTCCAACGAGAGACTGCTGAATTGGAATTAATTTGCAAACTGGATACAATTAACTTAGGCTTGAATAGAGACTGGGAATGGATGAATCATTACACAAAGTAAAACTATTTCCCCATGGTATTTCTCCCTCCCACCCCCCCCACCCCCCACTGTTCCTCTGATATTCTTGTTAACTGCTGGAATTAGCCTACCTGCTTGTCACCATGAAAGGTTTTCCTCCTTCCCCCCCCTGCTGTTGGTGATGGCTTATCTTAAGTGATCACTCTCCTTACAGTAAGAAAAGGAGTACTTGTGGCACCTTAGAGACTAACAAATTTATTAGAGCATAAGCTTTCGTGAGCTACAGCTCACTTCATCGGATGAAGCTCACGAAAGCTTATGCTCTAATAAATTTGTTAGTCTCTAAGGTGCCACAAGTACTCCTTTTCTTTTTGCGAATACAGACTAACACGGCTGCTACTCTGAAATCTCCTTACAGTGTGTATGATAAACCCATTGTTTCATGTTCTTTGTGTGTTTATAATCTCTCCTCTGTTTTTTCCACCAAATGCATCCGATGAAGTGAGCTGTAGCTCACGAAAGCTTATGCTCTAATAAATTTGTTAGTCTCTAAGGTGCCACAAGTACTCCTTTTCTTTTTGCGAATACAGACTAACACGGCTGCTACTCTGAAACCTAGAATTATATGAGGGAGTCAACAAGCATGTGGACAAGGGGGATCCCGTGGATATAGTGTACTCAGATTTTCAGAAGCCTTTAACGAGGTCCTTCACCAAAGGCTCTTAAGCAAAGTAAGCAGTCATGGCATAAGAGGAAAGATCCTCTCATGGATTGGTAGCTGATTAAAATATAGGAAACAAAGTGTAGGAATAAATGGTCCATTTTCAGAATGGAGAGAGCTAAATAGTGGTGTCCCCCAGGGATCTGTACTGGGCCCAGTCCTATTCAACATATTCACAAATGATCTAGGAAAAGGGGTAAACAGTGAGGTGGCAAAATTTTGCAGATGATTAAAAAAACTACTCAAGATAGTTAATTCCCATGCAGACTGCGAAGAGCTACAAAAGGCTCTCACAAAACTGGGTGACTGGGCAACAAAATGGAAGATGAAATTCAAAGTTGATAAATACAAGGTAATGCACATTGAAAAACATAATCCAACTATTCATATAAAATGATGGGGTCTAATTTAGCTGTAGAAAGCGATCTTGGAGTCATTGTGGATATTTCTCTAAAAATATCCATTCAGTGTGCAGCGGCATTCAAAAAAGCAAACAGAATGTTGGGAATCATTAAGAAAGGGATAGATAATAAGACAGAAAATATCATATTGCCTTTATATAAAGCCAGGATACACCCACATCTTGAATACTGCATACACATGTGGTTGTCCCATCTCAAAAAAGATATATTGGAATTGGAAAAGGTTCAAAAATGATTAAGGGTATGGAATGGCTTCCATATGAGGAGAGATTAATAAGACTGGGACTTTTCAGCTTGGAAAAGAGACGACTAAGGGGGGGGGGGATATGATAGATATCCATAAAATCATGATTGGTTTGGAGTATGTAAATAGGGAAGTGTTATTTACTCCTCTTAACACAAGAACTAGGAGTCACCAAATGAAATTAATAGGTAGCAGGTTTAAAAAAAAACACAAGGAAGTATTTCTTTACACAATGCACATATACTCCTTTGAAAATTCATCCCTATAAACTGTAATATAAACATAGGTGGAAGTCTATTTACTAGACCATAGATTGCATTCAGAATTATTGGAATTTGTTCCTCTTCCCAGTGGATATAATTATGTGGCCATTAGAATTAGCAAAGGAAAAGTTCATTATGAGAGGATATCCAAGCCCTATTTTGGGGGTTCAAGTGAAATTAAATGGTGCCTAAGTGTTGTGCTGGCTCGAAGTATAGGGGTGAGCTTCAAGCTGGTATGAATAGTTTTCATTGGATTCCATTTCTTCCAGGTGTTTGCTAAAATAAAGTATTGTTACCTACACTTTCAAGAGTTTATAGGAACATGATGTCGTATTTCTTTAAAGCTTTTAGTCTATTTCTGTCTGATCAGTCAGGGCATGAAGGCTGCTGAATGAGTTTTGACTTTAAATGGACATCTCTTAACCAATATATCACCTATCAATAAATCTTTATAATACCTATTCCAGTTTTCTAAAAAAAACATGTTCTTCTGTTTAACTTCTCAGGATGTGTCTGATGGCACTTGAAAACTTAATCTGTAGATGTCAAAAGTGTTCCCCATCCCAGGTTTTTCAGCTGGTAATTAACTAGCACAAATGATGGCTCCTGTGATTTCTTATTCATTAAACACTGTTTATTTTGTGCAGCTCACCTGAGTATGAGGTTTATATTAATAAATATTGCTGTGCCAATGGTGTGCATTTTGTAAGTGCAGTTTTCTTTGGCTCTCTCATTACATTTCTTTGTTTTGATGGAAATACATGGAATTTGACTTTCTTCCTACAATATTCCTATGCGTCAGCTGTAGCAGCTCTTATATTTGTGCAGTGCAGAAGGTCGTACATAACAACAAAGACATGCAAACAATCTGCAACAATGTATATGCAGAAATGTAGAAATATTTCTGGGCATTATTATTATTTATTAATCATACAGCATAACCTTACAAAGTTGTCACACAGATTTATCAGCCAAGACATAACATTTACTCATTCACCATTTACTATGAATGATGATAATGAAAACACGGATATTTTACTGATCCATCAAAAATATTACTTAGCACGGACGAATGGGCAAGTAGAAATTTGCTGGTATAGCATCAACAATGCTTAATAGACAAATATGAAAACAGGCTATCTAACCCAAAGAGTTTATAATCTGGAGGTCTGATTTGAAGCCCATTGAAATCAAAGGGAGTGTTTCCATTGAGTTCAATGGGCTTTGGATCAGGCTCCAAAGAGACAGCATACAGATTAGAGGTATGGGAAGGTGGCAAAATTTAGCATACTTCTTGCTAATATCACAGTTTTGTATAATATTTGTTTCTCTTTTGGTTCAGTTAGCTGGTGCAGAATTACCACAACTAGAACATAATTTATTGATCGCACCCTGCCACATCAGCTCTCAGCTGATTTTTAAAAAAGAATACAAGCTGTATATCAAAATAAAATAAAAAAGCTGTATTTTTTAAACATTACTTTCATTTTCTGTATTTAAAAATGAAAATGAAATAAACAATTCTCTCCAAGTAATAGGGTCAGTGTTTAAAAATAAGAAGGAAGTAAAAGGTCAGGACAAATGCAATGGAATCTCTTTCCTTTAGCTAATGTAATGCAGATCCTCATTGGTACGTTCTTTCCTCAATGTGAATACATGATTCTGGTTGACATTACTGGAAGTTGTGTAGCTTTCCCAAGAAGAAGACAAAGTCTCTTTAATGATTTAGGTATTTGAATTCGGAACACAATGAAATCAGTTTCTCACAGAAAAGAGATTTCTTAAGCTCCTGAAGTCAGTGCTTTCCAACTTCATTTTAATTCAGCTTTCCAGCTTGTTCTTTTCTGTCCTGGCTGGTAGCCACTGCTAAACTTTTCCCCCTACAATCACATACAGAGCTTTAAGGGCATCCCACATTGTGAGAAAAGAAGAAACTGATAGTTTGTTTCTGAGGTTTATACATTTATTCAGTCTGTGAATAAGGAGAAATAAACCTTCATCTAACTATACAAGATGAGTTACTTTATTTCTGTGACTTAAGGCATAGCTAGAGCTATTACATGTTGATAGTACCCTCCTTTCCCTCTGCCCTCCTGTAGGATACCTATAATATTGTGGACTTTGTACTGAAAGCTGAAAAAGGAAACGTTAGGAAACAAAATATAATTACAATTTTGAAAAGAATCAAACTGATGTACCTATGGAAAAAAGTAGTTTGTTCAATACTGACAGTATTGAACAATCTCTGAGCATCAATTAAATGTGTGAATATCATAAATGAGATTTCCCTGGCCTGCAGGTAGATACCATCCATCAAGATTTGCATTAACTACCATCTATAACTTCCCCAAATAATAGGAGTATGTTATGACATTACCTCTGGAGGCATTTCATTAGTGCAAGAAATTGAACATACACAGGAGATTATTGTTGTGAGCCTAGCAGATATTTTCTATAGTACATTGACTTTCTGTTTCAGTTTTCATGACTGTCAAAACCTAGGTTACCCACCAAATGGTTACATTTATGGGGGAAAAAATAGATTTATGTGCAAGTCCCCGAGAAATGTCCTCCCCTATTATCCTTACTCTTTGCCTGATTACCTAGTAAAAGACACCTCTCATAGATATGGTATACAATTAAAACAAGGGAAAAGGATATCTTGAGTAAATGAACTCACATTTGTGCAGGAGTAGAAAAATGTATGAATCAGCTAAACTTGATTCAAACAACTTGTTGTTGTTACCTGTGGTTTCATAAGAGAAGATAAAATACAGCCTGTCATCTCACTTACAAAAGGGCTTAGTGGGAGAACCATGAGATGTGTTCTTTATGAAGGAAAAAGCAGCTCTATTTATGTATATATTACACACAAAATCTATGTTAAAAGCACATTCCTAAGGTTTCAAAGTCTGGCATTTCCTAACTTTAGAATGCTTGAAGTAAGGTTGCCTGGGCAACTTTAATTTGTCTCCCTTGTGCACATGCATTATGGTACTCTTTAATTACATGAACACTTGCTATGTTTATCACAGGACCTCTGCCTCATTGAGTGCATACAGGATAGACACTAGTTCTAGGGATGAATCAGGGCTGTGTACTGAAGGAAGCTATTGTCTATAGGACCCCTGCCTCATTTGTTGCCAAAACTAAAGGGTGTGTAGTGAGGCAGGGGATTACAGGAAGAGAAAGGATGGTCCAATCTTTAAGTTGAATCTTTAAGATGGAGAATTGAATTCTGACCCTACTTCTGTCACAGAGTTCCTATGTGATGTTAGTCAAGTCACTTAAACCAAACTTTTAACAGGTGGTCACCAATCATGTGTTCCTCATTTTCTGTGTCAGACTTGAGACCTTGGAGTCTTATTTTTAAGAGTGCTCAGCACTGTTAGCTGTAATTGAAGTCAACGGGAGCTGTAATTCAAATGTAGAGTGTTATATAATTCCAAATGATCTGAAAAATCAGGTCTTGGGTATCTCAAATTGGGCACCCGAAATTAGGGTGATACTTTTGAACTTAATCTCTGTGCCTCAGTTCCATCTGTAAAATTGGAATAATTCCACCATTCCCATCATAGGGATGTTGTGAAAATAAATTTATTTGTGAAGCGCTCAAATGCTCTAGCAGTGAGTACCATAAAAAAGCCTATGAGAAAACTGACAGGTTTCAGAGTAGCAGCCGTGTTAGTCTGTATTCGCAAAAAGAAAAGGAGTACTTGTGGCACCTTAGAGACTAACAAATTTATTAGAGCATAAGCTTTCGTGAGCTACAGCTCACTTCATCGGATGCATTTGGTGGAAAAAACAGAGGAGAGATTTATATACACACACACAGAGAACATGAAACAATGGGTTTATCATACACACTGTAAGGAGAGTGATCACTTAAGATAAGCCATCACCAACAGCAGGGGGGGGAAAGGAGGAAAACCTTCCATGGTGACAAGCAGGTAGGCTAATTCCAGCAGTTAACAAGAATATCAGAGGAACAGTGGGGGGTGGGGTGGGGGGGAGAAATACCATGGGGAAATAGTTTTACTTTGTGTAATGACTCATCCATTCCCAGTCTCTATTCAAGCCTAAGTTAATTGTATCCAGTTTGCAAATTAATTCCAATTCAGCAGTCTCTCGTTGGAGTCTGTTTTTGAAGCTTTTTTGTTGAAGTATAGCCACTCTTAGGTCTGTGATCGAGTGACCAGAGAGATTGAAGTGTTCTCCAACTGGTTTTTGAATGTTATAATTCTTGACGTCTGATTTGTGTCCATTCATTCTTTTACGTAGAGACTGTCCAGTTTGGCCAATGTACATGGCAGAGGGGCATTGCTGGCACATGATGGCATATATCACATTGGTAGATGCGCAGGTGAACGAGCCTCTGATAGTGTGGCTGATGTGATTAGGCCCTATGATGGTATCCCCTGAATAGATATGTGGACAGAGTTGGCAACGGGCTTTGTTGCACTCGATCCATTGTCTACAGCCAAGCGCTACGATATAACCGCATTTGCTCCAACCCCTCAGACAGAGACAAACACCTACAAGATCTCTATCATGCATTCCTACAACTACAATACCCACCTGCTGAAGTGAAGAAACAGATTGACAGAGCCAGAAGAGTACCCAGAAGTCACCTACTACAGGACAGGCCCAACAAAGAAAACAACAGAACGCCACTAGCCATCACCTTCAGCCCCCAACTAAAACCTCTCCAACGCATCATCAAGGATCTACAACCTATCCTGAAGGATGAGCCATCGCTCTCTCAGATCTTGGGAGACAGACCAGTCCTTGCTTACAGACAGCCCCCCAATCTGAAGCAAATACTCACCAGCAACCACACACCACACAACAGAACCACTAACCCAGGAACCTATCCTTGCAACAAAGCCCGATCTCTCTGGTCACTCGATCACAGACCTAAGAGTGGCTATACTTCAACAAAAAAGCTTCAAAAACAGACTCCAACGAGAGACTGCTGAATTGGAATTAATTTGCAAAACTATTTCCCCATGGTATTTCTCTCCCCCACCCCACCCCCCACTGTTCCTCTGATATTCTTGTTAACTGCTGGAATTAGCCTACCTGCTTGTCACCATGGAAGGTTTTCCTCCTTTCCCCCCCCTGCTGTTGGTGATGGCTTATCTTAAGTGATCACTCTCCTTACAGTGTGTATGATAAACCCATTGTTTCATGTTCTCTGTGTGTGTGTATATAAATCTCTCCTCTGTTTTTTCCACCAAATGCATCCGATGAAGTGAGCTGTAGCTCACGAAAGCTTATGCTGTAATAAATTTGTTAGTCTCTAAGGTGCCACAAGTACTCCTTTTCTTTTTGAGAAAACTGATAATCCCATCTTCAGAACAGGTCTTGAGTAGTGTGCAATAAAATAAGGTGTGGGCCTACACACTGAAAACCAAGGAGAAAACAAAGTATGGAATAGTTGCTCATTGAGTGACCACTGTCCAGCTGGTGCACTGAATGCGGCATGGGTGTGGTGGGAAAAAAAAGTACATGACTATATAATTACAGACTATATCACAATTCATGTGACATCATGTTGATATCCACATGGGTCATCATCAGGGTTGGAACCTTTATATCTCTGTCATTGAGGTAACAGAGGAACTGATAGCAGTAGTAGGGTGTCATCCCATATGTGGACCAGCTTAATATTTGCTTAATAGGAAATTGTGCTACCAGCTCCACCTATACTATGCTTGGGACATCTGACAAACTGAGCAGTAGGAATAATGCTGTTGGTGCTCAGACCAAAGACTTATGTGCTGTAAAAGAGGTCAGGTAATTTTAAACTATAATGAGTGGGTATGGTTAGCACAGCTGTATGATGTATCCAACATCCATATTTTACTTATTTTTTAATTTCATTTTCCTATCTGGATAGTTTGCTACTTGTTATTTCAGGCAATTGGAATTAGATCTTGGATATTGTTCAGAAGGGACGATCACTGGTGACTGGCTTCAAAGAGCAAATGAACTCTGACCTTAGGATGATAGCATCAGAAGTAGGAGTCTGGGTGCAAAGGCAAAGGGAATGTTTAGTTCTTTCACCCCAAACAGTACCTCTCAAAAGATCTGCTTACAACTCTAAGAGACGCAGCAAGGAAGTACCTAATAACTTTATTGAACCTACAAATTCATGAACAATACAACAGATGTTATTTTTGTATCCCACTAAATGATGAGACACATACACACACATGAACGCACTCAGACACACACCCCAACACACCCCCTCTTTTTATATACAACTTTCATAGCAATGACCAGTGAGGGCACAGGGAGAGCCAAATGACCTAATGCACACAAGGCATGGTTAGAGTCATAGGCAAAAACTTTGTCCAGTAATTTGCGCCACTTGATTATATAGATTAGAGGTAAGGATTCTCTTCTTTGGGTTCTGTTCTCTCCTCAGCTGCTCATTTTTTTGATAGATGAGATGGGTGAGGTAATAACTTCTTTTGGTGAGAGAGACAAGCTTTCAAACCACACAGAGCTCTTCTTCAGGTCTGGAAAGCATCACAGCAAAATACAGAGTGGAACAGATTGTTTAACATAAGTAGTTAGCACATATTGTAAGGGACCATTCATAGTAGAGTGGCCTGTTAACACCCCGGCAGTTTTAGGACAAAAAAAGAGGAGGTTAGTGGGTTACAGATTGTTGTAATAAGACATAAATCCAGTGTGTCTGTTCACTCTAGCAGTGTCTAGCAGAGTAATGATTTTTAAGCTCCCAGGCTTTTGAAAGTATTGTGCAGGTTTCTTTCGTGGATGAGGACTGATAGGTCAGATACAGAGAAGTATCAGAGGGGTAGCCGTGTTAGTCTGTATCCATAGAAACAACGAGGACTGCCACCTTAAAGACTAACGGATTTATTTGAGCATAAGCTTTCGTGGGTAAAAAACCCACTTCTTCAGATGCAAGTGGTTTTTTTTTTACCCACAAAAGCTTATGCCCAAATAAATCTATTAGTCTTATACAGAGAAGTAGCTCTCAACCTTTCAAGAGTCTGATTTGTCTTGTGTATCTCCAAGTTTCACCTCACTTAAAAGCTTACAAAATTAGACGTAAAATACAAGTATCCCAGCATACTGAAAAATTGCTTACTTTCTCATTTTTACCATATAATTATAAAATAAATAAATTGGAAATAAACATTGCACTTACGTTTCAGTGTATAATATACAGAACAGTATAAACAAATCATTGTCTATGAAATTTTAGTTTGTAGTGACTTCGCTAACTAGTAAAAAGCTATGGATGCTTTTTATATAGCCTGTTATAAAATTAGGCAAATATCTAGATGAGTTCATGCACCCCTGGAAGACCTCTGAGTACCCCCAGCCAGGGGTACACGTACTCCTGGTTGAGAACACTGATATAGAGTGATCGCTTTGTGAAAAGCTTTTGCCCACAGGTGACAGGGTGTTTTTGTCTTTTATCATTTTCCTGTGTGACCAACAGAAGTTGATCCAATAAAAGATATTACCTCATCCACCTTGTCTCTCTAGTCCACTATCCTAGGCCCGACACTGCTACAACTACACTGCATACATTTTTTTAAATGAAAGTTACTGTACTTTTTCTCCTGGAGGGCACATTCTTTTGATATGGTTGCAGTCAATTATCTAGTCTGGTAGGTATAATTCTGTCATGGTCTGCTCCACTTCATTCATGTTTCATGGGTTGGTAAAGGTTTTGAAGGGTCGCTTTTAGAGCAGCTGCATCTGAATGTATTGTGGCGTGCCAGAGGGCTTCATTGTGGTGTACTCTTTTCCTCATCTTCTACCTGTTGCCATTGGGTTTTGTTAGTCAGCACTATGGTCTGGGTCTTCACTGTTAACACCTAGATTAGTTTAGCTCTGCCATTAGTTTATCATGATGCTTTCGACTGACCAGTTTTCATTATGCTAAATTATGGGTGTCTCATAATTTCATGGAATTAAACAAAAAAAAGTTTTAAATATTTAATGAAGCTTTTCCTCTGGCTCTTTTTTTTTTTTTTTTTGAAAATGGTCTTTACATGTTAACAACCTGTCATTTTATGCTGACCTTGGGTTTACCAACTGATACATTTATCCGTAAAATTTTATTAGAGAACCGTTTTATCTTCTATGATACAGTAGAAGAATGAGATGGGAAGAGTTAGGGAATGACATGGTGTGACAATGTGGAGACTCTATGTATAACTTGATGTTATGAAGCAGTTATGAAATTGTGTGACATGGAATGCCTATATGTGGATGTAGAATCCACCATCTGCTATCAGAGGCTGTAGCACATACTTACCAGACCATGGAGCATGGAGAGTCCTTTATCTTAAGGACTGCTCTGATTGAACAGCAGATATGTGTTAAGGAGGTTGCCTGAGTGGAGAAACCAGTTTGACTAAGTGTCTCTGCAGGAGGGCTGGTGAAGTAGAGAGCAGAAAATGACCAGCATAGACTCTAAGGCCAGATGGGACCATCTTGATCATCTAGTCTGACCTCGTGCACATTGCAGGCCACAGAACCTTACCCACCCATTCATGAAATAGATCTCTAATCCCTGGATGAGTTACTGAAGTCCTCAAATCATGATTTAAAGACTTCAAGATACAGAGAATCCATCACTCTGCAAGTGACCAGCAGGAAAAAAAAGGAACCAGATGTTGGTAGGGGGACATGTAAACATGAGTGATTCAGAGGAAGCTTTTGGAAGGAGAAAGGAAGAGACAGGTATGCTATCACAGCATGAAGGTAAGATTTAACAGAGACACCAGCACAAAGTCAGAGAAAATGCTAACTGACTTAGAGACAGAAAGAGGCTGCATATTTCTGAAGAGAATCCATGAGATGCCCAGAAAGGATCCTGGACACCACAGAGGACTTTTCCCAAGCACAAAGAACTGTTCAGAGTGGTGAGGAAACAGAGGCAGGAAAATGCGTATAGGAGTGTTTATTATTTAGTCCAGTTTTGTGTATTTCTTGTGGTGTTAAGTAAAGCAAAAATGGTATTTAGAATTCTCTGTAAAGTCTCTATCTCTATTTGCTTTCATTGTAACATGCCCCTGACGAATAAAGCTGTAAACCCAGATGCAATGCATTTATTGCATGCCTAGCTGGATCCGGCCTGTGGGATGTTTCTATTCAGCTCCAGAATGAGCTTGTAGAACAAAATGGTGTCCTCCATATTGTACGTGCAAGGTCACGCCTCATTAGGGTTCCGTTTATAGAACAAAATGAAATCCTCTCCACAGCTTGAACTCATGTGTGAGATCACACCTTGCATGCAAAAATAGTTGTTGAATGCTTTACTAAAAATGTCATTGGGGTGGTGCCAGCCTTTTCCCTTTCAGGAGAGGAGGGGGTTTGATACCCCCTTGCCCCTCTCTATGGCCACACTCCCTGCTACTCCTCAAGTATGTCGCAGCCCTGTCTCATCTTCCTCCTTCCATCCCTGAGGCCTCACTCCCTGGACAGTTTGGAGGCCAGAAGTTGGAGCTGGGCAGTGCAGGGCTGCTTTGTTGGCTGGTGCAATGGTGCAGGCAACCACAACGCTTCCCCGTCTCCTCCTCCTGCTGCTGCTGGTGCCTGGGATCTTGGGGCTGCAACCGCTCCTCAGCTCCCCACCGCACTTTGACTGGTAACAGCCACCTAGGTGGGGCGGACTCTGCTCTGGAGCCAGCAGAGCGCTTAGGGAACATCAACTGTGTGCGGGGGGGGGGAGGGGCCCAGGAACCTGGGCCAGAGCAGGTCAGTCTGGGCTGCTGTGGGGAGCCCTGAACCTGCCCTGAGTGGAATGCCCTGGCAAGCTGGGACAGAGGCTGCAGGCTGCTCTCAGGTCCCACAGTCCCCCACCCAGGCTTACTCCTGAGCTGCTGCTGGCGGTGGGGCTGCCTTCAGAGCTGGGTGCCCGGCCAGCAGCCGCCAGCCCTGCTTTCTCCATTCTTCCTTCAGAGTTGGGTGGCCAGAAAGTGGCGGCTGCTACGGGGAGGTAAATTTTTTGGGTGGCTATAGGCCCCACATCTCCCCCTCTTCCCCGGCTTCCTGTAAAATTAAATTGAATTTAAAGGCCTTCTAATGATGTATGAGGCCTTTAGCATTTATGCTCCAAATATCTGATTGCTTTTTATCACCACATAGTCTAGCTGACTCTTCAGTGTGCCCTGAGTGTGACTTTCTTAAAATGGGTAAAGTAACTCTCTAGCAAGATCTAGAATTGCTGCTTTTAAGATGAAGTTTAAGAGGGATTTTGTTACTGGTTTTTAACTAGGGACTACGAAATAGGTCAGATAAAATAGCAAACCTAAACTTTGACCCAGAACTCAATTGAGCTCTATTCTTTTTTAAACTGATGGTTTTGGTCTTCTTTTTCATGGCCCTCTGCAGTTCTGCTTGTAGTTTGAACATGGAGGACTCAGAATATCCCAAGAGAGCCCATTTTTGCTGTATTTGCACCCAAACCTAGAGAAAGAGTTCTGGACATCTCAGCAACTTCCCAACTGTACCAAATCACTAGGTTCAGATTATTTCAGCAAACTCTGAACAAGCATTGTTTGGATAAACTGAACCTTCAAATCCCGGAGGTTAAGCCATTACTATTTTTTAATTGCTTAAATTATCATCATGTAATAATACCTACCTCTTGTGTAACACTTTTCATCAGTAGCTCCCAAAGCACTTTACAAAGGAGGTCAGTATTGTTATCCTCATTTGTAAAATGGGGAAACTGAGGCAGAGTGAGTGGAAGGGGGAGCTGCTGTATATCAAAGCTTGGGGCTGCCAGAGACTGGTTCATCCTCTGGAATAAATTTGAGCAGCCTCCACACTACCCTAATGTGTGCCAGTTGGGAAAGGCTCTATAGCATGTGGTGGTTCCCCCAGACCCTCAAAAGTTTAGTTCTTTCAACTTTATACCCTGTTTGCACTGCCAGAGTAGCACAAAGGGGCTGTATCAGGGCTGCAGATCTAGCCCATGAAATGTAATCTGAAGTAAGTAAAAGGAGGAAGTAGCAAGAGCACTAACACAATGTCTTTAGAAAGCTTTCATGTATTTGCTTAGCTGGAATTCAGTTCCTTTTAAAGATGAATGAATGAATAATCATACGGTGCTCCAACATTTTGAAAAACTGTCTTTGTGTGTGGGTGCTCTGTCTCTTTTAACTTAATTTAGCCAAGCCTATATGTCTGGTAATATATACACATTCATTATTCCACACTATTTTAATCTTAGTGTCAGGATGCTTTCTATTCAATTTCTCATTTCCATGACTGGATTAAATACGTATACAGTACTTCATAACCTTGTGTGGAACTTGCTAGGGAAGGGCAGGCCAAACTGGATCCTTACACCTAGTAATTTTCTCTCAGTGGTATGCTTTCTGTTCCCTCTCTCAGCCTTCCTGTTGAGAAGACACACTGTAACAGTGATTCAGGTTCTTTGATTCTAGAGCTAATCACTGGATAGTTATAATTTGTAGGATAGTTATAATTTTTAGGCTCAAAATGAAAAACCGCTTTCTTGACACTATAATTGCGATTTTGGTATGTCTTTGCAACCTCCAGGTAAACTCTTTGGGATTAATGATGGAAGAATAGACACCTCTCTAAAATAACAAGAGATCACTATGGTAACAGGAGTGGCTTCAGCAGGCTGTTTTGACTATAAGCTTCGCTGTAGTGAGATGGTCCAATAGTAAGACACATGTAGTGCAACAGTTTGATGCGTCATGCACAGCTGATGGCTGCCTGCTGGGGTGGGCTTAAGCTCACCAGACTGTCTCATTTGGGAGGAAAATCAAAGAGAAGTAGATACTAGGTACATCTATGTTGCAATAAAAAACTCTGTGACTGCAAATATCAGAGCCTGGGTCAACTGACTCAGGCTTGCGCTACAGAACTAAAAAGAACACTATGGACATTTGGACTTCAGGCCCGGGCTCTGAGACCCACCCCCTTGCCGGGCCTGAATGTCTATACTGCAATCCTTACCCCTGTAGTGCAAGCCCCATGAGTCTGAGTCAGTTGACCTGGGCTCTGAGACTCACTGCCACAGGACTTTCATTGCAGTGCAGACATATCCTATGAAGGGGCTGCAGCTGGGAACTAGAGACTGTGTAGAGGACCCTGAAGTTTTGATGATTCCAGATTGTTTGATTTTAATACATGCTGAGTCAGTATTTTATTTTTTATTCCCATCCTTTCTATATCCTGCCACAGCCTTCCCTGAATTTCCTATTTGGCTGAATAGCCAATTGAAGTCCATTCCATGGATAAAGATGCTGGTCAAATTAATTTGTCTGTCCCTTAGTTCACAGTATTTTATTTATCTGAATTTCTTTAATATATATTCACAATGTGGGTATTTTATTCATTATTGCTGCCTATGCATCTCTTAGATTTTCTAAATCAGTTACATTATCCCTTCCTCTAATAAATGGTTTTCAATCTGATCTGCAGACCCCTGGGGATCCACAGACTGTCTAAGATTTCCAAAGGCTTCCATGCCTCCATTCGAAATTTTTTATGGGTCTGCAAATGAAAAAGGTTGAAAACCACTGCTCTATATCTTCCTTAATACAGACTGTATTATCAGATTTTGAGTCCTGGACTAAGATGTAGATATTTCAGCAAACTATGTCTTTCTAATCTTCAGATTGGTATACTAAGACCTGAGAAATTTGTCCTACAGGTCACTTTCAGAAAAGTGGGACATTTATTCCTATAAGGTTACTCTATTTTCAAACTATGTTCCCTTCATGAGATGGTATTTATATCACTCTGATATTTTCTGGAGACTGGTTGGTTATTTGACACTTGCTCTCCCTGACATTGTCCCTTTTTATACAGTGTTCCCATGAAAGCCTTTTCTTTTTGTAGGTCTGGCTCCAATGCTTCATGATGTCACAAGGTGAAGCTGGCCTGGTTCCTTCTGTCAGCTCTTTTGAGATTACACACTGTACCATCTGAGGCTATGTTCTGAGGTCTCTCTGCTTACATCTTGGTTTTCCTTTTATCCATTTCAAGGATTGATTTGGGCCTTAAGAACGGGAAAACAATTTTGTATATTTTCTCAAGATACCATGTTCAACTTTCAGGTGAAATTCACCCCTGGGCAGAGGGCCAGGAAAAGGCCTATGGATGATCTTTAGGGCAGGGACCAAATTTTTGTTATAAGTTTGTATGGTGCCTAGTACAATGGGGTCCTGGAGCATCTCTGGAGAGTCTTTTGTTAGAGCTGTGTCGTAACTCTGCTCTTCTCCATCATCCCTATTTCACATATTCACATTAACACAACATAGTGTTTTGACAGAATCTTGATCCATTGGAAAACACACTTTTCTTTCTAAAGGAACATTACTTGTTTGTGAAAATAAGGGATCTAGTATCTCTGACTAGATATAGGTATCACTCCGCTGGACTATGGAGTGGTTTTGTCATACCAAAAATTGTAAATGAGGGACTAAACTGACATCATCCATTTGTTTTGTTTTACCTGTGATCTCAAGAAGGATTTGCAATGCTGTAACTAAAATGTACTTTATTTAAGTACAGGCCAGATTCTGATATATTTTCATGTTTTACATTGGTGAGACTCCATTAGCATCCATTGAAATGCTCCTGACTTACACTACTATCAATGAGATATAATCAGGCTCACAGTGTTTTCTTTAGGAAATTAAAGTAAGTGCAGTGGTCATGGGAACTTTTCATCTTCCAACATTTTTGAGAGAGAATTCAACTTCACAATGGCTTGAATCTGATCAGTTTCACACACTCAGCCCCACAAATAAACCCAGCAATATTGTTAATCTATCCAACTATACTCTTAGCCCAGCGGAAGAATCTGTCCTATCTCGGGGCCTCTCCTTTTGCCCCTCCACCCCCACGAACATGATACAGTTCTGTGGTGACCTAGAATCCTATTTTCGACGTCTCAGACTCAAGGAATATTTCCAACACACCTCTGACCAACATATTAACCCACAGAGACCTTCCTGCCAACACTACAAAAAGAAGGATTCTAGGTGGACTCCTCCTGAAGGTCGAAACAGCAGCCTGGATTTCTACATAGACTGCTTCCGCCGACGTGCACGAGCTGAAATTGTGGAAAAGCAGCATCGCTTACCCCATAACCTCAGCCATGCAGAACACAGTGCCATCCACAGCCTCAGAAACAACTCTGACATCATAATCAAAAAGGCTGACAAAGGAGGTGCTGTCGTCATCATGAATAGGTCAGAGTATGAACAAGAGGCTACTAGGCAGCTCTCCAACACCACTTTCTACAAGCCATTACCCTCTGATCCCACTGAGAGTTACCAAAAGAAACTACAGCATTTGCTCAAGAAACTCCCTGAAAAAGCACAAGAACAAATCCGCACAGACACACCCCTGGAGCCAGGACCTGGGGTATTCTATCTGCTACCCAAGATCCATAAACCTGGAAATCCTGGACGCCCCATCATCTCAGGCATTGGCACCCTGACAGCAGGATTGTCTGGCTATGTAGACTCCCTCCTCAGGCCCTTCGTTACCAGCACTCCCAGCTATCTTCGAGACACCACCGATTTCCTGAGGAAACTACAGTCCATTGGTGATCTTCCTAAAAACACCATCCTAGCCACTATGGATGTAGAAGCCCTCTACACCAACATTCCACACAAAGATGGACTACAAGCCGTCAGGAACAGTATCCCCGATACTGTCACGGCTAACCTGGTGGCAGAACTTTGTGACTTTGTCCTGACCCATAACTATTTCACATTTGGTGACAATGTATACCTTCAAATCAGCGGCACTGCGATGGGTACCCGCATGGCCCCACAGTATGCCAACATTTTTATGGCTGACTTAGAACAACGCTTCCTCAGCTCTCGTTCCCTAATGCCCCTACTCTACTTGCGCTACATTGATGACATCTTCATCATCTGGACCCATGGAAAAGAAGCTCTTGAGGAATTCCACCATGATTTCAACAATTTCCATCCCACCATCAACCTCAGCCTGGACCAGTCCACACAAGAGATCCACTTCCTGGACACTACGGTGCTAATAAGCGATGGTCACATAAACACCACCCTATATCGGAAACCTACTGACCGCTATTCCTACCTACATGCCTCTAGCTTTCATCCAGATCATACCACTCGATCCATTGTCTACAGCCAAGCGCTACGATATAACCGCATTTGCTCCAACCCCTCAGACAGAGACAAACACCTACAAGATCTCTATCATGCATTCCTACAACTACAGTACCCACCTGCTGAAGTGAAGAAACAGATTGACAGAGCCAGAAGAGTACCCAGAAGTCACCTACTACAGGACAGGCCCAACAAAGAAAACAACAGAACGCCACTAGCCATCACCTTCAGCCCCCAACTAAAACCCCTCCAACGCATCATCAAGGATCTACAACCTATCCTGAAGGACGAGCCATTGCTCTCTCAGATCTTGGGAGACAGACCAGTCCTTGCTTACAGACAGCCCCCCAATCTGAAGCAAATACTCACCAGCAACCACACACCACACAACAGAACCACTAACCCAGGAACCTATCCTTGCAACAAAGCCCGTTGCCAACTCTGTCCACATATCTATTCAGGGGATACCATCATAGGGCCTAATCACATCAGCCACACTATCAGAGGCTCGTTCACCTGCGCATCTACCAATGTGATATATGCCATCATGTGCCAGCAATGCCCCTCTGCCATGTACATTGGCCAAACTGGACAGTCTCTACGTAAAAGAATGAATGGACACAAATCAGACGTCAAGAATTATAACATTCAAAAACCAGTTGGAGAACACTTCAATCTCTCTGGTCACTCGATCACAGACCTAAGAGTGGCTATACTTCAACAAAAAAGCTTCAAAAACAGACTCCAACGAGAGACTGCTGAATTGGAATTAATTTGCAAACTGGATACAATTAACTTAGGCTTGAATAGAGACTGGGAATGGATGAGTCATTACACAAAGTAAAACTATTTCCCCATGGTATTTCTCCCTCCCACCCCACCCCCCACTGTTCCTCTGATATTCTTGTTAACTGCTGGAATTAGCCTACCTGCTTGTCACCATGAAAGGTTTTCCTCCTTCCCCCCCCTGCTGTTGGTGATGGCTTATCTTAAGTGATCACTCTCCTTACAGTGTGTATGATAAACCCATTGTTTCATGTTCTCTGTGTGTGTGTATATAAATCTCCCCTCTGTTTTTTCCACCAAATGCATCCGATGAAGTGAGCTGTAGCTCACGAAAGCTTATGCTCTAATAAATTTGTTAGTCTCTAAGGTGCCACAAGTACTCCTTTTCTTTTTGCGAATACAGACTAACACGGCTGCTACTCTGAAAACTGTGTACTATGGCTGTTGCACCAGGGGTTGCAGTACCACCTGCTGCCACTGGGGCACATCCTTTGCCACACAAAGGCTGCAGGTAGCAGAAGGAGGAGGCATAGAGCCACAAGTACAAGCTAGCTCTGTTCAGGGTTTGTCTACACAGTGGGGTAATGTGCACTGTCGGGATGTGATTTCTAAGAGCATTAACGTGTTGTGCATTAATTGGTCCGTGGAGTCCCTTGCTCATGCGCACTAAAGATTCCCTAGTGTGTTTTAATGTAGCACTCACTAAGTTAGAGTGCACTGGGGAACCTTTAGGTGCACCAGCAGGGTCCACATAGACCCATTCATGCACAGCATGTTAGCGTGCTTTAGAAATCGCACTTACAAAGAGCATGTTGCTGCATCATGCAGACAAGCCCTCAGGCACAGTATAAGGCTGCCTGTATATGGTTTTTACTGCCTCTGCTCCTGTTTTTTTCAAGCCTGGCAACAAGAGTATTGTCAACCCCAATCATTCAAAAATTGTAAGTCAGACCTCCAATAAATAACAAATGGTTAAAATTAATTAACAATAAATTTGGGGTTCTTTTTATACTCCTTGCTTTAGAGAGAGCTTTTAGGGTTCACATTTAAAGCTTTTCTCTGCAGTCATGAGGGGCTAAAACTTTTATTTAAAATGAAAAATCATGTGACAGGTTATGGGAGGGGAGCTTCTTCAGCAGATAAAAATGAAATCCAACACTTATCCCTTCTGGATAATATAGCAACAGTGCAGTTAATAAACCAGGCTTTTAAAGCTGTATATTTAGAGAAAAACATATGTTGCATGTACTATGTGTAGCAGCAAAATATATACATATATTGAAAAGCATATGTGGTTACATTACTGCTTTGAGCCATGGACTGTAAAAAGATATTGATTGCATTTTTTAAATTAAAAAAACTCAAACTTGCTGCAGATATTTGCCATCTTTTTCTAAAGCCTATGTCAGTGCCAGATAGATTATTTCTTGGGGATAGGAGAATCAGTTCCAAGACAACAAGAATTGAGTCTGAATTTTTGCCTGTCCCTCTAATCTGACCCAAACCAGTCATCCCCTTGCTGGGCTGGGCTGTACTGTCTTCAAATTCAGCTGCAATCTGATGCTTCCCTACATTTATTCCCACAAATTATGCCTGCATACAGAATCTCTATGTATAATCCCTGTGTATGTAACACTTTTCCTCCCTTCCATTCCGCAAGGACCATGGCTTTGAGGGATCTCTCACTCGGGGGTTTTAACCTCAGGCAGCATACTGTAGAACAAAATTTAACTTAACCCCAGGCAACTTTATATTTTAAGAACAGTTAATTAGGGCTCAGCCTAGAAATGGCTGGATGCTGCTGTTTTGAAAGTGGGAAAGGGAGCACACCAACTGGTACCTTGCAAAAGGGAAATTCTTCACATGTAAACAGAGGGGAATTGAGATTTGTCTACAGGAGGAGGGTTGCTGGGCTAGACTGGGCATCCAGGATTTTGATAGATTGGATAAGCATTGAAGTAGAATCTCCAAACTTTTGGAGATTCACCAGTCACTTTTCCTAGAATATCACTGTTTCTAGTATATTTATAACAAAATGCTTCTGTGGATAAACTTGTTTTTAAACCACAAGCTGTAAAAAGTTAATGATCACATCTGACACTTATTGTTAAACATTGTCACACAACAATATATATCCTTATAATTTGACACTGAGCAAAAATATTACAGACCTTGGAGAGTGTTGATGCTAGGGCTCATTCAATACTTACAGTTCTCTTTTCTTCAAGTAACATCTCTGCTATGGATGTTGTTGACCATCACCTTCCATTTTTCACAGCTGTAAAACTTCCACTTTCCTTTGATACCAGTCCCTCTGGTGGTGATTCTTATGTGGCTGGCTCTCTTTCTTCCACTTCCTGGTTTGCCTGATAGTATGAGTACTGGGATTGAGTCACTCTGCAATCAGCGAGCAATGTGTCTGCAGAAATATGCTGTTTTCTTCGGTAGGGTCTCAAGTAACTGTGGTGTTCTGACAGGTTTCAGAGTAGCAGCCATGTTAGTCTGTATCCGCAAAAAGAAAAGGAAGACGTGTGTCTCAAGGTGCCACAAGTACTCCTTTTCTTTTTGTGGTGTTCTAAAATTCATCCTTCTCATCACCTCATCGTTCATAGTTTTAGGTTATCCAAATAATTTTTAACATTCTTCTGTAACACCAAAATTCTGAGTCATCTCGGTGTCCTTTTTGAATGCCCAGGTCTCACCTTCATACAAGAGGGTTTGAACTACAGCAGCATATATTTTAGAAAAACATCTAGTCTTAATTTAAAAATTGCCAGGGATGAAGAATCCATCACAACCCTTGGTAAGTTGTTCCAAGTTAGTTATCCTCATTGTTTAAAAAAATTGTGCCTTCTAGTCTGAATTTGTCTAGTATATGTAGCACTTCAGCAGTCTAGTGTAGATGAATAGTTTTAACTTTCAACAACACAGAAGTCTTTGGAAGTTGTTTGAATGCATTTTTTGCAAACTGTATCCTTCTCTTGACTTCTTCATTGCATCTTCCACCTGATGCTAATAGACTCCGTAAATATCATACTCGTTTCACTACTTCACCATCGAAACATTGGTGTTACCTACCTTATGAGTTACTGTGGTTACTTATTATCATACCTATTGTCTTCCTAACATTACTCATCATTCCATATTTCTTGCTGGCATTATTCACAGCAACAAACATGTCCAGAAGTTCTTTTCTAGCTGAAGCAATGCAAACTAAGTTGTCATCATATCTTAGATGGTTGTATACACCATGGACCTACTGGTATACATCCTGGTTGGTATCTTCTAAACTTTCATGATATTTTCTACATATATGTTGAATAGTTGTACGGTGAAAAATATGGGAGTATCCCAAACAAGTACAGTATAAGCTCATGGTTTGCCAGGAAAGGGAGGAACAGCAAAAATAGAAGAAGACAGCCAATGGGTTAAGGGAAGTAAAAGAGGATGATGCAGATGCATCAGGGGAAAATAAATTGATTTTCTGCTATTTGGGATGAGAAATTTTGGTGAAAATCTGTGTAGCTCTAGTTTTGAGTCAGTTCTTAAAAGTGTCTGTGCTTGGTTTGTTAATTATGCCTCTCTGTTCTTCACTGAAGTGTAAATCCTTCATGCCTTCAGGCAAAAGCAGTGTGGCTAGCACTCATGATTTTGTCATGAGTCTGGCAATATTTGGTGGTCTTCTTACAGCTCCAGCTCCTGGATGCATGTGATTACATGAGAATCTCAGCTTTCATTTAAAAAAAAGTTTCAGGGCCTCGTGGTTGCAAAGAAAAGCCTAAAAACATGAAATACATGTCTCTAAAAGCTCAAAAACCAGGAGACTAATTAAAAGATCCCAAAATGGATTATTTTAAAAAATATATTTTTTAAGCCAGTTGCATGATTTTGTGGTACCTGACTCATGCTCTCTGAACATCTGCAATGACTAATGCTGCAAAAGTCATAATGAAATTTTACCTGAGTAAGTCATGGAGGACTGGCCCCTAGACAGACTCAAAGTCCCATTTCTTTCCAACAATTTTTAACATTGGAGTATATAGTATATGCAGCTATTGCTTATTTTAAACACAGAGAGAGAGAGGAGACACAAGAAGTCTGGAAAGTTACCATTATGTCATAGATTCCTTTTCCTACCTCAAGTTCAGAGGGGGTAAATTGTCCTCCCCCACGTTTGTATCTGACCAGTTGGAACAAGTAAACATAAATCCTATAAATGTGAAATAGAAAACCCTCTCCACAGCAGCTAAGGAATAATGAGGGTTACTATAGTGTGGTTTGCATTGATGAGATTGTGGTGAAGATGGTCTGGTGGAGAAAGATACAGCAGCAGTAGCAATTTACATTGGCTTTAAATGAGTTAATTGTTTTGCTACAACAAAAACCAAATTGTCCTGTTAATTAGGCTATGGGATTTCAGAGGAAAAAAAACCTAATATGTCCATACTCTGCTTCATGCACTAATTTTTAGTTCCTTAAGAATTAAGAAATGCTTCTACAGAAGATGTTTTTCTGAGACATCTTGACCCTACTATTTTAAAATGCTATTTTATCAAACAAATTCCCTCAGGCTCTTCCCTTTCAGCCCCTTGCCAGAATAACCCTTCCTATTTCTGGTCATTGATTAGGCAGCCACACAACAAAGAGATGTATCTCTTTGTTACTGTAAGGACAGTCTTATTTGGTTATTAGAAAGCACAGTCCCAGGGCAGTCTTCAGGCTGGTCTGCAGATTTAGAGCCCTGAGATGCAGAATTCCCTACCCAGGCAATAAAAACTGAGGTAGCAAATATTACTTTTATTGATCATTAGTTTCATGATGCTTACCCAAGAGAGCTTTTTCTTTCTTTCTTTCTTTCTTTCTTTCTTTCTTTCTTTCTTTCTTTCTTTCTTTCTTTCTTTCTTTCTTTCTTTCTCGTCTACACATACACAGAATATCAAAGGATTGCTTCTTTACCCCATGCATATAAATGGCATCAAGTGACATGAAGGAGACTGGGCCATGGGAAAAAAGCTCTCCTAGTTCAGTATATTTCAATAGGGATATCGATGTGTCCCTATTTGTAGCCTTCAGGATGTAAAGTTCTGACTGTGCATATTGGCCTATGTTGCACTCTAGTGCAGGCCACAGAAGACAAGCTATACTAAGTATTAACAGCTGATAGTCTCTGTTCAAGTGGTGGAGGCAAGTGGTGTGATTATTGTTTATCAGTTATATTGTGGTAGCATCTAGCGGTCTTGACCAGGTTGAGCCCCATTGTGCTAGGCAATGCATAAACATATAGTCAATGGCATTTCCTGCCTGAAAGAGTTTACAGTATAGAAAGCAAGTCATAACAGGTGGAGGAAACAGGTAAGCGGGTGGGAGAGGGAGAAGGGAGGATGAGTTCACCGTGTTGTGTTCAGTAGCAATAACCAACATTTTGGAGCCAGTAGTGCTACCCTACATCTGCATGTGAGTTTTATTTGGCAGCCGTGGTGTCTGTGGCCTGCCAGATGTGGATCTGATTGCAGGGAGAGTGATATTCCCATTTATTTAACTATTTTGTTTATTCATGTATAAACTGTATTAGATTTTTCATATCAGTACAAAAAACAATTAGAAATAAAAATACAAAAAGAAGGAAGTTCTCTCAATAAGTTTTAACAATTGATGCCTGTTTGTAAGTTAATTAGTAAACAAAAACTGAGCATGACTGGGCTTGTTTGCTGAAGAGTTATAGTTTGCCTGTGTTTTCAGGAAAAGGTAACCAAATTTCTAAAGACACTACTCAGTTCTGTATTGATGATGGTGGTGGCAAGTGGTGGGTTGTATGCATTTTTTTTTAATCAGTGATATTTTCTAGATGTTGTTAAACCAAGATGTTGTCAATAAAGGTTTTCTTCCTATTTCTATTATTTGAAATAAAGTTAGCTGCAGATAGTAAGTGAGAAATGAATTCTTTATATTTCAAATGCTATTGATTTTCCAATGACAGTCCCCAACATAGGGTTATGTTGGAAAATTGCACTTGGAAAATCTTAAGTTTGTCTCATGTTTGTGTCTAATATTTTTCCATTTTAGAAAACAATCCCCAAATATGTGTGAAATATCCTGACATCCCACATTCTCTCCCAGCAGTCTGATGTCCTATTGTCATGCAACTTTTTAAATCTGACTGATGAAAGTACTGCTGTTATATGGCCCAGTTCTGCAAACCTTTCCCACACTGAACATTGTTTACTTACATGAGTAGTCCCATTGATTTCCATATGACTATTCAAATGAGTAAGTGCTACCACACAAGAATAAGCGGTTCAGAATCAGGCCTATTTTACTGTGTAATAATTTTCCCCTGCAGTAGCACATATTAAAGATGAGGCACTAGCTCTCTGTGGGCTAGTTAGTGGCTACCCCGAACACTGGGCAATAGTGGGGGAGTAAGGATTTCCTCCCCTCCCAGCCCTTTTGCACAGTCATGTTAGTACTCCCCACATTGTATCTCTGAGTGTTGGGGGAAATATAGAGTTTGCATGTCAGGAAGCAAGTAAAGTGGAAAGACAGGGGAGTAAGCAGAGCTGGCTGCAATGCTTAATTTGTGCCAGGGCTAGCCTAGGGCACCTCTAGGCTTGGCGGTTCATAGCCCCGGCACATCTGGGCTTGCTGCATCAGTTATGAATGTAAAAAAATTGCTTGAGCCCAGCACCTAATTGCTTGACAAATTGCTTGAGCCCTGACACCTCTTTCTTGACAAATGAAGCATTGGCTGGCTGTCCATGCAGTATGAAGCAAGATGCAACCTAAAAAGGGCTGCAGCAATTTACTGCCTCCTCCCCACCCCCACATGCACACCCCAGCAAAACCTGGGTGTCCTGGGAGGTGATGGGCCACTGACATGTCATATCTTCAGGGGTTTCTCCTGAGGCAGTGCAACTACATGCTTCTCTTTACTCAGAGCTGGGCATAAAACACACAGATATCTGGCCCTTTTCACCTCCATCAAGACTTCTTCCTACATTTCTTCATAAAAGCAAGTCCTCTGTACCAAAACTATTCAAAGCTTTATAGATTAGATCCAAATGCTTTTATGTTCATGTCTGCAACAATATATTTTTCTTTTTCTGAAAGATCTCTGTTTAAAGCCTCCTCCTTTTTGCCTTAGCTGCCATGTTTTGTGATTCATAAATATATTGTGAATATGGCAAATCTTGAGAATTGTGGGGTTTTACTATATTTTAAATGGATCAATAACAAAAATTTGTATGTTGAATATGTTGCTGAATGTATAAAAATGGCTTTTCCACAATCTTTTAAGTTACCTTTTACTGACCTGGGTTTGAAATTTTTGTTTTCATATATTGACAGTAGAGGCAGAAATGCATTGAGTTCCTTTTAGACAGGATAGTGGTCCTCAGCCTTTTCCATACTACAAATCTATCCTAGAATATTAGGGTTGGAAGAGACCTCAGGAGGTCATCTAGTCCAATCCCCTGCTCAAAGCAGGCCCAACACCAGCTATATTACAACAGAAGAACATCTGGGGACTGCCCAGCTTCCTTATAGTTTTGAAACTCCTTTCCCATCTAACCATAAATCATTACTAAAATATCTGGTCTGTAATAGTAGAATGGTGGTGTAAGGTAGGGATTCTAAAACTTTTTCATAATATGGACCGTATGTTAAAAAGATTGTTGCATGGCTCCTCTTTGTGGATCCTTTCCATTCTCTCTGCAAATGTATTACATGATTTTGCGGCAAGTTCAGCAGTTTTTTTACATTGAAAGGTAATATGAGTCAGGTAATGCAATTTTAGCTGTCTTTCAATGTGATTTAATATCTGGAAATAGGAATGGGAGATAGCACCATGTGAGCAATCAGCTATTTGCAGGCTGCCAGAAATGCTCCATAGACCACCAATGGACTACAGATTGAGAACTGATGGTGTGGCAAACTTGCCAATCACTTTCTTGTTCAAGTTTCAGAGTAGCAGCCGTGTTAGGTAGCATCCACTTCATCAGATGCAGTGAGCTGTAGCTCACGAAAGCTTATGCTCAAATAAATTTCTTAGTCTCTAAAGTGCCACAAGTACTCCTTTTTTTTCTTGTTCAAAACTCTTTCTCTGACTTTACATCTGGTGAAGTTAACTTTAACTACTCAAGGTGGGATCCACAAAGGGACTTAGGCACAGCAATGCTGAGTATCATGATGCCTAACTTTTAGGTGCCTAGAAAATAACCAGAATGACAGTGTTCCACAAAGCTGAGTTAGACACCTATGCAATGAATGGGGAGAGCTAGGCACCTAAAAATGCAACCCACAAAAAGCCAGTATGCTAGGCAGGAAGCCACCTAAGCCTAGCCAATGGGAGATGCTGACAACAAAGATGTATGGTAAACCCCTCCCATTTATGAGATAGGCATTTCTCTGGTTAGCGATCCATGAAGGGAAACCCCTTTCCTGGAGTCAGGTGGCTTAGGCACCCAGAGGCATTCATTGTGAAAAATCAGTTAGGTACCTGTCTCACTCCACACAAAATAACCAGAGAAGGAGGAGGTGGTGCCCACCTTATAATTTTTAGCCCACTGGTTAGAGCACACACCTGGGATATGGGAGACCCAGGTTCAATTTCCCTTCTGCCAGAGGGAAGAAAGGATTTGAACAAGCATCTCCCATCTCACAGAAGAGTGCTTGAACCACTGGGCTATGGGATATTCTGGTATGAGGGTTCCCTCAGTTTCTCCTGTTGAAGCTGTTCCACAGTGGATAAATGATTGGAGTAGGTTTGGAGCGGGGGGACTGGACCCCAGGTCTCCCATGCAGGTGCCCTAACCATCAGGCTACAGAGTCATTCATTTGTTTGATTTCTTCCCCTGCCCTCCAACCGCAGACCAATGATATTTAAATATTTATCCACAGTGGAACAGTCTTTAGGAGAGAGAAATAATTTGAAGCCGGGGAAGATAATGGTGTAATATGCCCAGAGGAATGCAATGAGTGTGCAATGTACCAGCTTGATCAAACTCTGCTTTTTGAGGGCTAGATTGAGAACACCATATTCAGTGGGACAATTGGGATGAGTATTTGCTCATTAACATGAGCAAAAGGTTAACAATCTGGATGTAGGTGGGCAGCTGCATTATGCACTAATGTAAGCTTCTGAATGGTGTTCAGGTGTCAACGTGACAAAACCCTGGTTAGCTGTACTGAGATATGCATCTGAAAGAAGAGCTTGTACATGGTGATAGGTCTACAAGATTATCTCCTTAATAACCTTTAATGTAAATGATGCTAAATCAAAAAATTTGGCTAATGATATTACATAAGAGCAGAAAAACTATATACAATCAGTTTGTGAATTTTAATGGGTGTTTTGTTTGGCAGCTGGGGGGTGACTATTCCATCGAGTCTTCAGGATTTGTGTGAAGTGTAATTATTCTCTAATGATGTGATAACTTAATGGACAAATGGAATAAGCTTTTAACATAGGGCCTGATTTTGTCTGGCTGTTAACTGGGTATGCAGTAGGGAGAGAAAGCATAAGTAGCCTTCTTTCTTGCATGATGTACAGGAGAAACACTTCCCATTCCAAGTGCAAGGCACATTTCTTTGACTTACTGCTTCAAACACTGCCAGACACAGGCTCTCCCACCAGGAAGAATAATGGAGAAGGAGCCATACCTGACAGATGCTTCTCACTTTGTTTGTACATCATTGGGAGACACTCAAATAGCCTGGTAATGACTACAGTCATTATAGTGACTGTACATTATACATTATACAGCCAGAATAGAATGACTAGAATAGAATCCCAGCCCCAGTGCTTTTGCGCATGGCATCCAAAAAGGGATGAGGAGCAGGTGAGACTATGGCTCAGTCCCCTCATGATCTACATGTGTTTACAGTTGGCTGACTGCATAGGGGACTAAGCTGCACACCTGCATTCTGCCATGTGGCAGCAGATGTCCATCCTCTGTACCCTAGGGAACTTCACTTAGTGGTTGGGAAGGTTGGCTATGGTCAAAACGAACTTGCTTTTTGTCCTTATCCAACTCCCGTTCATGGCAATGGAATATTATACCATGATTTACACTGGTTACCAATTATTTTGAAGTCAGAGTTGTAATTTTGAGTAATAATGGGGTGGCAGCTGGCTCTGTGGGACCATTTTTCTCTTGCTATGGTTGTGACGAGTGGAGAAGCTTAAAGTACTGTGACAGCCCCGAGGCCTACAAGGGAGGAGGGTTGCTGGCAGGGTGTTTTCTGAGAGAGATCCTCAACATTGGAACTTGCTGTGTCCCCATCTACTCCATCCCTGGACTGGCATAGCATGAATTGACCTTCAGGCACATTTCGAGGTTCATCTCTTTTGTAAGCCTTTGTTGAGAATGTGGGATGATGGGTAGAGAGTGACTGGATGATAGACATTATTGATATTTGGTGAGCTGGGCTTGGTTCAGATGGGCAACTCATCATAGTTGGAATTTTTATCCTTACCTTTGTCTAATTAAAATATTTGGTATGATAGACCCAGGCCAGTTTGGTACAGCAGAGTAGCAGAAGGCAGATCTACTGGCCACTGGATTAACAGTTTTCTGTTTCCTGACTGACCAGAGCAGGGGCTGCTCTAGGCTAATGAGAACATCTGACTCCAATTAACCTGCAAAGAGTCAGGTGAGGCCATTAAGCTAATGTGACCACCTGACTTTAATTAAGACCCCTCTGATAATATAAAAGGGCTCACTCCAGTCAAGCAGAGAGGAAGTGCTGGTTAATGAAGATACCCTCAAGTCATTGGTAAGGGAGCCCTAAGGTAAGGGTGAAGAAAGGAGAAGCAGGAGAGCTGTGGGGAAGTGGCCCAGGGAAATGTAGCTACTCTGGCAGTAAAAGGTTGGCTGCCAACAGCTGCTACCATTAGGGTCCCTGGGCCAGAACCCAGAGTAGAGGGCAGCCCCGGGTTCCCCCAACCCACCACTACAGAAACACCTCCTGGGAGGGTAAAACAGGCCCCTATCAGGACAGGAGGCTAAACTGTTTTGTCATGAGGCTGAAGGAGCAACAGAGACTGTGAGAACTCTCTCACCAACCTCCATTGCTGGCTTATGATGGAAAGGGCTCAGTAGACTGTATCCCTGTCCCTAGAGAGAGAAGAGCTACTTGGAGGGTAGCAGTGAGCCTCTGAAGCTAGCATAAACCGCCTGGAAGCGCGGGACCCACGGGGATAAGGTCGGAGCTCTGCCACATTGGACAAATATCTACAGCTTTGGAAAAGGTGCTTTTAAAAAGCAATAAATACCAAAGAATGAATAAATATTACTTTGAAAGTTCTCTAGCAACAGTTTCTTTGGATTAGATATGACATCAAGAGTTGCAAGCCTGAGTGAATTATTCAAAACAAATAATTATTCAATGATTTTTTCTTCCCAACCGCCACCCTTCTGTTCACTAACTGTCTGTGAACAGGTTGCCTAATTCTCAAGTGAATTCATTATTCAAATTATTCACTAGCTTCTTTCACCAATAATTCTCAGTCTGCAAATTGTTCATGATCTGATCATTACAGATATAATGCAACGCATGCTGTGTTGGTGGGTTACAGAAGTTTCCTGATATTGCTTCTGCTTACTGACTGGATGACTTCTGTAACCAACCAAAATAATGTGAACTGTGAATTTTATAATTGAGCATACAATTTTAGATTAACTTTTGGTGAATATTTGTGATAAAAATTCATTATTCACAAGTATTCATTCAAATGCTCACAGGAAGCAAATAAACAAGGGTTATGGACATGGTCAAATTTACCTTTGTTTTAGAATTCACAGATAGTTGTAGAAACATTTTCTACAGTTTGTTCAGCTTTTGATTTACCACTCCACCAGAGCTGCTGTTCTATCACACTTTTTATAACATAATATAAAACCTAACATAACACTACCTCTTGTTTTCTGTTGTATTTAAATTGACATGTTGAAGCCCATAATAGTACTCTGTAATTTGAATTGAACAGAGTGTTCTTAACTTCTTGGCCTGAACTACTGTGTATTCTTTTTGTGTGTTAAATAGCTGCTGCATTCCAACCCAGAGGTGGCAACATTTGCATAGCTAGTGAAGTAATTCCTGTACAGTGCATGTGGAGGCTTAGTTTTTAAACATGGTCACATAAATGCCTGGGTCAAAATCCTTTCACACTCATGTACTGTGACAGGGTCAGGCTAGATGGCTATAGGAGATTAATAGAAGGCAGATATATTAGCCCCAGGCTAAGTAGTCCCTTTTCCCTGGGTAAGGTAACAGGGAAGGTTCCAGAACAATCAGGAACCTTCTGGAGACAATTAAGACAGGCTGATTAGAACACCTGCAGCCAATCAAGAAGCTGCTAGAATCAATTAAGGAAGGCTAATCAGGGCACCTGGGTTTTAAAAAGGAGCTCACTTCAGTTTGTGGTGTGTGTGAGAGGAGCTGGGAGTTAGAACGCAGACTGTTGGAGGACTGAGGAGTACAAGCATCATCAGACACCAGGAGGAAGGTCCTATGGTGACGATAAAGAAGGTGTTGGGAGGAGGCCATGGGGAAGTAGCCCAGGGAGTTATAGCTATCGCACAGCTGTTCCAGAAGGCACTCTAGACAGCTGCATTCCACAGGGCCCTGGGCTGGAACCCGGAGTAGAGGGTGGGCCCGGATTCCCCCCAAATCGTCCCAACTCCTGGTCAGACACAGGAGGAGTCAACCTGGACTGTGGGTTCAGAATAACGGCCAAGCTGAGGGCTGCCATGGAGCTCCAAGGTGAGCAAATCTTCCAATAAGCGCAAGACCCACCAAGGTAGAGCAGGAACTTTGTCACAGTACCTAGACATAGAAGACATGAAGAAATACCAATTTCTGCAACTAAATGCAAAGCTTAGGATATCTTGTTTAGACATCCCTGTTTGAAAATTGGTCTCCCTGTCTTCAAAAAGGAGATTTCTAAACCTCACTGTCTGTATCAGTTCCAGGAAATCTTTGTTAAATCTTATCTTATAAGCGGGTTGAGCTAGAGGGTGACTCTCTTTCTGAGAATAACAGAAATATAAACATTAAAGGAAAATTATGGGCCCATCTGTGATAGTCAACATTTAGGAAAACTCTAAAGGCTAGCTCCTCCACTGCACTGAGCCCTACACGGCTTGGGAACAGGAGAGGTGGAAAAGTGAGTTCAAGCTATTTCCTTGATTTTGTGGGTCACTAGAAGCCAAAGTAAGGAAAAGCACAGAACATACTGCATCAATCCTTTACAAAATGCATTGTACTAGCACCCAGGCATCCAGCTAGCTCTGCTGCTTGGCACATAGGAGATGGAACCCTGTCTTCACTTACTTACTCCCTGTGCCTCTCCGCCCACTCCCTAATCACTTACTCACAGGGGGAACTATGAGGCGCACAGGCTCTGTCTCATCTCTTTACACCTGGATCCAAGATCTGGGTCAATCTTGTGTAGAGAATGGAGGGACCTTATTCTCTCTTTTCCCTTGGATGACCATGGAGGACCAAGGCACAGTCTAGTCCCTTAGTTTTATATATTCATGGATGGAATTCTCAGCTAGGATGCCACTTGGTTTATCTTCCTAAAAAGGTACTATATCTATTCAGTAAACTCTTTGAGGTGGGGACTCTCTCTTTCTCTCTGTACATACGTTGCCTAGCATAATCAGGCACAATCACAGTTCAGCTGTTACCCCCAGCATATAAACAATAATAAGTTCAGCAAAGATTTCCCTGGAACTGATACAGAGTTAAAGAACATGCATGCCTTAAAACATCAAAATCTTATATGTGGGTGCACAAATCGGTCCTTACATGTATTTTATATGCCTGCTTGATGATCTGACTGTGCTAGGATTTGGATTTCATATTTATTTGTCTGTTCGAAAATTTACCTTCTCCCTAACCCGCACACACATTTTCTTTAGAAAAGAAGTGACACATTCACAAAGCTTCATAATGTTATGCATTTCTAATATACAGAATTAGGATTCCCATCCTTCCGTCAAGCATCGGAGTAGGAAGCATGTATATACCTTTGAAAATCAGCTATTGCCCATGAGAAAGTATGTGTGATAGCTGATTTTTCAGGGTATGCACCAGTGTGCACCTTTGAGAATGGTTAAAACCTCACTATATGAGTATAGCAGCCATACTTACAAAATACTGTAGATGCAAATAGTATCAAGAATCTTCACAATAAAGACCCCCCAAAGAACATATTGATATGATAGACAGTTAACTTACATTATGTAAATAATATGCAAATATATGCACCGCATATGGTAAATAAAATCTTCCTAAATACACATTTACAAAACAGACAATCCATCATGGTCCATGAGATTATCATCTGCATTTTTTAAACAAGCATTCCAAAAACTCTGCAAAGTCAAATTAGTGTCATTTATTTTGTGTGAAACGCAATGATCTACCATTTATTGTTTTACTGTAGATTTCTTTCACGGTACCATTCATTCAAAAGGATTTACTTACTAACTATATATTGGGATCACTTCAGCAACTACTGAACTACTTGCTCTGGCATAAAATGCAAGTACAGTAATCCCCTTGAGTTTAATGAAACTAATCACATGTAAAATTAAACATGTGCCTAAGTGTTTGGAGGTGCAGGGCCTTTATGTGTAAACTGTTGAATGACTGAAGAAGGAAGGGGATCCTCCATGTAAATAAAGACTGCATTTTTTGGCTTGATCCAATGTGTATTGAATTTAATTTGAGTCTTTCAACTGACCTCAGTGGCCATTAAATTAGATCCTCAATGCATACACAGAGAGGGGAAAAGTTACTTTGCCAATTCCTGAATGCTTGACAACCTCTGCATTCTCTTAGCATAGTGTTTTGTATGGTGTGTATGCTACATGAATATAAAATATCTACATTCCTGCTTTTGGTAGAATTTATCCTTCTCTTTATTGTTGCCAGTGCTGCCTTTCATCTTGGCTCAGAAATGAGCTAATGTTTTGCCTCTAGAATATACTAGGTTGAGCAAAATGACAAGTACTTTAAAAAAAAAAAATCCAGGAGAGATGCCCTGACCTCTCAATGACAGTTTTGTTTTCCTCTTACGGAATTTACTCTGGGCCAGATTCTGTCACCTTTAATCATGTAATCATGTTGAGTAGTAGCAGACTACACTGGCTGCAGTGGAACTGCTTGTGAAATAAGGATACCTGAGGCATTTGCACTTGCTTGGTTAGCCCTGTAAGCTTGGGTTGAAGTGCAACAAGTTCTGCCAAAATACCACAAGAGAGGCTCTTATAGTACTATTTCCACCTGCTGAGACAGGAATCTATCTGAAGTTTTTATATTGAGCCAATATCTGAGTACCCGAGGAAGTACCAGAAGTCCATAAGAGATTCCATTTATTATGAGATATACAGATAGGCGTTACAGACTCAAGAAGTTCTGTTAGTTTGAATAAGCACCCGGAATACTGGGTGTTTATCTGACTTGAATGCCAAATGGTTTAAGATTCACATGTCACTATTAGGATCTCTAATGCTTTGAAACACTTATCTGGCTAATGATTGGAAGCCTTCTATCAGGAGACTTTCATGCAAGTTGACTTTTGATTAAAATTTCAAAATATCCCGGGGTACAACTGTTTTTCATTTAAAAACAAAAATAAATGAAAGTGAAAAGAAAATCCCATGTTTAAATCATTTAGAAGTTAAACATAACTGGCAAAGCAGTGATGAGGAGGGTGTTCAGAAACGTGCTTTGTGGGGGTGAAAGGCAAATACTTGGTTTGTATGGAAGTGCTTTGGTTGTATGGAAAGGAGAGAAAAGCAAGTATATATAATATGGATTTATAACAATATATACCAAAAAAGCACCATTCTAGATTATAGGCACCTTTGCTAGAATTTAAAATACAAAGCAAGATTCATTTCTTTAGCATGTATAAAGGATTTTTTTCCGAATCAGTTTCAACACTTAGCATCTTCTATTTTAGTATTGTGAAATAAAAAACAAAAATTAAATTAACATCAATATAAGTACTTTAACCAAAATACAAATATACAGTTAATTGACTAATCTAAAAATAATTGACACGGCTGCCAATGGGCAAGTGTCCAACCTTGCAAACATGAAAGCATATCAATCAGCTCCCGTCTACAGCCCCAGACCATGAAGTCAGTGGAGCTTTGTGTGGATGCAAGGATCCATCCATGCATATAAGGCTGTAGGACTGGGATCTGTCTCATTTACCTTATCTATAAAATGGCGATATTAATACCTTCCGATGAAAAGTGCCATGTATCTTTCACGTATTCTTATTAATCAGTCTCCTGTTTCTTTCTTTTTCTTTTCTTTTCTTTTCTTTTCTTTTCTTGGAAAAAGCATCTGGAATGTTAATGCATTGAGAACTGCACTGGGAAGTGGAGCAGAGCACAGCGTTAGAGTTAAGATCTTGAAGAGGATGAAAATAGAATGCTTGATTGCTGGTTGTCTCATCAATCCATGCAAAAAAACAGCTGACAGTATGTTCTTGTTGGGAAAAAAAATAGGAAATCCATTTTACTTCTCAGTATGTTGGAATCACGGGAATATATGTGCCATGTTAAAGTCTGGGTTTCAAAAAATACAACAGATTCAGGTGTTGCTATTTTAAACTGCTGTTCAGAAATGTCTAGTGTAACACATCATTGAGGTAATAAATCTAAACAGAAGAAAAACCCTTTGATTTCCCTTTCCCTAAATCAATCAATGTTGATGAGTATTAACAGCTCTGTACTTAGAGATAGGTAACTTTGGGGTACTTCCCATTTAATCTGATTTTTTTGTGTGTGTGGCTGTCGCCCCTGCATTTGTATTTAGCAGCTTGAGGGTTTCAGTAACTAAATTGGGACAGAGATGAAGAGCATCTTGCAGAGAACTGGCAACCACTTTGATTGTGACAAATATCATGAAACAGTAATGAAACCAGTTGGTTGTCTCTTTTTTCTGACAGTGAGCAAATGCTGCTCCTAGGTCTACACCCACACATATGTCCCCTTCTAGCTGCTTTTCTGCATTCACTTTAAAGGCCTCCATACAGCAGCAGCTACCAGACTCATCTCAAGACTACAACACTGCACAACAAACACGATCAGAGGGTAACTGTAATGGGCAATACAGTTAGTGGATATGTTGCCACCTTGTGGCATCCATAAGCAATACCAATCTTTCATAGGTTTCAGAGTAGCAGCCGTGTTAGTCTGTATTCGCAAAAAGAAAAGGAGTACTTGTGGCACCTTAGAGACTAACAAATTTATTAGAGCATAAGCTTTCGTGAGCTACAGCTCACTTCATCGGATGCATTTGGTGGAAAAAACAGAGGAGAGATTTATATACACACACACAGAGAACATGAAACAATGGGTTTATCATACACACTGTAAGGAGAGTGATCACTTAAGATAAGCCACCCCCCCCCTGCTGTTGGTGATGGCTTATCTTAAGTGATCACTCTCCTTACAGTGTGTATGATAAACCCATTGTTTCATGTTCTCTGTGTGTGTGTATATAAATCTCTCCTCTGTTTTTTCCACCAAATGCATCCGATGAAGTGAGCTGTAGCTCACGAAAGCTTATGCTCTAATAAATTTGTTAGTCTCTAAGGTGTCACAAGTACTCCTTTTCTTTTTACCAATCTTTCATGTTTCAGAGTAGCAGCCGTGTTAGTCTGTATTCGCAAAAAAGAAAAGGAGTACTTGTGGCACCTTAGAGACTAACATTTATTTGAGCATAAGCTTTCGTGAGCTACAGCTCACTTCATCGGATGCACTTTCATGTATGTATGTAGTGTAGTTGTAGCCATGTCGGTCCTAGGATATCCGAGACACAAGGTGGGGTGAGCTAATATCTTTTATTGGACCATCTTCTGTTGGTGAGAGAGACAAGTTTCAAGCCCCACAGAGCTCTTCTTCAGGTCTGGGAACCTTCGTTTCACCAAACTTGTGCAAGGCCTTTATGATCCTATTTTTTTCACAATAAAAATCATTTAGACTGGGATTTGGACCTAATTCCCTTAGGTTGCTTTGAAAATCGCAGCCTTAATATTTTCCCCTGAAAAGGGGCCCACTACTGCCTAGTCAAGAATGGATTAATTAATGTTTTTTTCTATCAGAGCTCCAACACCATGAAACAACCTGCATTTGCCAACAACTCAGTGACCTAATAGGATGTTCAGGACCCCCTTTGAAACATATCAATGTGTAATTTCTGCCCTGATTCTGCAGTCAGCTCCACACACAGGTAGATGTTTGCAAATGCACAGAGCAACATTAAGATCTTGCCTACACTTGTGGCAGCATATAGGATACGTGCAGCTACCTGCTGCAGTGAACGGCTCCAGCAGTGGGGAGCTGCTGGAGTCTCTGTGCACTACCTCCCACTGCCGGAGTCTTTTTTCCCGCAGCAGGGAAAGGCTCTGGCAGCTCCCTGCAGCAGGGAAGTCTGCAGTGGCAGCAACACTGCTAAAAATAGTAGTGCAGACATGGGAGCTGCAACTTAAAGGTGTTGAGGGGCTGTGAAGGGTGTATACCATAGAGATCAGGTGTGTCTGGGCACTCTACTCCACTGAGCCATGTCTTGCTGTCTACACCGTCATTTATACCCGTGCTGACTGGGCATGCAGCATCTGTACTGTACATACCACCATAAATGTAGACCTACCCAAATGTGCCCACACAGATTCAACAGCGGGATTGGGGTTTTAACTTGTAGGTGTACAGCTGCCCTCTCTGGGATGCAAACATCCCTGCACAAGTGTTTCTGTTTGTTATCGTCTTGAACATTCCATGTTCCTCCATTCCTTAGATCTTTCTGTGGTTAGTTAACCTCTCTACCTTTAGAGGTGTTTTATTAACATTTGCCACTATAACATGGATCACACTGAGTGTTCTATCTCTTTCCCTTACCCTTTGTCATGTCTATTTCGATTATAACTCTTTGGGACGGGGACCATCCGCTCCTCTTTGCTTGTTCAGGGCCTTGCACACAGGGGTCCTGAGCGTCAGGGTTCCCTAGGCACTTCCATTAAAAATGTGATTAATAATAATAAGATGGGTGTGTGCATGGTGCCAGCATTCCTGTGCTACATGTACATGATTACCTGGTGCCCATGATGTCTGTGGTCCTGAATCATCAGAAGTGTTGCTCCTTTGCAGTGGTCTTAGTGTCCAACATAAATAGTAGGGTGGCAGAGACCATAATACAATAGCCCTTCCCACCCTGACTGCCTCCCTTGCAGTTTGACCACATTTTAAAAGTGAAATGCTAGGACACAATCACAGGATTGGGAGGAGAACACTGGGGAGGTTTTTACAGAGGCCCCTCTTCCACCAACCTTCCCTTTTTCAAAATGAAAAACTGGGGCATATTGGAAAAATGGGGAGAAAACCATGTTTTCCCCTCTATTCTTCCTGTACCATTTTTTTCAATTATTGCTTCTTCTCCATCTCCCTAACCCTCCCACCTTTCTCTTACCTTCCTATATATCCTTACTGTCTTCCATTTATAGCCTCCACCTATACTCAATCCTTCCAAAGTACCTTCCCTTCATCCAGGCTCAGAGGTCCCTAGAATTCTTCCAACCCCACCCCTTCATGCCTAGAAATTTCCTCCTACCTGATACCCCTAGGCTCAGAACTCTGGCCCCCAGGCTAAGGACACCACTCCACACTTCAGAACCTTCACCTTGGCTCTGAAATCACACCGCCTCTCTTCCAGCCTACTCCTGCACTCACCAGATCTAGTGAGGCTCAATATCTGCCCAAATCCACAGGATCAGAGCTTTCTCCCTACCTCTAGTGACCCCAGCCCCACTTCAGAACCTCCTCTTCCTGCCACTGGAAACATCCTTTGGAGGCTCAGAACCATTCTCTCCCCTCTTAAGACTGCCCCCCACCCCCCAACCAAATTTTCTTATACACTTCTTGGTGAGACTGGAGAAGGGTGAACATTGGCATTCAGCAATAAAGAGGGAGCCCCTGTTGATCTGAACTAGCCCTGCAGAGTCCCACGTTCCATATTCAGCACCTACTGTCACTGGTGTTTGCAGGAACTTCAGGTGGCAATAGAACAAGCTTTAGTTTTGCCACGATTCCCCAGGTAGTAGTCTGGCACCCAGCTACTAACAGAGCAGCCAGGGATTCCACTTCTCCCATTGACATTGCTGAAAGCAGGGTTGGGCTCCCAAATTATCACAAGAATGGTTGCTAACAAAGCTTTGCTTGATTACAGCATATTTCTGCAAATTTAGCTGACATCTGGTTTCAGGTAGTTTTAAGCACATGGGGAATTTGAGGAGTAACAAGCCTTTGCTGGGCTAGAAGACACCACAGAAACATTAGACAGTCAACATTTCAAATCAAGGTAGCTCTTCCCATCACCTGTAACTCAAAGAATTTGACACCTTGTCTCCAGCATTGGCAGAAACACTGTCCTTTGCCCTCAGTGTGAAGTGGCAACATTTTCAAAGCAAAAGTTGTAGATAAATCTTTGTAAAGTTCTAAGTGACTTGATTTAATAAATCCTTTTGACACAGTAATTATCCTACTTGACTCTACAGTTTGTTGAAAACCACAAAAGTGACACCTAATGAAGTAATTGTGAAATTAGGATGTAATTACTTATGCTGCTGCAGTGACCTTTGTTTCTTTTCCTACTTAAAAGAAACAAATTTTGGACCTCTCCTGTTTTTATAGGGCTAGATTGGTATTTGCACTATATGGACTATAAAAAAAACCCTCCCCCCACCCCCTTACACCTGTGCATGTGATACTCAGTCCTTGGGTATAGGTGCTGAGGAGTAAGTAGGCTCTGTGCACCCAATTATTCCCCCAAGCAAACGGCTAAGGAGGGGTGAGAATAGGAAGAGCCCTGGTTTCCTCCCCTCTCCAGAACTGCACAGCTGACCTATTGCAGGGGGTATCATAAATTGCTAGAGGTAAATGGGACAACAGCAAGAGGGAAGGAAAGAGGGAATCCTGCCTTAAAAGGTGTATCTCTGGTCAGTCTAAATACTCCACCTTGCTCAGGGCTCTGCATAAGGTATGGTCTACTCCTTAGAATGGAGCCCATGTAAATGTATCTGTTGGGAGTTCTGCATAATCAGTGCAGATTCAGACTGGAAGGAGCCTATGTTTTGGTGGCTATAGGCCAGATGTTCTTTTCTTAGTGGTCAGTCACATTGATTTTGTTGATCTCCTTGCTGATGTTGCTGAAGCAAACAGATTAAATTCTTTCAGTGGCAGAGTGCTGTTGTTGTCATTCCAGATGGATGCAGGTAGTTCTTTAGATGTCAGAATAATCTATTTCTCTGGAGACATGACTATGCACACTAAAATTAAAGTGGGCTGACTTACATTTGCACATAAATTAAACCTAAGTGTGTTCTAGGGGGAGTCAAAGAAGAATTGGAGGATGCAGCTAAATTAGTGAACTTGGAGTTAGTGAACTAACTTAAAAATCAGATGCTAAGCCAAGTAACCTCATTCAAAACCATTAAATTGACTCTTCATCAAATAATATGGTCAGAGAAATATTTTTTTTCTCCTCGGGGTTTTAGGATTGTCTTTATTTTTAGCACTGTCAGTTTGGATTGACAGTAAAAATAAACAAAAGCCATTTGTTTGTAAGAAAAAACATGTTTCATAGATTTCCAAAAGGAGCAAAAACAGTGTGTGGCTTTCTTTTCAATTGATTCAATTTTCCTACGCATTCTTCTTCCCCACTCTCTCTTCCACCCTGATGCATTTCTCAGTTTGTTTGATTTGAATTATTCTGCTAGCTTCCAGAGCCATGATTGCTGAGATCACAGCTATGTAGTGTTAAAGTGCCAGGGTTTTGAAAAATCATTATTATTCCATTCAGATTAGATCCTTACAGAATAGGATGAGGAATGCAGTATTCTCTCAATCACAAAAAATATAGCATCCCACATCCTAAGCATACCTAGACTATTTCAAGTGGGACAAAGAAACCAGTTTGAAGATAAATATCTCTTTCATTCCAAATGAGTTAATCAGCCCTCAGTCTGACAATAGTTAGGCGTTGCTAGCCAGAGCAGTCACCTTAATTTTTCCAATTAGCTTTTCACTTCTATGCATACATTTTTGACTCACTTGGAATGGGCTTTGGATATCTCCTTGACAGTATCTTTTCAAGGGTGTCAGCTTGGTTTTATCTAGGTGATCTTTCACACCAGATTCCTGTATCTCTGTAACAATTTTTCCTTCCCTCTTTTCAGTGATGGCTGGGCAGACAGAGATGAAGTAATTGAAGGTTATGAACCTGAAGCAAATGGAGGTATCACTATCAAACTGCAGTCCCCAGAGGTCTTGTCATTTGATGACTATTTTTTGAAGTTACGTTTGGATACCAACACCCGAAATCCCTGGTTTCCCGAATTCTGGCAACACAGATTCCAGTGTCGTCTTCCAGGACACCCTCTAGAGAACCCCAACTTTCAAAAGAACTGCACTGGTAAAGAATTAAATCCTTTTTTCATCTGGATCTATGTGGTTTGAGAAACCCATCTCCCCCTGATTTCTTATTGTGAAGTTAGTGCTGGTGAGAAATGCACAACTCAGAGCTCTCAGACCAAAGCCCTCACTAAAGATGTGTCATTTGCATTGGCTATGTAAGCTCTCCCATTGCCCTGTCAGTGTAACTCTGTCCTCTTGCAAATGCACCTGTTTCTTCTGCATCCAACAAGGATGCCATTAATACCAAATGTGATGGAGTTTGTGATATGAACATCTGTCCATCACCAAATCATTTTGCATAGGCCACTGAATAGATATTGTATGGTAATGTATGCATGTAGTTGTAGCCATGTTGGCCCTAAGATATTAGAGAGACAAGGTGGGTGAGGTAATATCTTTTTCTGGACCAACTTCTGCTGGAGAGAGAGAGAAGCTTTGAAACCACTCAGAGCTCTTCTTCAGGTCTGGAAAGGAACTTCCAGCCTCACAGCAAAATGGAGGGTGAAACAGATTGTTTAACATAAGTAGTTAGTACATATTGTAAGGGACCATTCAAGGTAGAGTAGCCTGTTAACATCTCTGCAGTCTTATGACAAAAAAAGAGGAAGTTAGTGGGTTACAGGTTGTTGTTATAAACCATAAATCCAGTGTCTCTGTTCACACCATGATTTTTGTATCTAGCAGAGTAATGAATTTAAGCTCCCAGGCTCATCTTTTGAAAATGTTGTGGAGGTTTCCTTTCAGGATGAAGACTGATAGGTCATATATAGAATGATCGCTTTGTAAAGAGTATTCACCCACAAGTAATAGGGTGTTTTTGTCTTTTATCATGTGTGAGTTCCTTCGAGAGCGTAGTGATTGTCTGGTTTCACCAACATAGTTGTTGTTTCAGAGTAGCAGCCGTGTTAGTCTGTATTCGCAAAAAGAAAAGGAGTACTTGTGGCACCTTAGAGACTAACAAATTTATTAGAGCATAAGCTTTCGTGAGCTACAGCTCACTTCATCTGGTCACTCGATCACAGACCTAAGAGTGGCTATCCTTCAACAAAAAAGCTTCAAAAACAGACTCCAACGAGAGACTGCTGAATTGGAATTAATTTGCAAACTGGATACAATTAACTTAAGCTTGAATAGAGACTGGGAATGGATGAGTCATTACACAAAGTAAAACTATTTCCCCATGGTATTTCTCCCTCCCATCCCACCCCCCACTGTTCCTCTGATATTCTTGTTAACTGCTGGAATTAGCGTACCTTGCTTGTCACCATGAAAGGTTTTCCTCCTTTCCCCCCCCCTGCTGCTGGTGATGGCTTATCTTAAGTGATCACTCTCCTTACAGTGTGTATGATAAACCCATTGTTTCATGTTCTCTGTGTGTGTGTATGTATATAAATCTCTCCTCTGTTTTTTCCACCAAATGCATCCGATGAAGTGAGCTGTAGCTCACGAAAGCTTATAGTTGTTGTTGGGGCATTTAGTGCACTGGATGAGGTACACCACATATTGTGCTAGGCATGTATAGCATCCATGGATCTTGAAAGGTGGGTTGTGCGGGGTGTTGATCATTGTATCTGTGGAGATATGTCTGCGGGTTTTTCATTTGTTGTTCTGGCAGGGTCTGGTGCCACTTTTAGTTAGTGTGTTGTGGTCTGTGGGGAGCTTGCTTCTCATGATGAGTTTGGAGAGGTTGGGGTGTTGTTTGCTGGCCAGAAGTGGGGGTTCAGGAAAGATATTTTTCAGGATGGAGTCCCTATCAAGTATGGGCTGTAGTTGTTTGATGATGCCCCATAGGGGTTCCAGTGTGGGGTGGTAGGTGACAACTGGGGTATGCAGTCAGAGGGGGTTTCATTACTGTATTGAAGTGGGTTCTCTCAGGGTATTTGGGTGTCTTGTTCCATGATGAGATCTACTTCTCTGATGGCATGTCCTTGTTTGGTGAAGGTGGTTTTAAGTGTACTAAGGTGTATATTCTAGACTTTCTCCTGTGGTTCCTGGCTGTAGATAACAGATTTCTTGCTGTATTGAGATGGTTACTGGATCTATTAAGGTAGGTGTGGTTTTCCATGGGTTTCTTGTATATGGTTGTCTGTACAGTTCCATTTTTGAAGCTTTCAGAGTAGCAGCCGTGTTAGTCTGTATTCGCAAAAAGAAAAGGAGTACTTGTGGCACCTTAGAGACTAACAAATTTATTAGAGCATAAGCTTTCGTGAGCTACAGCTCACTTCATCGGATGCATTTGGTGGAAAAAAAAACCAATGGTGGTGTCCAGAAAGTTGATCCTAGGTGGGAGTGTTCCAGAGAGATGATTGTGTGCGAAACCAGACAATCACTATGCTCTTGAATGAACACACACAGGAAAACAATAAAAGACAAAAACACCCTATCACTTGTGGGGGAACACTTTTCAGATAATCACTCTATATCAATCCTGAAAGGAAACCTGCACAACACTTTCAAAAGATGAGCCTGGGAACTTAAATGCATTACTCTGCTAGACACTAAAAATCATGACGTGAATGAACACACTGGATTTATGGTTTATTACAATAATCTATAACCCACTAACCCTCTCTTTTTACCGTATGACTGCTGATGTGTTAGCGGGCCACTCTATCTTGAATGGTCCCTTACAATATGTGCTAACTACTTATGTTAAACAATCTGTTCCACCCTGCATTTTGCTCTGATGCTGGGAGTACCTTTCCCTCGGTGTGCCTGGGCAGCTTGTCTCTCTAACCAACAAAAGTTGGTCCAATAAAACCTTGCTTCTGGTTGTATGGTAATGACTTTTAGACTTTCAACTCCAGGCTTGGCCTGCATTTGAACTGCTGACATCAATCTTTTCATTTCTAAAACATTTCCAAGGCTACCTAGGCATCCCTGCCCCTTGTTTAATAGAATAAGTAAGTACAAACACAGTTGGTCAATGTAAGTGGAATGAATCAACTGTCTGGTATAGCGGGTGAGAAATTTTCTGTCAGAGTGAAATTTTGACAAAAACAGGAAACAAAATTCACCAACATTTTTTTTCCCAAAAAATCGTTTGTTTTCTGACCAGCTCTGTTTCCAGGATTATAAAAATATTACTGGAGGAAAAAAACATAAGGATAGTTGAGTGGCTTTAAAACTGTTCAATCAGTTATGCAATTCTCCTCCTCTTTTTCTCACACTGTTAAATTTATATTTTTCTTCCACCCCAATGTGTAATACTCACAAAGAAAGCATGCATGATAAGGTGATGCAAAAATTGATAACATAATTCACTGAAACAAAGGAATAAGGTCATATCTATCTGCACGTAGACATTCTCTGGCATGACAAGAGATGGCAAATAATTCAAAATTAGTAATTTTCTCAATGAATTTAATATCTTTTCCCATTGGCAACCTAATTGTGAGCATATCAGTTTTCTTACAGTTGTTGCAGAGAATTATTTGCTGAATAATTTCTGTGAATAATTATGATTTCTAGCTTGTTTGTGAACAATTCATTTGTAGTATTTTATAGTAAAAATTTGCACTGTTTTCACTGGCCACTCCCAGGCATGAATTTCACCCTCTGATTCAAAAATTTATCCTGGTTTCTTTTGAATCTCACTATTTATAACCTAAACTCAGTTTGATAAACTCTAATACTATTTTAATCAAATGTTAAAACAATGATATATTTGATAGTTGAAAAATCCTTCCACATGAATTCAAGCTTCTTCCTCTTATCTTAGTTTTGTGCAATAGTGCTAATCTTATTTTATACATAGGTTTTCCTTCAGCTATCATTTCACTGTGTGTATCCCACTTTCTGTTAGTGCTCTACTGTATTACTGAAATTAATTTCAAAGTGTCAGCACAGTTTGCCACTTACTGGCTCAATTATTTCTATGCATATAAGGTAAAACTTGTTAAAGATGCACTGCAAGTTATTTATGGCCTTTTAATTAAGGTATGCATTATCTGAGAAGCCTTTAACTTTAAATAACCAAGTCTTCACTGGGTAAATTATTATTCATTATTTATACTATAGTGCCTAGAAGTCTCAGTCATGGACCAGGCCCCCATTGTGCTAACACAGAGCAAAAAGACAGTCTCTGCTTACAGTCTAAGTATAAGACAAAAGACAACAGATGGATACAGACAGACAGGGGAGTACAAGGAAACAGGGACACAGTATTTGTAGCATGACCGGCAGTGGTAAAAGAACATATTTGTATAAGAATTCTTTGTTAATTATTGAGTGAAACCAGTGTTTCTAAAAGTTCTCCAACTCAGTTTGACTGTTGGTTGTGGCTTCTTTCTTCCCGGAGATAGCTAGACGGTAACTTTATTTAATCAAAGGTTGTATTATAGGTGGCGAGACAGGACAGCTGTAGTCTTGTTTTATTGCCGATATAGCCGCAGGATATCTTTAGGTTTTAAAAAGAGAGAGAGACTTAATCAAGTGTTTATCTATGATAAATCATAAATGTAACTAGTGGAAGAAGCCATTGATTGCCAGATAACAGTCTCAGCTCTCGTCTTTTATCAAGTGTTTCTGGATCTGGAAGAAAGCAGCTGCAAATTTCTGGCAACTCATATTTGCCAAAATAATTTCTTGTTGGACCAGATTGTTGATCCTCCTGGCACTCAAAGATACAATCTCACAAAATAAATTTTAAGACCCACAAGCTATCCCATAAATAAATAAGGCACTCATCAAATAAAGCATATGCAGCTATTACCTTTGTAAGCAGCATAGACATGCAGATATGTTAATATTATATCATGGAACAGCAAGTAGTGTAGCTGGGGTTAGGGTCAATTTTTGTATTTATAATTTCCATGATGGGTTTTAACACTTAAAATATCAATGTATGGACTAAAATAATGTGCATTCTCTGGATAGCTCCACCACATTCAGCCTCCCTTGTTACAGAATTGAACCACCAGAGCCATAATCTATGCTCTGACATTCAATAGGCATATACCTGACCATTCTTCAGTCTGAATTCAGTGAATGCTTTGAAATCCTATAAATCCAGTGGTTGGGAAAAAGAAGTGCACAAAAATAAAATGTATTGTTTTTGTTTTTGTACGTAAGACTTGTGTGCAGGCGATGCAACAGAGTAGTCAGCCTAGATATATCCCTTTTCAATAAATCAGTAAGGAAACCAGGTGACATAATCCAGGTAACTGATCTGAAGAGAAGGCTGATACAGATGCCTTTACTCAGACTCTTACTTAGTCAGGTTTTTTTCTGTTGGATTGTGTTTGCCCCTTTTTATCTGACTCTTCTCTAATCTGTGATACTGAGATTGCCAGTTTTCAGGTTGTCATTAGCCCTTCAGTCTAGGAGCAAAGGATATCTGTAAGTTACTACCCCAACAACAAGAAGAAAGACCAAATCTAGCTTCAGAACAGAGAGCACATAACATGTATCAGAAGGGTTTACTGAACAGGGACTCTGCTACCACCTCAGCACACACCCTACACCAGGACTTGTGAAAGGGCCTAAGACTGTATTACACAGTTCCTGAACTCCCCTAGCCAGGTTAGGGGCTTTCACGGCATGTTTACATTGCTATAGCACAATACAGGGACCATAGTGGAAGGGAGACTCCACCCGCAAGTATCCAGATACTTTGAAGCCATTAGCAACTCTAGCCACTGGGCACCTCGGTCCAACTCTGCCTGTGGAACCTGTGGTAGTTCCTGTTAGTGCCAGGGACGTGTAGGAAGCTTGGAGCCAGCATAGAGGGATAAGGTGGGGAGAGGGAGTACTTTTGCTGGAGCACAGCCAGCATCCTTGTTCCGTTCTGCCCAGTGGGTCCTCTGGCCAGAACCCGCAGCAGGTTCCTCTCAGCACCAGGGCCTGTCAGAAGCCTTGAGCGAATGGGGAGGGATAAGGATTTTAGGTAGAGCGGGAGGGAGGGGGGAAGCAGGGCTGGATGTGGGGCACAGAGGGAGGGGGAGCAGGGCTGGATGTCATGTAGTGGACCTATTAAATTGGGGGCTACATCCAGCTCTGTCAAAAATTGTCTTTGATGGTGGTTGGGGCCAGCTTGCCCTCTTAGATTTGAAGTGGCTCTAGCCATTCCCTCCAGCATGATATTTTCGGGGTCAGGCAGCGGCTTCCAGTTGGCCATCTTGCCCAGTCAGTGCTGAAGCAGCTCCAGCTGCCCTTACACCCCTGCAAGTGAAGGGTGACTCCAATGTCAGCTGCCTGGTGACACTACTGGCCTGTGCCATCGGTCCCTGATAGTTCAATCTCATAAAGACAAAGGGCAAAGTCAACCCTGTCAGAAGCAAACCTGTGGTTTCAGGAAGTCTATGTCACAGGCAGGGCATGAGTAGATAGCCTAGTGAGTAAAGCCGCAGTCAGCCTTAGTGTATAGGGCTGGAGCCAAGGGGCAGAGCCAGGATCAGAAGTCAAGAACCAAAGCAACAGAGAAGGGTCTATCATAGCAGCCATCTGGGGATCCACCTAATTGCACGGACAACATCCTGGTGCCCTCTCCACTGCTTAAGTAGTGCTCCTGGACCTCTCAGGGACCTAGGAGCACTGCCAATCAGGCCCTCTGTGGGTGGCCCAGCCTGTGGTGCTTGGCTCACGGCTCATGGATCAGTGATCTGCCAGAGCAGTTGGGGGGCCATATGGATGCAGCAGACCCTCAGGGATTGGCAGCCCTAGGTTCTAGAACTGTGACTCCTCACAACCTAGTTATTCCAGACCCAAGGTTTCACCTGCGATAGTATTATCATCAGTGAAATAGGATGGAACAAATGCAATAATATTGTTTTTCCTTCATGGAGGGAGTAAGGCACTCCAATATAAATGTTTCTTAAACTTTGGGAAGTAAATGTTAGTGATATCTGAGGAACTCTACGTACTTAATAACACTTCAGAGAGCTGAATACTTGATTTGCTAATTTCTAGCAATCCATTCAAGCAGAAGGAGCTCACGTAAGGGAATTCTAGAGAGATGAAGGTGTTTCTGCTTGTGGGTAGAATATATATTATTCACCAGTCTGAGGGCAGAAGATTTTTTTTAAAGTTGGATCTCTTTTAAATATTGAGGGTCTAGGTGAGGAGAAGGGGGTTGTTTTTTTAAATGACTGTTAAAGGGAGAGAATAATAGCAATGGTGGCAATGGGAAACAAACTGTAGTGAAGGTAATTATGTATCTTTTCTTGTTCTTATGATTTAGAACTTAATTTAAACCAATATTAGCCTATATTAAATGTAATTGTATTTCATTCCTGACTATTCTTCAGAATTTTACAGAATCAAGGAAATTTAATGTGGGAAAAAGACCAATTAGGATATCTAGTCCCTCCTTTGCCAATATCAGATTGTTCTCTGCTTTGTCCAATTTTTAAATGAGGCTTCCATCACTTTCTTCTTTAGTCCTCAGGATTGCCTGACCACACACTTATAATTGTGAACTAATATTCAAATGTTTTGTGATATAAACCAATGGATTGAGATAAGGCTATTTAATTCATTGCACTCAGGATCCGTAAGCAAGATTGAAACACAGATCTCCAGACAGGCTAGGCTAATGAAATAACTTATATTTACTGTTCTCTTTCTATTCTATTTCCCACTGCTGTGATGACCTTCATTAAGCATTTGAAGTATTGCGTTTTGTTAAGTATTTAAAATATAACACAACCGGACCATTTTTGACTTGTGTGTTCAACCCAGCAATCTCATATTGCATGATCACTATGAAAGCTTCATTACCATTGATACTGAGACCAACATTTTCCAACATGAATGCCTAAAATTAGGCTCCTAAATCTATGTTTAGGGACCTAAATAAAAGTGGCCTGATTTTCAGAATTGCTGAATCTCCCAGAACTCCCACTGAGGTTAATGGGATCTGCAGCAGTTTACTTATTAATCAAGCCACCTAATTAGGTACCTAAATATGGATTTGGGTTCCTAATTTAGGCACCCAAGTTTGAAAATGTTGCCCTACATTTTGAAAGCGACAGCATGGTTACAAAACTCTGAATCCTCTCTCCTTCAAATAAAGCCTCAAATGTAATGTGAAAAGCATGACATTAGTTTAATCAGTTCTAATTCAGTCTGTTTCTGGTTGATTTGTATATTATCACTGTGTTTTGTAGTAACACTTCTATCTGTGCCTGGTGTATAGGTTTACTTTGTTACTAATGTATAGTCATAATTAAAGCTGGGCAGGCATTTATTTTATTTTTAAATGATTTCACTTTAACTATGTTTATACAATTAACAAGGCAATCTGTCCCCTTTAAGAGTATTTGTGGTCCGTTGTCTGCCAGCCATGTATTCAAGGGCTGGTTCCCTTAAGAACAGTTGTTCTGAGACTTTTAGTACCCTGGAAGAATCAAAGGACCAAGCTGGGAGTGGGGATCAGGACACAGAGCCATGTGACATTATATGAGGAAGGCAAGAAATACAAAGGTTGGGTCTCAGAGTAGCAGCCGTGTTAGTCTGTATTCGCTAAAAGAAAAGGAGTACTTTTGGCACCTTAGAGACTAACAAATTTATTAGAGCATAAGCTTTCGTGAGCTACAGCTCACTTCATCGGATGCATTTGGTGGAAAAAACAGAGGAGAGATTTATATACACACACACACACACACAGAGAACATGAAACAATGGGTTTATCATACACACTGTAAGGAGAGTGATCACGTAAGAGATAGACCAGTCCTTGCTTACAGACAGCCCCCCAGTCTGAAGCAAATACTCACTAGCAACCACACACCACACAACAGAACCACTAACCCAGGAACCTATCCTTGCAACAAAGCCCGTTGCCAACTCTGTCCACATATCTATTCAGGGGATACCATCATAGGGCCTAATCACATCAGCCACACTATCAGAGGCTCGTTCACCTGCGCATCTACCAATGTGATATGCCATCATGTGCCAGCAATGCCCCTCTGCCATGTACATTGGTCAAACTGGACAGTCTCTACGTAAAAGAATGAATGGACACAAATCAGACGTCAAGAATTATAACATTCAAAACCAATTGGAGAACACTTCAATCTCTCTGGTCACTCGATCACAGACCTAAGAGTGGCTATACTTCAACAAAAAAGCTTCAAAAACAGACTCCAACGAGAGACTGCTGAATTGGAATTAATTTGCAAACTGGATACAATTAACTTAGGCTTGAATAGAGACTGGGAATGGATGAGTCATTACACAAAGTAAAACTATTTCCCCATGGTATTTCTCCCCCCCACCCCACCCCCCACTGTTCCTCTGATATTCTTGTTAACTGCTAGAATTAGCCTACCTTGCTTGTCACCATGAAAGGTTTTCCTCCTTTCCCCCCCCTGCTGTTGGTGATGGCTTATCTTAAGTGATCCCTCTCCTTACAGTTTTCAGAGTAGCAGCCCTGTTAGTCTGTATTCGCAAAAAGAAAAGGAGTACCCGTGGCACCTTAGAGACTAACAAATTTATTAGAGCATAAGCTTTCGTGAGCTACAGGATGCATCCGATGAAGTGAGCTGTAGCTCACGAAAGCTTATGCTCTAATAAATTTGTTAGTCTCTAAGGTGCCACAAGTACTCCTTTTCTTTTTGCGAATACAGACTAACACGGCTGCTACTCTGAAACCTGTCATTATGCAAGGCACTGAATTTAGCCGTATAGAGTGGAAATCTGTCAACTTCATGAAAAAACTCGCACAGATACAGACAGACATCATCTTCCTCTCCAAATGCAAACAGATGGACATCATACCGAAAGGACTGAAGGTAAAAAATCCATTACAATCTACATACCACACAGACTATGCTGACAGCTTGTGCCACACACTCTCAAAGAAACTGCGGAACCACCTGATCAACATCCTCTACAGCAAACAGGGAAAGATTAAGAATGAGCTCTCAAAACTGGATACTCTCATAAAGAACCAACCTTCCACACAAACTTCCTCCTGGCTGGACTTTACAAAAACTAGACAAGCCATTTACAAAACACACTTTGCTTCTCTACAAAAGAAAAAGGACACTAAGCTATCTAAACTGCTATATGCCACAAGGGGCCACAACAATGGTTCCCGTAACCCACCCAGCAATATTGTTAATCTATCCAACTATACTCTTAGCCCAGCGGAAGAATCTGTCCTATCTCGGGGCCTCTCCTTTTGCCCCTCCACCCCCACGAACATGATACAGTTCTGTGGTGACCTAGAATCCTATTTTCGACGTCTCAGACTCAAGGAATATTTCCAACACACCTCTGACCAACATATTAACCCACAGAGACCTTGCTGCCAACACTACAAAAAGAAGGATTCTGGGTGGACTCCTCCTGAAGGTCGAAACAGCAGCCTGGATTTCTACATAGACTGCTTCCGCCGACGTGCACGAGCTGAAATTGTGGAAAAGCAGCATCGCTTACCCCATAACCTCAGCCATGCAGAACACAGTGCCATCCACAGCCTCAGAAACAACTCTGACATCATAATCAAACAGGCTGACAAAGGAGGTGCTGTCGTCATCATGAATAGGTCGGAGTATGAACAAGAGGCTACTAGGCAGCTCTCCAACACCACTTTCTACAAGCCATTACCCTCTGATCCCACTGAGAGTTACCAAAAGAAACTACAGCATTTGCTCAAGAAACTCCCTGAAAAAGCACAAGAACAAATCCGCACAGACGCACCCCTGGAGCCCCGACCTGGGGTATTCTATCTGCTACCCAAGATCCATAAACCTGGAAATCCTGGACGCCCCATCATCTCAGGCATCGGCACCCTGACAGCAGGATTGTCTGGCTATGTAGACTCCCTCCTCAGGCCCTACATTACCAGCACTCCCAGCTATCTTCGAGACACCACTGACTTCCTGAGGAAACTACAGTCCATTGGTGATCTTCCTAAAAACACCATCCTAGCCACTATGGATGTAGAAGCCCTCTACACCAACATTCCACACAAAGATGGACTACAAGCCGTCAGGAACAGTATCCCCGATACTGTCACGGCTAACCTGGTGGCTGAACTTTGTGACTTTGTCCTGACCCATAACTATTTCACATTTGGTGACAATGTATACCTTCAAATCAGCGGCACTGCAATGGGTACCCGCATGGCCCCACAGTATGCCAACATTTTTATGGCTGACTTAGAACAACGCTTCCTCAGCTCTCGTCCCCTAATGCCCCTACTCTACTTGCGCTACATTGATGACATCTTCATCATCTGGACCCATGGAAAAGAAGCTCTTGAGGAATTCCACCATGATTTCAACAATTTCCATCCCACCATCAACCTCAGCCTGGACCAGTCCACACAAGAGATCCACTTCCTGGACACTACGGTGCTAATAGTGATGGTCACATAAACACCACCCTATATCGGAAACCTACTGACCGCTATTCCTACCTACATGCCTCTAGCTTTCATCCAGATCACACCACACGATCCGTTGTCTATAGCCAAGCTGTACGATATAACCGCATTTGCTCCAACCCCTCAGACAGAGACAAACACCTACAAGATCTCTATCATGCATTCCTACAACTACAATACCCACCTGCTGAAGTGAAGAAACAGATTGACAGAGCCAGAAGAGTACCCAGAAGTCACCTACTACAGGACAGGCCCAACAAAGAAAACAACAGAACGCCACTAGCCATCACCTTCAGCCCCCAACTAAAACCTCTCCAACGCATCATCAAGGATCTACAACCTATCCTGAAGGACGACCCATCGCTCTCACAGATCTTGGGAGACAGACCAGTCCTTGCTTACAGACAGCCCCCCAGTCTGAAGCAAATACTCACCAGCAACCACACACCACACAACAGAACCACTAACCCAGGAACCTATCCTTGCAACAAAGCCCGTTGCCAACTCTGTCCACATATCTATTCAGGGGATACCATCATAGGGCCTAATCACATCAGCCACACTATCAGAGGCTCGTTCACCTGCGCATCTACCAATGTGATATATGCCATCATGTGCCAGCAAAGCCCCTCTGCCATGTACATTGGCCAAACTGGACAGTCTCTACATAAAAGAATGAATGGACACAAATCAGACGTCAAGAATTATAACATTCAAAAACCAGTTGGAGAACACTTCAATCTCTCTGGTCACTCGATTACAGACCTAAGAGTGGCTATACTTCAACAAAAAAGCTTCAAAAACAGACTCCAACGAGAGACTGCTGAATTGGAATTAATTTGCAAACTGGATACAATTAACTTAGGCTTGAATAGAGACTGGGAATGGATGAGTCATTACACAAAGTAAAACTATTTCCCCATGACAGGTTTCAGAGTAGCAGCCGTGTTAGTCTGTATTCGCAAAAAGAAAAGGAGTACCCGTGGCACTTTAGAGACTAACAAATTTATTAGAGCATAAGCTTTCATGAGCTACAGCTCACTTCATCGGATGCATTCCCCATGGTATTTCTCCCTCCCACCCCACCCCCCACTGTTCCTCTGATATTCTTGTTAACTGCTGGAATTAGCCTACCTTGCTTGTCACCATGAAAGGTTTTCCTCCTTTCCCCCCCTGCTGCTGGTGATGGCTTATCTTAAGTGATCACTCTCCTTACAGTGTGTATGATAAACCCATTGTTTCATGTTCTCTGTGTGTGTGTATATAAATCTCTCCTCTGTTTTTTCCACCAAATGCATCCGATGAAGTGAGCTGTAGCTCACGAAAGCTTATGCTCTAATAAATTTGTTAGTCTCTAAGGTGCCACAAGTACTCCTTTTCTAGTAAAAGTGCTCCACTAACACCAATACTTCTGAAAAGTGATTTGAAGCTTGACTAGCCAAATTTTTGTCAAAAGTGAATTTTAAATCAGAAAACTAAATAATAATGGTGACCGAATGCCCCCGTATAGTCATGTCATCATAATGTGGATTTCAAATATTACCTTCCAATTTCAAAATGGATTGGATTTCAAAACCTGAGCATGTCGGACAAGGCTGAGAGAGTTCCACTGGGCAAGTTTATGATCCATTAAACCCTGACCTCAGCATGCTTACAAGTGGTGTCCCTGACTCACTCCTGAGTCAAATGCATGTCTTGGTTAAGTCTGTTGCTTTAATAAGTTCTTTAGAAGCATTCATCTTAACTCTGTGCTGCTTTTCAAGTCTGCTGTGGAACAAAACTACGTTACAGCAGCGAAATGGCATTTTTTAAAAGTAAGTGTTAAAGTGTGCAACTTTTTATATTTGGTTCTTGCAGATTAGGTTTAAAAGTTATCCAGGTAGGGAACAGAGAAAACATCAGATGAAATGATATTGCTGAACAGAGGATGAACTGCACCTTTCAAATTCAAATATATACTGATTAGTAATGATCTGCAGATCAAGAATTATTTGCTAAAAAAATTAAGTAATTTCAAATAATGAATAGCACACTTCCAATCTTTGCACTGTTTTGCGCACACAGCAATTTATAAGAAAAATTAATCAATTATTTGTCCCATTCTAGTCCTAATAATTTTTATTTGTCTCCATGGAAGGGACTGGAATCAGTTTGGTTTGTCTTCTGTGCCACCTGTTTCTAGAATACACATAATCTAATGTTTTATTAGCTAGTCTTAGCTTTCCCAGTTGCTTTAATTACAGTAACAAATTTTTAACCATAAACTTTTGCCATTTTGATGGATTTCTCAAGATTAGAGTTGGTAGTGGATTTTTGCTGCTTTCTGATTTTGTTTCTGCCATTTTATTTGAATATATCCATTAATTACAACTGGATATTTGACCTGAGGTAATAGGCCATGGGCATTTGGTATTAGTTTCTTAAACAATCCCATCCATTTTTCAATGGGTAATCACAATATTTCATCCTCTGTGTTTCAATAGGCCAGCAGGATCAAATATGGATCTTATTGATTATCCACTGCCGTTTAAAGCAGGTTCTTAACTATCTATACAGCTTCCTCAGCTAGTTTATGAGATGCAGGATAGTGTGGTCTGGAATTATTTGCCCCAGGTTTTCAGCAAACAGAATTGGCTTGTGCATTACTACAGTTGCATTTACAATGGTACTAATCACTCATGGGTGCAACAGTGAAAATGTTGCAAATATGTATGAACTGACATTTATTTGCAAACTGCTGGAACATGCTACTAGCTTATGGTGGACTGTTATTTAAAAGTTTGTCTCAGATGCCAGGAAATGGAAATTGATTTTCTCCAAATAATGGCCGTCTCTCTTCTTTTGTTTTCTAATCAATTCATAGAGCTGATGCATACAGGTATCATAGAATATCAGGGTTGGAAGGGACCTCAGGAGGTCATCTAGTCCAACCCCCTGCTCAAAGCAGGAACAATCCCCATTTTTTTTGCCCCAGATCCCTAAATGGCCCTCTCCAGGATTGAACTCACAACCCTGGGTTTACCAGGCTAATGCTCAAACCACTGAGCTATCCCTCCCCCCTTAATCTCAAAGTATAGCAATTAGAATAGTCAGCCAGAATTGGCTAAACAATAAGCCTTAAAAGTTAAGAAATAACCTCCTACCATTTCCAAATTTGTTCTGGAATGTTGTACAGATGTTAGGTGTTCTGTGACTCACATTTGTCACATCTATCATACTTTGAGACTATATCTGTGGTGCTGGTATTCATACCTCTCAAAAAATAGTATGTCTTTGTTTGGTCTTTTCTATGCCAAGATGCACACTATATGTCTAATATTTCTACCAATGCTTATGTTTCTGTTGTTGTTTTTAAATGTATTGCAGTTATTTTATCATGATTGCTTCATTTTGATGCTAGACACTTTTGAAGTTACGAGTAATCTTCCTTCCAGCCTTGTAAAACATACAATTGTGGATCTGTAAAACCAGGGGCCTGTGGAGGAATTTAAATCTGACCACTTTTTGAGGTGCATATCAAACACGCACATATAATACGCATTAAACAATGACAACACATGCACATACACCATAGGCGTAGAAATAAACAGCTGTACACTCACCATTTCAATGAAATCAAACTGGAAGGAATTTATAAATGTATAGGGCCAATTTCTATAACTTACATATGGGCCTGTAATGAGGTGACATGAAGCTGCACCTCCCTAAAGGCAACTTGGGGGAGGATTGTGCGGAAGGATGCATGATCCCTCCTGGAGCTCCCTGACATGGAGGAGTCCATTACACTCCCCTTTCTAAGCCCTAATCAGCCATGCTGGCCAGTTCAGGGGCAGGGCAGGACCATGGCCACACTTTCCTCTCAACTCCGTTCGTAGTGAATTGCACCCTCGGGGGATTGAAGTGTACATGACATTTTCATAGGTGGAGACGTCAAGGAAAGGATCATTGTGCCCTCCTGCATTGGCACAGGGCACAGTCTCACTGCATCTGATTAATGAGTGAGTCAGCCACTTCTGACATCAATTCCCCTCATGGATGTTTAAGCTTTACTTGTGACACTGTTGTGCTATGTATGCAAGTCGCATTCCTCATAACTTTTGCCACTAAGCTCTTAAATCCATAAAGAGCTCCAGCATTGGAAATTTTTAAATCAAGATTGAATCAGAGCATGTCTTTCCTGAATTAATTCCTGTTTGGATGTTTTTCTGAAAGTCCCCTGGCCAGTGTTACAGACTTGGAGTCGATGCTTACATAATGTGATATGGGGGATTGAGAGAGTAAATTTAAATATAATTTTTTTCACTGCTTCTGTGACCCAGTGAGAGAGAACCCTGCTTGCACTTAAATCTGTTTTTCCTCCCTTTGAAAACTAAAGGATAATGTGGATATCCTGAAAGAACCTGCCAAGCGCTTTTGAGGACACTTTTGGTGCCCAGCTGTTTGTTTGTCTAAAATGGATATCAAGCTTGTTACATTTAGGCATCAGTCATCTGTCTCAAATGTATACAAATGAAGCAAATATGGTATTTTCTGAAGGTTAAGTACATATTTTTGGTAAGAGTCAGAGTTACACTCTGGTCTGCTTTAAACACGGAATTTATCATCTAGGAGGAGGAGGAGAGAGAAAGTGTAGTTTAAAAAGTAAAACCCCTCTAAATTCAAGCAACTGAATCCAGAAAATAGAAGATATATTAGGTACTCATTCAACTTTGCTAGTAAAAATAATATATACTCTAGCATGTATAAATATCTTAAATAGGCAACTTCTATTTCAGGAGGTTCAATTGAAAGATCTGCATTTCAGTTGCTTCCTATTTTCTTTGAAGCTTAGTTTAAAAAAAAGACACTATTATAATCGTGGTTAAATGGCAACATTTTCCAATAGTTACTATGCAGTTATCTGAGAGTACCTAATATTTCTGCATACTTAGAATAGAAAATATCAAGAGTGTCACTACTACTACTGCTTCTTCTTCTTCCCCTTTCCCAGGTAACTGGATCAGTCTTTTCCAGGCTCACTCCTCCTCCACTCCATCTTCCTTTACACCATCTAATCCACTGTTTTGTTGGGCATCCTCTTGATCTCTGCCCATGAATGCTAATCTCAAATGCCTCCCCAACAGGATTCACTTCATATACTCTTCGTACATGCCCATGCCATCTCAGGCCTCTCTGCAGCTTCTCTCTGAACCACAGACATAGGTCTCACTCCTGATAACCTCCTGCTACATGTGATTCAGCAATGTCACCCCTCACTGTCCTCCAGCATCTTATTTCAATGGCATCAAGTCTTCTCAAGTGCCTCTCTTTGGTTGCCCATATCTCTGATCCTTACAGAAGAGCTGGTTTTATCATGGTTTTGCATGTCCTTGATCTAGTTTAAGCATCCAGTTGTCATAAATCACTACACTTGTCCTGTGCTAGACTTTCCCCTTGGTCAGCAGCTTTACTTGCCGTCCTATATCAATTTCTCCATTTGCAGCTAACCAGTCCCCAATGTACTTAAATGCAGAAATCTGATTTAGACACTGGCCATCAATGCTGATAGGAGTATTACTAATGATTACTATAATTCTGCCATAGCTTTTAAGGGGGAAATAGATCTAACATAATTGCATTAATGTAAGAGAGTCTATCAGCTTGGGAAAATAAGAACAATTTGGAATATGGAAATGAAAGTAAGTGAGAGAGGTTTCATTTCCAGACAGCTTGCAAATGAAGTCTGCAGCCTTCCTAACTTCATTTATAGCTTCACGAGCACTACAAGATTTCAAAAGTTTCAGAGTAGCAGCCGTGTTAGTCTGTATTCGCAAAAAGAAAAGGAGTACTTGTGGCACCTTAGAGACTAACAAATTTATTAGAGCATAAGCTTTCGTGAGCTACAGCTCACTTCATCGGATGCATTTGGTGGAAGTGAGCTGTAGCTCACGAAAGCTTATGCTCTAATAAATTTGTTAGTCTCTAAGGTGCCACAAGTACTCCTTTTCTTTTTAAGATTTCAAAAGTTTAGTATGTTTCAAAACTCGGGGCAGAGTCTGCAGATTGCAAAATGTTGTCATGCAGAAGAAAGCTGTGCTTACTGTGTTCTTGCCAAAGGACAGACCTGCTTGATGAACTATGGAGAGTGTTGTATTTTGTTTAGGTTGGTGATATGCCATGCAGAAGGCCACCTGCAGGGCTAAAGAAAATATCCCATTTTTAAATAACAGATCCTTTTACAGCTTTGACAGGTAAGGAAGTTTCAACCAATCAAAAAGATAATAAACATGCAATACCAATGACTGGGCTGTTTTATCTGTAGTATAGTTTTTTTAGATAGTAGCTAAATAACCTATCTTCCCTCCCTTGTTCTCTGACCTCTTTCAGTAATCACATGAACTCATCTCACCCTCTCAGCATGGTCAGTTTTCTTCTCAACCTGCTTACTTGCTGCCCAGGAAGTGACATCAAAGTAGGAAGAAGACGGGTAAACTGTTACATCAAGGGACTACTCTTGTTACTAGAAGATTACAAGGACAATAAAAAGACTCATTGTCTGGGATCAGAGCCCAAGCTAATACTAAATATTTATTATCAGTAATATTTTGGATTTAGAGTACATTTCATCTAAGGGTTTGATAGCAGTTTGCATACTTATTAGTAAAACTTCACAACAGCCTGGTAAGGTAGATAAATATTTTTTTTATGTCACAGATGCTAAACTGAGCCATGGAGATTCCAAAGTCTCAAAGACAGTCGGTGACTATCAGCAAGAGAGCCTATCAGCCCGGGCTCTCAATCCCCTGCTCTAATCACTAGATGGCAATCCCGCCCTTCCCTTTCATATTCGGGTAGTTACAGCTAGCGTTGGCTCTTCCATCTAACAGAACAAGCATAACTTGGAGAACCAAAATATTAAGAAAAGGAAAAGATTTGGTAGTTGAGCATACAACTGCAGGCTGGAATAGATGGACAATTAGTGGTTTGCACAGAGAACAACAATCTAAGCCCTCTGCATTATTCTGACTATATTTGGGTGATTGACATAATTGCCTCAGAGGCTGCTACTCTGAAAACTACCTCGCAGTACACTTTGGACATGAAGATCTAATTGAGGCTTTATTGTTGTTGTTAGTAATGAATTGGATGCACTTAAGAATTTAAAAAAGAAATTTGATATGATGAGCATTTGTTGTAGAGAATAATGTAGTTTCTCTACACTAATATGCATTTCTTGTATTAATCACACTAAAATAACTTAGTATCTATAGAACTCTCATCACAATGACAATGGAAAACTTATAACATTAATATTTTATTGGTCTATTCATAGATTTATCTCCATTTCATACATATATATCTTATACCATCTAAAACAGATCAATAAAATTTAATCATTTTAAAGGATTCCCACTGTCATTGCAATATGAATTCTATATGTATTAGGATTTAATACAAGAAATGCACACTTGCATAAGTACATATATAGAGAGATATATAAGCATGTACTTTGTACGAGTGTGCACTTCGTGTGTGTATGTTTATCTTATATTATATAAAATTGGGATACATCCATGAACACATGAATATATTTAATGGTGTAAGAGTGGAAGAACTGGTGATGCATGTAAAACATATTAGAAGGACTGGGTTACTTTTAGGAATAACTGTTAATGAGTACACAGAAAGGAAGGAGTTTTAAGGAATTAACAACTAACAGAAACCTGTTCTGATCTACGTGCCTGAAGATAAGATCTTAAATCCATATTTACGCACCTAAATAAAAGAGGCTTGCTTCTTTTTAAAGGTGCAGAATACGCAGAAATCTCATTAAATCAATGGAGGATACAGGTATTAGTACCTTTCATAATTGGGCAACTTTTATTCAGTTGCCTAAATAATGATTTATGGGTCTAACGTTAGGCACCAGGTTTGAAAATTTTGGAGGGTGACTTTCTAGAGGGTTGGCTAAAAGAAAGGGTAGAGAAAGAAAAAATATTTTAGCAAGACTTTCCACCAGTCATTTTTTTCTAATTATATTGTTGCAATGGGAGGTTAATGTATTACCCTCCAAACATTTATATCCGATCCTCTGTGATGCGCGGAGTTAGTGCTGCGGAGCGTTGTTGCTGCTGCAGCATTAAGGCTCCTAAGTGCTGCTGTTTCTAGAGCTTCGATGTCAGCTGCACTAGCAGAGAATTCCGCTTCCCGATTCACCAGACCTCAATCTTAACCATAATCTTAACTAAAGACAGCTTACAAGCTTGGTTTGGTGGTGAAATTGCTCGGTCAGATTTATTGCCAACATAGCACTATACTAGCGCCCCATAATAGCTACAGATACGTTAACGCACAGGAGGGCAAAGTTGCCCCTCCTATGACTTCTCCTTTTACAAATCAATACAAACAAGTTACGTATTACATTCCAGACATTGTTAGTTACCACCCTTATCCTTGTACCTGCTCGTTGGAACAAAACATCCTTATCCATTATCCTGTCATCCCATCTTTACCTGAGGGATTGGTGTGTTCCTCTTGGGAATTTGTTTACATAATTGCCTGAGAGACCTGTGTTTTTGAACCATCCTCTCCAGTCAGGAATTCATTTACTTTGGTGTTGGCCAATACCTAATGTGGCATTATTTTGCCAAGACCAGGCCCACTCTAGTTCACAGCCTTTGGTTCACACTGTTCACTGTGTCTAGGACTTCAGCAAGGCCTACAGTATGAAACCTTAAGATATTTGTAGGTTGTTACTTCCCATTATTTTCAGATACATTATGTAGCCAGCACATCACTCCTTGCATCAGATACTCAAGAGGAGCTAGCTGGATAGTACTTGCTCAAACCAGTGTAGTAATGTTAATGCAGCATTTGACTGTCCAGGAGAGAGCATGAGGAGTCTGCCTCCCAGAGCTCCCCACTAGATGGGGAAGCGTGCACATTGTTCCACCGCTTCATGGGGTACTGCACACTTTGGTACGTGGTGGAGAGAAGGGGTAGATAACAGAGCCATGGCTCCACTTCATCCCTACCCCTGTGCGGGTTCATACTCCTCTAGAGGAATTAGGAGGGAGCTGTCCCAGAACCCTTGTCAGCACAGGAGCTGGAATTCTGCCATGTCCTTAGCATAGGCCAGCCCAGCTTGGAAGACTCCTTGTTGTCTCACTGCATACCATACAAGGATCTAGCCCTTACTGTACTTCCAAAATAGTTCAATTTTTTTATAGTGCGTTTGTACATATCCTAATCTCAGACATCCTCACTCAAGTAGCTGAAATGGATTCTGATTAGGGCTGTCGATTAATTGTGGTTAACTCATGCAATTAACTCAAAAAATTAATCACAAGTAATCGCAGTTTAAATCGCACTGTTAAACAATAGAATCCCAATTGAAATTTATTAAATATTTTGGATGTTTTCTACATTTTCAAATATATTGATTTCAATTACAACACAGAATACAAAGTGTTCAGTGCTCACTTACAAATATTTGCATTGTCAAAATGATAAACAAAAGAAATAGTATTTTTCTGTTCACCTAATACAACTACTGAAGTGCAATCTCTTTATTGTTAAAGTGCAACTTACAAATGTAAATATTTTTGGTTACATATTTGCACTCCAAAACATAACAGTGTAAAACTTTAGATCCTACAAGTCCACTCAGTCCTACTTCTTGTTCAGCCAATCACTAAGACAAACAAGTTTGTTTACATTTACGAGAGATAATGCTGCTGGCTTCTTATTTACATCACCTGAAAGTGAGAATAGGCGTTCGCATGGCACTTTTGTAGCCAGCATTGCAAGGTATTTACATGCCAGATATGCTAAATATTTGTATGTCCCTTCATGCTTCAGTCACCATTCAAGAGGACATGCTTCCGTGCTGAAGATGTTCATTAAAAAAAATGAATTAATTAAATTTGTGACTCAAATCCTTGGGGAAGAACTGTATGGATCCTGCTCTGTTTTACCCACATTCTGCCATATATTTCATTTTATAGCAGTCTTGCATGATGACCCAGCACATGTTATTCGTTTTAAGAACATTTTCACTGCAGATTTGACAAAACTCAAAGAAGGTACCCATGTGAGATTTCTAAAGATAGCTACAACACTTGACCCAAGGTTTAAGAATCTGAAGTGCCTTCCAAAATCTGAGAGGGATGAGGTGTGGAGAATGAGAAGTCGTAAAAGAGCAACACTCTGATGTGGAAACTATAGTACCCAAACCACCAAAAAAGAAAATCAACTTTCTGCTGGTGGCTGACTCAGATGATGAAAACGAGCATGCATCAATCTGCACTGCTTTGGATAGTTATCTAGCTGAATCTGTCATCAGCATTGCCGCATGTCCTCTGGAATGGTGGTTGAAGCATGAAGGGACATATGAATCTTTAGCACATCTGGCACATAAATATCTTGTGACGCCAGCTACAACAGTGCCATGTAAATGCCTGTTCTCACTTTCAGGTGACATTGTAAACAAGAAGCAGGCAGCATTATCTCCTGCAAATGTAAACAAACTTGTTTGTCTGAGCAATTGGCTGCACAAAAAGTAGGACTGAGTGAACTTGTAGGCTCTAAAATTTTACATTGTTTTATTTTTGAATGCATTTTTGTACATAATTCTGCATTTGTAAGTTCAACTTTCATGATAAAGAGATTGCACTACAGTACTTGTATGAGGGGAATTGAAAAATACTATTTTGTGTTTTTACAGTGCAAAATATTTGTAATAAAAAACAAATATAAAGTGAGCACTGTACACTTTGTATCAGTGGTGGGTGGCCTGCAGGCCACACGTGGCCCATCAGGGTAATCCGCTGGCAGGCCGCAAGACAGTTTGTTTACATTGACCGTCCACAAGCACGGCCCCCCCGCAGCTCCCAGTGGCCACGGTTCACCATTCCCAGCCAATGGGAGCTGCGGAAAGTGGTGTGAGCCACAGGGACGTGCTGGCCACTGCTTCCCACAGCTCCCATAGGCCGGGCATGGTGAACCACGGCCACTGGGAGCTGCGGGCAGCTATGCCTGCGGACGGTCAATGTAAACAAACTGTCTCACGGCCCGCCAGCAGATTACCCTGACGGGTTACATGCAGCCCATAGGCTGCAGGTTGCCCACCACTGCTTTGTATTCTGTGTTGTAATTGAAATCAATATATTTTTAAATGTAGAAAACATCCAGTATATTTAAACAAATGGTATTCTATTATTGTTTAACTGCACAATTAATTGCGATCAGCTCCAATTCTGATTGCTAAATTCCTGTGTAGTCCATTCACAAGGCATTTGAAGCTTGGAAGGGCTACAGACTGGGTAGCAGAGAAGGAATTGTTTCCATGGCCCATTCAGGCCCCAGTGCCTCTGCTGATACTGTCAGCAAAGATGCTAATTGCGATAGCAGTTTTTGTAATCTCTGCTAATTGGCGCAAGACCATCAAGGCACTTTGTGTGTCACTGAACAGTCAACAGATAGTAATGGGTTTTGGTCACTAATGAACATTTGAACTAATGACTACAGCTGGGCAAATAGTTTGTAACAATTTATTCAATACATCTTGACTTCTTTTCCAGATCATAAGTGGTCTATGAACAAATTGTGATTTTTATCAAATGAATGTGGTGTTCAAAATTATTTGCTGACTAATTTCACTTGTATTAAGTGTATTAAGAGACCCAACAAGAAGATTTCCACAATCCTTCTCTTCCTCCCAAGTTCTTTCCTCCCCTGAACCCCTATTGAGGACTCCAACCATTAATTATTCATGCCCTAAATTCCTATGGTTTGCTAACTGGGCTTTACCTTAGGTGTTAGACCATAATTCCCTTCTAGTCATAATTTTAATAGGAGTATAGTTTCTTAGTAATTCCAGTTTATAGCACACATGATTTGCATGGTATCCAATGTGCTCCAGGATAAAGCTACTTCCTTACTTACCTCACAGGGACATTGTTAGACTAAATTCATCCATGTCTGTAAAGTGCTGTGCAAGCATCTGATGGAAAAAGAGTAGGCAACCTTTGGCAAGCCTGCCAAAGGTGGCACGCAAGCTGAGTTTCAGTGCCCTGGTCCTGGCCATCGGTCCGGAGGGCTCTGCATTTTAATTTAATTTTAAATGAAGCTTCTTAAACATTTTAAAAACCTTATTTACTTTACATACAACAATAGTTTAGTTCTATATTATAGACTTATAGAAAGATACCTTCTGAAAACATTAAAATGTATTATGGCACGCAAAAACTTAAATTAGAGTGAATAAATGAAGACTCGGCACACCACTTCTGAAAGGTTGCCAACCCTTGTGATAGAAGATACTGTGGGCCTGATCCAGCAAACATTAAAGTAAAAAGAAAGATTCCCACTGACTTTAGTGAAGTTGGTTCAGGCTCTAAATTAAGTAGCCTCTCTCTTCCTCCTCTTACTATATAAATTCTATTTGCATAGTGGTTCCTGTGCCCATTGTGTGCAAACAGAACATTGTTTTTATCTTGAAGAAAAAGGAAATGATAGGGTGAAATCAACAAACAAAACCAGGACGTGATAAAAAAAAAACACTCAAAACAGCACTGAAGCAACATAAAAGAAGATCAACACTACTAGAAATAGCATGAAGAAGAAATTTTAGGACACTTTAATCCTTCAAGGTCATTCTAAAGATAATGACCTAATTAAAGTGTTTTCAATTAATCCAGAACTCACATGGTTTGCAAGAATCTAAATCACAATTCTTTGCTTACAAAGGTGAAAGCTAAAGCGTCTAAAAAAATAACAAAAACACTTCCTTTTTTAATGTTGATTCAGACACTTTCAAGTGTTCAAATTAACTAGTGTGCACTAATGATCTTTTGTCAGAGGACGAAGGGGGGAAGGTGAAACCCACATGTCACACAATCAAATGATCACTAGTTTTTCTGAGAGATGTTTTTGCTTATTAAATGTTGATATACAGTGAGGTAAAAATGACAACTTTAAAACACCATAAACAGAATGTTTTATCTGTTTCATGAAAACACTGTGCTTAAAAAACTGCTCTCTAAAGATTTAAGAGAGACTAAATTAACATCTGAACATTATCTCTAGCAAAAAGAGAGAAACAACATTGCTTGTCCTCCATTTGTTAGAAACAACATTTTCAAGTGAGTAATCTGTGCCACAGATTTTTCACAAACTCAAATGCATAATGTACATGAAATTTATAATGAAGAAATAGGATTAGACAGTCATGTGGCTTCACACAGAAACAAGTAGGTTTTTGGGAGATATCCCCTTTTGTCCATAAAACTGATAAGTGGATTATTAATTACAATACTAGGTCTTCAGATGTTTTCAGTTGAAATACAATTATTTTCATAAATGAAAAACAGGAGATATCTTTGAAGAATAAAATGCACTATGGGGAGGAAATAGATTCTTCAGAGTTAAGGCTCCAAGCAGAGCTCCAGTGCAAAACTTATTTTGACTCCCTTGGAGAGTCCTCATACTCTCCAATGTTACAGTTAAATCTCATTGGTAAATAGCATTAACTCTGAAAGTCGTGAGAAAATTGAGCACATACTTTTCCAGATTAAAAGTCTTTTAAAAAGACTCTCTCTTTTAAAATGTTTGCAAGTTGTTTCATGTTTGAGTGTCTCCCTCTATCACCCCAACCAAATACTTTATTTCAGAAAATTTGAAATACATAGATTTTGACATTAGCTCCTTCAAGAAGCAGTCTTCTAGAGGTGGGATAGCAAAAAGTTCATTACATTATTTCTTTTCTCCCTCAGTTTCACCAGACCTCCGAGCAGTCCTTGGTTTCATGGGACTGTCCTGCTGTGACTCCCTGAAACCACTTCTCCGGGTTGCAGGGCAGTTTGTCTCAGGTCCCCCATTTGTGAGGGGCCCCCCAAATGAAGTGGCATTGCAACCTGGTGCACAGGGTCATAGAGCAACTCAAGTTTGGACCAACCGTCCTTCTGTGTCTGTCTAAGGAGGCTGGATGGAGCAAATTTGATTGATTGTGTGACATGGTGCTGTGTCCCGCTTTAGCCACTTGAAATGTCGGGTGCTATTGTTTAACTGATGAAGAAGAAAGGAAGCTCAGGATGGTGCCGCACTAGGGCAGGAACCACTGTTCAACTAAGCAGGCTTGAAGCTCTACTCCAACATTCCCTGGGCCATTTTGGTCTCCCTTGTGCATCTCCACTCTGAGAGATACTTAAAAGCTCTTAAATGAGTTGCAGGGAACTGCAGTGCTGAGCCTCACTCCCTTAAATCTTTCTTGCAAAGAGGGATGAAGGCAATACTCAAGGCCATCCTTACCCATATGCAAACTATGCAGCTGTGTAGGGCACCAAGAAATGTGGGGCACCAAATTGCCTCAAATTTCCTGGTGCCCTATGCAGCTGTGTGCAGCTCCAGCGGCCAGCCTGATCCCCCGTCCAGTTGAGCCGGCCAGGAAAGCTGCCCCTGCCCCACCTCTTCCCCAAATCCCCCACCCCTGCTGCACCTCCACCGCATCCCCACTCCACCCTTTCCCCAGAACTATGTCCCAGGGGTCGGGCGCGCCCTGCACTCACCAGTTGGCGGGAAGTGGAGTAACCCAGCCCCAACCCGCTCCACTCTGCTGGCTCGTGCTGGGGGGGCGGTTTTCCCTCCTGTCCCCCCAAGCCTGCTCCTGCCCCCCACAGATCTTGGGTGCAGCCCCTCCTTCCCCCCCCCCCCACGTGTGGGCTGCTTAGGGCACCACAATGGCTAAGGACAGCCCTGGCAATACTCATCTTGTGTTAATAGAAAAGGAAGGTAAAGTAAGTGGCTTTTGTATGGTGCTTCTGTTCCAAAGTGCTAATCCATAGACAAGGCACATTTAAAGACAATAGATATTGTTGCCTTCTGGGTAAAAATATAATCAAACCCCTCACTGGAGTTGGCTGAGATAATTTCTAGATCATGTGATACCTCTTGCATGCGGTACATGTTCTAATGTATCTGCACTGACCTGAAATATATATTATAATTTCACAGGGTATAAGTTATGCAGACATTTTATGTGCTTACTTGTAAAGTTTCTATTCTCACTATGTTTCTGGTGATGTCATTGTGTTGGCTGTGTGCTGTTTTAATGGAAACTGTGTGATTCTGCTGCTATGTGGAAACTAGAAGAAATGTTGCATCTCTCAAATATATCTCTGGCTGCAGCTGCAGGTGGTTGGTGCTCGTAATAATGGTGAAATTCCCTGCAGCATGAGAAACACATGACTTGCTTCCAGCACTTTGTGACCTTCACAACACTATTTTCTTTGCCATTCCAACCAGTTATTGCATGGCTCATTCTTGTACTTGGGAATCAGAATACTGCAGAATAGCTATTGAAACTAGACACTCCTACCAATATAAATGGGGCCCTTACACTAAGGAAGGCCCATGCCCAACGAAACCCAGGTATTTCTGTTTTTGAAATGATATCATTCCAACATATCACCAGGTTACATATCTGAGCTGTGATGGTGAGGAAGGGAAGTGGAGGGAATGCCTGCCTTATCAGAGCATCTTCCTGGAAGAAATTTAAGGATCAGCTTCATTGTCCGCTTTGAAGATTGGACTATGCCTACACTAGGAAAAAAGGTGTACTTTTAATATGTTAGCAGGTCAAGATAACTCTCTTCCCATGGCCTTACTTGACATGCTAACACACATTACAACTGCCTCATTCACACTAGGATTTTAACACATCAGTTAACACATGGTAGCTCACACATCCTTTTTTCCTAGAGGAGCCAAAGCCTTCCGTGGACAAAGAGAAATTGGATGGCAGAGATTAGACATAGGGTAGGGTGGTAGGACATCTACAGGTAAAAACTCCCTCCAGTGAATCAGTATGACTCAGGAGAGTGAGAAAGAGATATGGAGGCTTTCAATTTTGGCTGATAGCTTTTCAGTAGGTCATGACAGAAAATAGTAGCAGTAGTCTACTTCCTATTAGATTGGTGTTTGCATCACACAAAACACAGCCAGGATCAGGACATTCCTTGATAGTGACCTGAAAGTCAGTGGTTCAGATCTGAAGGTCACGTGTGGGGAAAACTCTCACTGCTATGTTGTGTCTGTTCTATGGAGAGAGACTTCAATGCCTATTAATCCATCCAGCACCTTTTACGCTTCAGTCACATAAAAAATATTTGGGTATCGAGAACTTCTATTTATTGTCCACAGCAATCCAACATGGCACATGTGGACTAGTGTTTTAAAGTGTTGTATTACTATAAAAAATAGTTATCAATTTTTCTGCTGTGAGTATAGGAGTTCTTTTCAGTATCTTTTTTTTTAAGATTATGCTGATTTAGATTTGTTTATTAAACTGGAGTTTTCTGCACAAGTTTGAGATTTTTTTTAGAAATTTTTTCCTATCTGAAACAAGACAAAAAGTCAAAATATCTAAATTTTCACAAACAGATAATCCAGAAAAAAGTTGGATGAGATCATTTGAAACATTTAGTTTTAATAATTTCAAAACATTTTTTAACCTTTTTAAAATATAAATTAAAATTTCAAACCAAAGTTGTTTCTAATCAATAAATAAATTTTTCCTTTCAAAGTTTCAACAGTTTCAAAACGTTTTTTTTTAAAGGTCAAATCAGGAGATTTGTTGAAAACATCCCTTTCTTGCAAACAGTCTTGAGAAATTCACATTTTCAAACAAAAAAATAAACTAATTGGAAAATTCCCAACCAGTTTTATTGTTATGCTTCAAAAGAGAGATGAGCTAACTAATGTTTTGAAAAATCATGTAAATCGCCCTCCTCCTCATTCCATGAGTCCCTGCAATTATTTAATTTCTGTCTTATGGTAATGTTTGTTTTTTTCTTATTGTAGGCAATGAGAGTTTAGAAGAAAACTATGTCCAGGACAGTAAGATGGGATTTGTCATCAATGCTATATATGCTATGGCTCATGGCCTACAAAATATGCATCGTTCCCTTTGCCCAGGACATGTTGGGCTGTGTGATGCTATGACGCCCATCGATGGCAGCAAACTCTTGGAATTCCTCATAAAGTCTTCATTCATTGGTGTTTCAGGAGAGGAAATTTGGTTTGATGAAAAGGGAGATGCCCCTGGAAGGTAAGGAGCTAATTCATGTCAGTGAATTAAAGCAAAGAATTGTGTTGCTACAGCTAGCGTAACTAGAGCATGCAGAAACTGTTTGTCAGAAATTGGGGTATATGGGTGAACTTAGTCTTGTCAGTGGGTGAAAGTAATTCCAGATACTGGATGATCTGTTGATAGCTACAGCTTGTAATGGGACTGGAGTTACAGTAGGATGTGTGACCCTTTGTATTGTTTCTGGAGAGAGGAGGCCAGAACTTCTGAGTTTGAGTTACCATTGGGGTTTCAGCCTCAAAGCTTTTCTGAGTAATTATAGGATGATTCAGTTGCATGACTTGTACTGAAATGTTTCAGCTCAGTGAGTTTGAGTCTGAGTCTCCTCTCACGCACACTGGTGTCTATCAGAAGTTACTTCATTTAGGTCAGTAGAGTAACACAGTTGCTAAACTGATGTGAGTGAGAGGAGACTAAAGCTCTGTGTATGCTTGATCAATGGAGTCAAAGAACTGGTATTGTACAAAAAGAGTGCCCTGAATGAAATGAGACTTCACAGTTTGACAGATGGCTTCAGAGAATGTCTGCAAGAGCCAATGTCATCATAAAATGTCTTTAAAAAGTTCTTGCTTCTCTTACTAACACCTTAGATTATTAAAACTGACATTTGGTTTTTCACTTTTTGTTCTTTGTGCTACCTGGTATATTTAACTCTGCTTTAACAATCAAAAGAGATTGGTCAGTTACTCCCCACCCCATCCCATCACCTCATTCATCAGTCCTATGTTGTGTATTTGGTCTGGATTTCTTCAGCCAAAGAGACCTGTAGAGTAGGCCAGAGTTTAAGAGGTAGGGGCCAGCAATTGCCTTACATACTCAAAGTCAATATACCTGGACAAATACAGCTACACCCTTAGACTATTTAGAAACTTTAATTGATGAATAATGTAACTGTCAGTCTATTCAGTAATTCTTCACACTGGGAACATACTACACCTGTGCTGTGTAGTTTGTATTGGCTACCAGTTAGTTTTTGGAGTTTGTTTAGATCTGCTAGTCCTTATCTTCTTTGGTTACCAGAGAGACCACTTCTCTCCTCACATAATGCTGCTGCAGCAGTGATCAGCAGAGGGGCTACAGTTTACGACCCTCAGTTTAAAAAGGAGAGGGTTTATGACAGGATATTTCTATGAGTGGTTCTGGACTCTGGAACACATTCCCTTCACCCCTTGATCTATTGCAAGGTTAATCTCCCCCTCCCCACCCCACCCCAGTTTCTATTGGTAGGACAGGTTTAGAATTTGGGTGGATTGGATGAGAGTGGGTTTTCTTTTGCTGCTAACTTATATTTTAACGGTTGGATTGATGAGTATGGATAAGAATATTTTTTGATTTTATCCTTAGTTTTCCATATATTTCATACTTGTACCAGTGTATATTGCTCAAGGGATAGGCAATTTAGATCAATAAATAAAAAGTATCAGACATTTGGATACATCCAGGAATTTAAGCCTATGCAAATTTGCACTTTCAACAGTGCATACCTGACTTTGAAAATATGTCCCAGTGTTTCTGCAGTACAGAGCAAAAGTCCTTGATTGGCGTAGATGAATGTACAGTAGCATTTTATCAATGCCAAAGTGTCTCCATACCTTAATGAAATATAAAGCTCCATTCTGCATTCAACACTTTGTCAATTAAATAAAACAAAGAGCACTGGATCAGAACAGACAGCCTTTTCTGTGACCTTTTGCTTTATCGGAGATGAGGAGACTGTGTCCCTGGGGAAAAAATAGATTTTAATATTTTCACAAATATGGGAACCATTCTCAGACTGCTTTGGAGTAATGTTTTAAAGTTTAATCATTTTATTTATTTATATAACAAGAGAAAACAAACAATATTCACTATTATGTTAGCAAATATACAGTGGTTGAATTTCCCAGCACATTATCAACTGAGCTCAAAGTAACACTTTAAGCTGTAAAACCCTTAGCTTGCGAGTGGCCCGCCCAAATCAAGTGAGCTGTCAGTGCATTTCTCGTCATTCAAGTAAAAGGCTTTTCAGCTTTAATTTGCAGTATTGTTGTATAAAGAAAGAAATAAACCCCTACAAGACAGAAAAGAACAAAGTTCCTACTTTGAACACTAACTATACTATATTATACTATATTTTATTTACAAAATCCTTGTAAGCCATCACTGATTTTAACTGTAGACGGAGATGATAGCATCGTCCATAGTTCAGGTTGCCTGATACTTTCTATTTTCAGTTCCTTATAACTCTGTCCAACTTTATCCACTTGTCTGAAATTTTCTTAGATCTATTTTCTGCCTCAGACTGAATATATATTTTTAAACGGTTTAATGAAAAAGTTTGGGCCCTTTCTGACAATGAGCATATAGAAAAACAGGTTCAACTATTCCTCCTCTCCCTCTCCCACCGCCTCTGTCTTTGAAGAGCTCTTGTGCTTCCCTGCTTGGCAGCCAATGTTTGAGATCTGACAGAGGATAGTGTCAGAGTCAGAGAATGTCTTTTGCTGTCTCCATGGAAAACCACCCAGACTTGGTCAAGTTAAAAACCTCACTTGTACTTGCTCATTAGAGATTATTGGGGATTTACTGGGAAAATCTCTGAAAATTTCATCTGCAGTGAGTATATCCCATGAGCCTTCAAAATGGTAGTCAAAAGCTAGAGCTCCAAAATGGGCAAGGGTAGGAGAGTGGCAAGAATGCGGCAGCCCCTCCCCCCCCTTAGATTCATAGAATATCATGGTTGGAAGAGACCTCAGGAGGTCATCTAGTCCAACCCCCCTGCTCAAAGCAGGACCAATCCCCAACTCCCCAGATCCCTAAATGGCCCCCTCAAGGATTGAGCTCACAACCATGGGTTTAGCAGGCCAATGCTCAAACCACTGAGCTATCCCTCCCCCACTTCTCTCACTCCATCTCCCCTTTGACTCAAGGAACGGTGCACCGGATTGGGAGCCAAGCAAATAATGTGTTCTGGTCTTAGCATTTTTTAACACTTGACTTTGCAGCCTTAATATTGTGTTTACGTAGTTTATTGCATGTAATATATTATAACAGGTATCATTAGTGCTGCCATATTTAAGGATGAGATCCAACTTCCTTAATTACCCTAATTTTTCAATGGTTCACAGCTTTCTCAAACAAATTCCTTTTTGACTGAAAATTTCTCTGCTTTGTCGCAGCTGACGGAGATTTTTTTAAAACAGGTTTGCGACAAACATTGATACTGCATGTGTGAGCGGAGGGAAACAACTCAACAATATCCCAAACCTAATTTCCATATATTCAGAGCAGAACTTTTGTACATGCATATATGAAAAGAAAAAAAAAGAAGAAGAAGAAATAAACTTCCTATCCAATAATCAGCTTGTCTGGTAGATCTCATTATGTCTTAACTTCAAGCTCAGTCTCAAAACTGCAAGCACGGCTAAAACTTTTCACGTGTAAGATTTTGTAAGAGATTTCAGTTTGCATATTGTATACATTGACAGCTGGCTAATAATGATATGAAGGAGGACACTTAGAAACATAAGCACAAGAGGAAAAGTTAAGATGAAACTTTAAATCTTATCACAGCATTTGCTAAGTCTTGATTGATGTTGCATATAGTAATGCTAGTTTATGCCATGTAATGTGTTTTTTTTAAGGCAAATAACTTATGTAGACTCAAAGTTCTATGAAGGCAATGTGAACCTTTAATGATCTTCTGTCCCCCTCCCACAGATTCACTTTCCAGTATGGAGTACATGATTGTACATCTGCCTAATTCAACGTCATAATAGAAAACAAATAGGTTCTGCACTCTAGCAGGAGATAACTCCTAATGCTCATTTATACTCATGTATATCACATCTACATCATAATGAACCCTGAGGATACTGCTTCATGCAGTACTGCACAGTTTATACACAAAACTATCGAACAGCCTAACGCATTCCTTTTTCATATTCTCCCTTTATAAGAACAGGAAAGTGGGGAGGAATTTCCTCTTGATTACCTTGAAATGGGTCTCTTTTTCTAGACTCCTTTTTAATTATCAACCAAAGCTCTCATCCTGCAGCTGCCCAGATGGACCTCTGTACCTACACAGAGTTGTTCTGAAGTGAGTAGCACTCCATACGTGATCTGCCCACTGTGATGGGCGTTACCAGGGTGCAACCTGAACTGGGCTACTGCTAAGCCCTCTGTCTCACCAACCTGGGCTACCACTCACACTGTGATAATGTGACACGCTGCAGTCCTCTCCAGGTCCTGCACTCACACAAACGTTCACGGGCAGGAACGCCCCCTGCTAAGTGACATGAATGCTCTTGTCAGCCACTCATGAACCAACAAGAGAGAAGCTCCAGCCAATTCCCCTCAGCTCCCTACTCTTGCATCCTGCCCTGGTCAAAAGCCTGACCAATGTAAGTTTATTACCCAGTCTACCACTTCTACAGAGGAAAGTGGATCTGCACCAGCTATTGTTAACTGAGTTAACGCTTCCAAGCCACTTCACTCAAGCCACACTGTTTTAGGTAAAGTATAAAACAGATATATTAACTACAGCAAGATAGATTTTTGAGTGATTATAAGTAATAAGTGTACAGATCAAAGTAGATTACCTAAGAAATATTGGAGTGTCAGGGTGCTGCTTTGGGGTACAGTGTGTCACACTCATGTGGAGCCCCACTGACTTCAGTGGGGCTCAGTATTGGAAAATGAGTCTGCCCATGCAAATGTAGTTGCAGGATTAGGTCCTACGTAAGCACGGTTATAATGGATCCAGCTTCTCTGAAAAGTCTCTACAAAAGGCCATACACCCCCAAAGATATGCAAAGCAAAAGGCAGGCAGACAGAGGTTTAAGAGGCTCATGCACATGGAACTGCAAAGGTATCTGACGTTTTCTAAACCAGCAAACAAGATTTTGTTTATTTGAACCTCTGAGGAGAAAAGAAAAAGATTTGGGTGTGATGACCCCTTTACCCAGAACCAATTACCTATTCCTATCTGTTACTAAGGGCACAGATCCCTGTGTGCCCTTCATTCCCCAGCCCATATACATTAGCAACACTTCAGAATAAAACATTCTCACCTCAATATGAATGTAAAGAATCAATCTGAGAGAACTGAAACAACCACACAGAAAACCAAGGCAGGGACTCTCAGCCTTAGAAAGCAGAACATATTTCTCAATTTACAGTCCAAATCACAATTTCCAGTTGCAGCCTTTTCTCAAACCCCCCATTCCCCCCCCACGCAGCACACACACATACACTTAGATCAAAACACTCCCCCGCCTGCCACCCACAATGATCTTCTTCCCCGTCTCTCAAGAGCCAGCCTGTCTATCCATCCTCACTTGTGGTTCCTCCTCCTTGTGCTGCTCTCCTCTGTTCATTCCATCACTCCCGCTTGATTCCCCCCATGAAATTATGGCGTTAATCATCACTTTGCACAAACTACAGGCAGGGAGAGAAAGCAGGAGCAAAACAGTTAGCAATAAAAAACTTTCACACATCAGTCCCAGCACACAGGGATGACAGGTTGTGATGGTGGAGGGTGAAGATGGGTAGCTGAGTGTTTCCAGAAACTGTGTCTTTATGCTTCCTTTATATCGGTCTTGGGAAATTCTGTTCTTCTTGCCTTGGGTGGGAAAGTAGATTTTTGGGTCTGGCTGATACATTTTCCTGACCGTCTTGCAAGGCTGCCTTATATTAATTGTTAAATCAATGTTTTTGATTAATTTAGTCACTCTTGTTTGTTTGGTTTGAATATATTAATTGGATGATGATTCCAGAATGCATAACACCATAGTGCCCTATGCAGGGCTAGATTGTGACTAGCCTTAATGTGGCCACACAAGGAAATTAGTGGGTGTAAAGATTTCCCCTCCTCACCGACTGTTGCCCCTTCATATGGTCACATTAGGCCTACACAAATCTTAGCTCCAGGTGCTGGAGGAACATAAAGGGTACATGCTCGGAGTTAGCAACTGAGGAGAAATGGGAAGTAGGCAGAGCCTGGACTCCCTCTCCTCCAGACGTCACTGGAGGCTGGATGTCTGCAAGGGAGGTCAATATCTTGCACCCTGAAAAAGGCTTTAGCAAAGTACTTCCCATCCAGAACAAGTGGAGATTTTCTTATGAGGAACCATATTCTCCGAGATACAATTCCTCCTGGGACAGCACAGCTAGACACTGCACCTTACTGAGGGTTGTGCATGAAAGGCACAATCTAGCCCTTGGAGAATATCTACCAGTAAATAGTAGAAATTAGTGGTGCCAACTCTGGTGATTTTATCACAAGTCTCTCAATATTTGGTGGGAATTTTTAAAGCCCCAGCTTCTGGAGTCAAGTGATTACATGAGAATCACAGCTGTCATTTTTATTAAATTAAATTTCTAGCCCTCATTGTTACAGAGAAAAGTTTGAAAATGTGACCCAAATGTAAGCCTAAAGATTCTGAATCCAGAAGGCAAAGAAAAAGAACCCCAAAATGTATTACAGGAACTCCTCACTTAATGCTGTAGTTATGTTCCTGAAAAATGCAACTTTAAGTGAAATGGTGTTAAGCAAATCCAATATCCCCATAAGAATTAATGTAAATGGGGGGTTAGGTTCCAGGGAATTTTTTTTTTGCCGGACAAAAGGCATTATACACATTTTAAACAAGCAATTTAATACTACAATCATTGCTGAGTATGAAGCTTGGTTGAGGTGGTGGAGTCAGAGAGTGGAAGAGGATGGATTGTCCTGCTGTTCCTCTTGCTGAACTTTCTGAACTCGAAAAAACACATCTAGAGATTGTTGTTTTGCTTTCCTTTTTTTTTCCTTGGTAAATTTCTTTATAGCAAGTCATTAGATGACTAACTTCCCTAAACACTTTGGAGCTGTGTTCCCTGTCAGGATCATCATCACTCAGGATTTGCAAGCCAGCTTCAATCATTTGGAAAGCTTCAGAAAGATGTTTGGCAGTCAAATTTTGATGGGTTGGTTGTTCTACTTCTTGGCCCTCTTCTTCCATTGCTCTTGTCACTTCTAGTTGCATCAGATCTTCACTGGTTAGCTCTTCTCCATGTGATTGCAGAAGTTGTGTAACGTCGGCTTCTTCCACCTCATCAAAACCTGCTTTCTTGGCCAAGCCGAGGATATCTTTCTTCGTAGAGGGGACAACATCTTTAAATCCTTTTAAGTCATTGACACATTCAGGCCACAACTTCTCCCACACGTCATTCATGCATGCCTGAGTAACTTCAGCCCAGGAATCACCGATGTTATTGATGCACTTCAGGATGTTGTAGTCATGCCAAAATTGCTGAATCGTAGGTTTGCCTTCCCCATCGGTGCCTCTGATGAGCTGGTCAAAAGTATAGCATAAATAATATGCCTTAAATGCAGCGATGGCTCCTTGATCCATGGGTTGGATCAGTGATGTGGTGTTAGGTGGCAGAAAGACAACTTTGACATTTTATCACAGGTTGTCCAGGTTGATTGGATGAGCCGGTGCATTATCAATAAGCAATAAAATCTTGAAATCAAGATTTTCCTTTGCACAGTATTCCTTCCATGGAGGGATGGCATAGAGAGTCAGCCATTCTGAAAAAATAGCTCCAGATATCCATGCCTTCTTATTGGATCTCCAAATGACTGGAAGGTGTTCCTTTGAAAATCCCTTGAGAGCGCGTGGAGTTTCAGATTGGTACACTGTCAGTGGTTTCATCTTCAAGTCTCCGGCAGCATTACCACTTAAAAGCAAGGTTAGATGATCTTTAACTGCTTTAAATACGGGCACTGTCTTCTCCTCTCGGGAAACGTAAGTCTGCTCAGGCATCCTCTTCCAGTACAGGCCCGTTTTATCGACATTATCCCCCTTGTTTAGGGGAATAGCCCCCTTCCTCAATTATTTTCTTGAGATAATCAGGGAATTTTTTAGCTGCTGCAGTATCAGCACTACCTGCCTCACCGGACATCTTGATGTTATACAGGTGGAAGCACCTCTTGAACCAATCAAACCATCCCCGACATGCTGTGAAAGTCTCTGTCTGTCTGTGATCCTTCACCTTGGTCTCTCTTCAAATTGTCATACAAACTTTTTGCCTTAGCTTGTATCACTAGCAAATTCAGAGGTATGTTCCACTCATTTTGGTCCTCTATCCACAGTTAGAGAAGACACTCCATGTTTTCCAGCAAACTACTTCTTGATTGACTTATTGTAGTAGCACTAAGCGGTGTTGCACACTGAGCACTAGCCCTGATCTTGTCGGCATTATTACAAATTGTTTTCACAGTGATCGGAGTAAGACCTAGAGCAATGCCAATGTCTACTGCATGCTCGCCTGTATCAAATTATCGCCTGTATCACTTTAAAATGTCTAATTTAGTACCCAAATTAATGGTTTTCCTGGTTTTCTTTCTGCTAGTGGTACTGCTACTGCTAGGCACTTCACTATCACTTGCTGGACGTTTTTGACTCATGATGCTGGGTGATGCTCCTCCGGACATGCATGCATGTGCTACTCTTCATTCCCTTCAGCTAGAAGTGGCTGGGGTCATGCAGCATCAGTCAACTATTGCAAGGGAAAGAATTTGGAAAACCCATGTCATTCTTCATAGTAATCTGCTCCCTTACTGGAAGCCCAGTGGGTTTAGGCTAGGACTAGTTATGGAGGTTCTTACATTCTTGCAGGTTCTTACTTTCACAGGAGCCCTGCTGGAGGACCAAAGGCCTCTCTTCTAGGGTGCCCTGGAAAAATGGTCCCTGCTGTATCTCCCCTAGTAACCATGCACTCAGCACTTGGGCAGCATTGCAGCCAATGTAATAAGAGGAGGAAAATAACATTTTCTGCAGGGCTCTGTCCCCTCTCTGCTGTGTACATGCAGGGGCTGAGAGATGCACCTGGCATTAAAGTGAATGGCAAAGCTCCTGTGCGTTTCACAGACTTTCATGGGAGCAGGGCCAAGTTCTGTGCATCTCTATGCCACTTCTCCCCCTTGCTATAGCAGAGCAGGCGCTGGAACGCTATTCCTGTAACTTGCTTTGAGCAGGCTGCTGCCCCCTGTGTTCTGATCTCCCTCCAGCAAAGGGCGTGGAGCAGATAAAACATTATTTATTCTGTAGCAAGACAGGGCCTCTGCTGTGCACCACCCACAGCTGCTTTGCAGGCAGCTGGTGGCCTCACAAGCACTTGGTTGTAGAGCTCTATTTCCAAGTAGGGCCGCTGGGCTTTAAAGCAACAGTGAATCGCTGTGTGTGGGGGGACGGGGGAGTAGTGTGCACATGCTGTGTGTTTACAAACATACTGTACATACAGTACAGTACTATAGTTGGGAGGTGCCCCTGCCTTACCCTACACAGTCACAGCCCACTGGCACTGGAGACAAGGAGGCTGAAGGCTAGGAAAAGCACATTGCCCAGCAGCAGTGGCAGATTCCCTTACTCTGCAAGCACCAGGGGCGCGGGGCTCAACCCTCACCCCACCCACTCCACCCCTTCCCCCAAGCCCCAACCTTTGACCCGCCTCTTCTCCCGCCCCACCTCATCCCCCTTTACTTTGCAGCCTGCTTCCTCGCTCCTCCCTCCCCTCCCTCCTGAACGCTGCAAGCCAGCTGATTGCCGTGGACAGTAGGTAGAGGAGGGAGGGGGAGCCTGCACGCTGAGTCCTCGCTCCTATCTCCTGCCTCCTAAACACGGCAAGCCAGCTGATTGCTGTGGGCAGGAGGCGGGGGGAGAGGAGGGGAAAGGCGCTGATCCACAGTGTCTGCCGGGGGGAGAGGGAAATGCTGTGGGGGCAGGGGAGCATAGGGAGGTTACTTGCTGTGGAGAAAGCAGGCAGCCAAACAACATAAGAGTGGAGCATTGCTCAACTTTAAACTAGCATGTTCCCTAATTGATCAGCAACATAACAACGTTAACCAGGACAACTTTAAGCGAGGAGTTCCTGTACTTTTATAAAACTCATTATTTTTAAGCCATCCTCATGATTTTGGGGGGTCTGGCTCAGATTTTTGAAATCTTGGGGTTGGTGATACTGAATAATGAAGGAGTTGGTAGCTCCTCAAAGATTCTAGAGTTTTGGGAGCAGAAATCATGAATTAGCTGGTTTCCATGAAGAAGGAGAGTCTACAGATTTAATACTTGTGTCCAGGAGGCTCAACTGTTCTCTCTGCTTTCTCTTCCCAGATATGACATCATGAATCTGCAGTACATAGAGCCCAACAGTTATGACTATGTACTCATTGGAACCTGGCATGAAGGGGTGTTGAATATTGATGATTACAGGATTCAGATGAACAAAAGTGGAATGGTTCGATCAGTGTGCAGTGAACCTTGTTTGAAGGGTCAAATTAAGGTACGTCTCAGGTGCTTTTCTCTATATTATGTATCCAGGAAGATCTATATTAATGAGAGATGAATAACAGGCTTACACTTTTTTCACCAGGTTTGAGCAAACAGATTGAAGAAAACATCTGGTTTAGAATTTCTTTGCTTTTCAGTTATAATAAGTGTATAAGAAGGCAAGACTATATAAAGACTCATAGATCAACATTTACAAGAAGTCAATGCCTATTTCTTGTGCAAAAATGTACTAGCACATGTGCTTCTGTGTCTATATGTTCAAATCAAGTATGGTAGAACCTCAGATTTACGAAAACCTCGGGAATGGAGGTTGTTCGTAACTCTGAACAAAACGTTATGGTTGTTCTTTCAAAAGTTTACAACTGAACATTGACTTAATACAGCTTTGAAACTTTATTATGCTGCTTTCCCTTTATTTTTAGTAATTTAAGTTAACAAAGTACTGTACTGTATTTGCCCCCCCTCATCCCCCATCTCTGCTGCTGCCTGATTGAGTACTTGCAGTTCCAAATGAGGTGTGTGGTTGACTGGTCAGTTCGTAACTCTGGTGTTTGTAACTCAGGGGTTCTACTGTACCCAATGTATGCAAATATCAGCATGTGAGTGTACTTTTGGGGGTTTATACTTCTTGAAAATTCTACAGTTATTCAGACAGTTCTAGTGCTATAGAAATAGGATCAAATTTAGGCTTGTGCCACTGCTGTAAAATGTAACAATAAGAACAACACAATTATTTTTGTCATTACCCAGTACTTACTATAACTGCAGTTCTCTTGGGGGGCTGATTTTTAAAGTGGTGTGCACTGCAGGAATAAATTTTTTGTCCTGTCAACAGCACCTGAAAGAGAAAAAGATCTTTATCTGTTTGTACCCTATGCTTACCACAGGAGGTGTAGAAACACAAATAAAATCTCTATCTATTTACCAAATAATAGCACTTCTATCCAGCTATAAGTAATTTGCCACCTGCCATGTCCAGGTGGCATAAAGACAAATGTAAGCAGTATCATAATAATATGGGCACAGTTAGTTTACAAGGGCAAGATGCTCCCATTGAGGAAAACCACCCTCCCAAAACAGCTTCCCATTTCTAATTAAATTCAAAATGTGTAAACAAGCACACTTGCCTTCTCCCTTCCGACCTGCCCGATGCATCTAGGTTAGAATTTTAGCAAAGGCTTCATAAAATATACAAAACATTTGGAGGTACAACATCTACATTCATTGACCTCTAAAGATACTATCCATTCCTAAAGAAGAGTTTTTTGTGAATACAAACACACAGCTTGATCCAGCTCCCACTGAAGTCAATTGGATATTCTCTCTCTCTCTCTCTCTCTCTCTCTCCATAGATTGCAAAAAGAACTTAAATTTCTATACAAAACTCAATAAAAACCAACATTTTGCATTCTGCAGCTTTGCGTGTGGATGATGGGGAAGATCCTGGAGAGGGGTAAACTGAGTAAAAGTCTGCTGCAGAGTACTTAGTCCAGCAATATCCACAACTCATTCTTTCCATTCCATTGTCACCTGGATTGTATTTAATCTGCAACTGCATGTTTGCCCCCACATATTATATGCCCTGGGATCGGTTTGCAGACTCACCTATCCCTTAAATCAAACCTCTTTGGAAGTTTAATTTAAAATATAACACTTTCTGATTCAAACTTAGAAAGGAAACAGAGATTCAGATACACCACAAGAGAAGCTGCTTTCGTATTTCTAATCTAGCAGAAGTGACACTGGAAATGTCCTGACAATGCTTATTCTTGTGAGAGGTCGAGCAAAGGTTTTAGCCCAAAGGGGTACAAATAGGTCTTCAGCTTTTAATATTCACCCACCCTTAGAAACTTCCCGTAGCCAGTGCTCATACTGCATTGTTTTACAACATTGTAGGTGGTGCTGGCCTGCTGTGGAGACTCATGTGCCTTCTTAAAAAGGATTTTGTCTGAGGGTATTTTTTGTGTTGCAGGTTATAAGGAAAGGGGAAGTGAGCTGCTGCTGGATTTGCACCCCTTGCAAGGAAAATGAATTTGTGCAGGACGAGTTCACATGCAAAGCCTGTGACCTGGGCTGGTGGCCTAATGCTGACCTGACAGGTGGGAAATCTCCCTTGCATACACATCCTCATTTAACAGCATGCAGCAATACAAGTGTGTGATTGTGTATAAGGAGGCAGAGCGCCACAATATTAAAAGGGCACTTTAAACACAAAGACCTGTAAAATGTAGATCGCTCCGTGGATGATACAGCAGTCTCTAGGTCTACACTGCATAGTGTGAGGAAGAAGGGCCAGGTGAGTATTAATGTATACTCACAAATATTTACAGGGGGAAATGACACATTCTATCACTGTCACACACATTCAGTTAACATGAACATAGATAAAACCGCCAGAATTATTAATTAATTAATTACAGTACAATCATTGCTGTGTTTTTACCAGTGATATTTCAGGAGCCAGATGCACCAGCTGATTTACTTGACATCTTGTCAGTTCATTCCACCCCAACCCTGCCTCCACGGGAGTCCTCAGCACACGGGAAATGTCAGGGAAGTTCTGCGGAGTGATGGTGTTGGGATGGGATGTGCCTAGAGCATGTCTCTGCCATGGCTACTCTACAGCTGGGTTACAAGTTAGGACAGTCCTCTGGGCTATTCCAGTCTGTGCTGGTGGCTGAGTTAGCTCCCAGCAGCCACCACATGGTGAGATGCAAGCACCCGTCCCAGATATCTGTTCCTGGTCTGGGCTTTGCAGTGGCGAATCAGGCCTACCACCTCTAAAATTTAGAGGTCAGGGTGGATAATCAGCTGCATATGAGCTCCCAGTGTGATGCAGTGGCCAAAAGAACTAATGCGATCCTGGGAGGCATAAATAGGGGAATCTTGAGCAGGAGTAGAGAGATTATTTTACCTCTGTTTTTGGCACTGGTGAGACCACTGCTGGAATACTGAGTCTGGTTCTGGTGCCCACCGTTGAAGGATGTTGATAAATTGGAGAAGGCTCAGAGAAGAGCCCCAGGAATGATTAAAGGATTAGAAAATGTGCCTTATAGTATTAGACTCTAGGAACTCAATCTATTTAGCTTATCAAAGAGACAGTTAAGGGGTAATTTGATTACAGTCTGTAAGTATCTACATCGGGAATAACTATTTAATAATGGGCTCTTTGGTCTGGCAGAGAAAGGTATAACCCAGTCCAGTGCCTGGAAACTGAAGCTAGACAAATTCAGACTTGAAATAAGGCATAATTTTTTGAAAGTGAGGGTAATTAACCATTGGAATAATTTACCAAGGGTTCTTGTGAATTCTTCATCCTTTGTCCTTTTTTGATCAAGATTAGATGTTTTTCTAAAAAATATACTCTAGACAATATTTTGGGCAAGTTCTATGGCCTGTGTTTTATAGGAGGTCAGACAAGATGATCAAAATGGTCCCTTCAGACTTGAAATCTATGAATTTATGGGGGACCAGATTCATCAGGATACTCTCACTGATTTAGCTACCCCAGCAACACACAGCAGCTGTAACCCTGCCTAGGTGGCCAGTTAAACTGGATTTGCAATTGCTTTGGATTGCTGACACTTCACGAGCAGCCAAAGTCTATTAATGCCCTGCCCTTCTCATGAGTGTTTTCTCTGTGTGTGTGTTGAGCAACAGGATGGTATTTTTACAGGGTAAGAAAACACATTGACCACAAAGTGAGGAAATAAAGTGGTGTGTGATGGAACATGGTCTCATTCCTGGCCTTTAATAAAACTTTCTGGCAACAAGATGTCACCAGTGGTCTTCATGCATGGGCCAAAGTACTGTTTACCTGGTTGCTGAAAATACATTTCCAAGACATGTTGTATTATGCAATATTGGTTTTGTAGTATGGGAAATAGATGATCTACCCTGCTAAAATAATTTTTGAAAATGGTAATGACCTAGAAAACTTAATCTACTTCTTTCCAGTTTGTGCAGTGCAAAAATAGGAACTTCTTTGCTCAGTAAAGAAGCAAAGCAAGGGCATTGTGAAGGATCAGAATGCACTCAGGTGAAACCCAGTGCTACCAGCTGCTCCAAACAGATCCTAAGGGAGAATCTCAAAATGACAACCACTGCCAAAAAGGGTCTAAAAAAAGGTCTCCATTATCAGTGCTGCAAAAACCTCAGAGACTGTTGCAATCTACTGATTTTTTTTTCACATAAGTGTAAAAGGTCATTTTGTGTTTTTTGTTTGCTGTCTGTGAGGATTCCATCTCTACAAGGAGATTTTATTTTAAAACCACAGTACCCAAACTACAATGCAACCACCTAAAGTTTTCCAAGAGAACACATTTTACAATAAATATGAAACCAAAATGGCAGCCAGCATCATTAACAACTTCCACCTGTTCCGTTGAGATGGGTTTTTTTAAACCTTACTGCTGTTTTCTTGAAATGCAATAAATAAGTGCAAAACTATTCAGAAAATCTGAAGAAATGTCAACCCATCCTATATAAAAAGTCATTTGATTTGACTAAATTCTGGCATGTAGTGCTTATTTTAACCACTTAAGATGGAATGCTCTTTCCTTGCAAGGATTGTTCCCATCAAATGTGCTTTTTTAACTCTTGGGTTTTTTCTATTGTGTTTACACTCACCAATCACCGTGTAAGCTAGGCACAGATATTATCATATTGCATTCAAGATTACTTTTTCTATTCCCTTTAAATCTTAGATGATACAAATGTGTATGATTCTAGGCTGCTTCCCTCAGAGAAGGAGGTTCTTAAATTCTCAGTTTCTTTTAAAATTCCCAAAAAGTCTAGTATATTATTTCCTTAGACATAATTCTCAAGGTCCCTGTTATACCACTTCAAAGGCTGAATAACTCTGGTGTTCAGTGTTGGTTAACTGCTTTATTTTTTTAATTTTCAAATGGTTTACAGAAAATGTCCACACCTGCAAGTTTGCTCAGTAGAATAGGAGACACAGGACAGGGGAAATTTCTCACCATGAACTTTATAAACCATATTTTTTCTGAAATTAATTAAAATCAATATTTTGGGGCCTCTTGCCAGGAACCTCCTTTTCACAAGTGATATCATTTATCTTAATAGAATTTATGGAAAAGGAACAAATGTCAGAGCTGGAAAATCCAGTTTCTTCCAGCTTTAATTAAGCAATAAAACAAGACAGGACAAGTAGATTTATAGAGCTATTACAATATTCATTGTAAAGGTCTTATGCCTTCAGTTTCCTGAGACATGTATTATGATCTCAGGAAACACCTCTGGAGTGTATTGTTGGTCTTATAATATGAATATCATTTTAAAAAAATTAAAAAATCAATTAGTCTCCTGTCCTGAGAAATAGTTCATAGTTAAAGCATAGGGGGAGAAAGTAGACAAAAACTAACGAACTGGTTTTCACAACATATAGTAAATTAACTCTGTAGCCTTTTGCTGTTAATTTCTACACTGGATTTTTTTAAAGCTTGTAAAATTTCAGTTTACTGAATATCTTTTCTGTCTGTCTTTGTCTTGCTTTACACAGCTTCCCTATCCTCATGTCCCTCTCATTCAGATGCCAGTCAAAGCCCTCCACTAATGTGAGCAGTTCACGGCTGGGGATGGGTGTTGTAGAATGTACTCAGCCCACAGAGAGCATGTTATGGCTCTTAGGGCTTGTCTGCACACAGAAATTGCACCAATGTATCTAAACAGGTTTCTATGTCTTACATAAAATAGACTTAAAGCTGTGTGTGTTTAAATTAAAAGGAGTACTTGTGGCACCTTAGAGACTAACAAATTTATTAGAGCATAAGCTTTCGTGAGCTACAGCTCACTTCATCGGATGCATTTGGTGGAAAAAACAGAGGAGAGATTTATATACACACACAGAGAACATGAAACAATGGGTTTATCATACACACTGTAAGGAGAGTGATCACTTAAGATAAGCCATCACCAGCAGCGGGGGGGGGGGGGGGGAGGAAAACCTTTCATGGTAACAAGCAAGGTAGGGTAATTCCAGCAGTTAACAAGAATATCAGAGGAACAGTGGGGGGGGGGGGGTGGAGTGGGGGGGAGAAATACCATGGGGAAATAGTTTTACTTTGTGTAATGACTCATCCATTCCCAGTCTCTATTCAAGCCTAAGTTAATTGTATCCAGTTTGCAAATTAATTCCAATTCAGCAGTCTCTCGTTGGAGTCTGTTTTTGAAGCTTTTTTGTTGAAGGATAGCCACTCTTAGGTCTGTAATCGAGTGACCAGAGAGATTGAAGTGTTCTCCAACTGGTTTTTGAATGTTATAATTCTTGACGTCTGATTTGTGTCCATTCATTCTTTTATGTAGAGATTGTCCAGTTTGGCCAATGTACATGGCAGAGGGGCATTGCTGGCACATGATGGCATATATCACATTGGTAGATGTGCAGGTGAACGAGCCTCTGATAGTGTGGCTGATGTGATTAGGCCCTATGATGGTATCCCCTGAATAGATATGTGGGCAGAGTGGGCTTTGTTGCAAGGATAGGTTCCTGGGTTAGTGGTTCTGTTGTGTGGTGTGTGGTTGCTGGTGAGTATTTGCTTCAGATTGGGGGGCTGTCTGTAAGCAAGGACTGGCCTGTCTCCCAAGATCTGTGAGAGTGATGGGTCGTCCTTCAGGATAGGTTGTAGATCCTTGATGATGCGTTGGAGAGGTTTTAGTTGGGGGCTGAAGGTGATGGCTAGTGGCGTTCTGTTGTTTTCTTTGTTGGGCCTGTCCTGTAGTAGGTGACTTCTGGGTACTCTTCTGGCTCTGTCAATCTGTTTCTTCACTTCAGCAGGTGGGCATTGTAGTTGTAGGAATGCATGATAGAGATCTTGTAGGTGTTTATCTCTGTCTGAGGGGTTGGAGCAAATGCGGTTATATCGTAGAGCTTGGCTGTAGACAATGGATCGTGTGGTATGATCTGGATGAAAGCTAGAGGCATGTAGGTAGGAATAGCGGTCAGTAGGTTTCCGATATAGGATGGTGTTTATGTGACCATCGCTTATTAGCGCCGTAGTGTCCAGGAAGTGGATCTCTTGTGTGGACTGGTCCAGGCTGAGGTTGATGGTGGGATGGAAATTGTTGAAATCATGGTGGAATTCCTCAAGAGCTTCTTTTCCATGGGTCCAGATGATGAAGATGTCATCAATGTAGCGCAAGTAGAGTAGGGGCATTAGGGGACGAGAGCTGAGGAAGCGTTGTTCTAAGTCAGCCATAAAAATGTTGGCATACTGTGGGGCCATGCGGGTACCCATCGCAGTGCCGCTGATTTGAAGGTATACATTGTCACCAAATGTGAAATAGTTATGGGTCAGGACAAAGTCACAAAGTTCAGCCACCAGGTTAGCCGTGACAGTATCGGGGATACTGTTCCTGACGGCTTGTAGTCCATCTTTGTGTGGAATGTTGGTGTAGAGGGCTTCTACATCCATAGTGGCTAGGATGGTGTTTTTAGGAAGATCACCAATGGACTGTAGTTTCCTCAGGAAGTCAGTGGTGTCTCGAAGATAGCTGGGAGTGCTGGTAATGTAGGGCCTGAGGAGGGAGTCTACATAGCCAGACAATCCTGCTGTCAGGGTGCCAATGCCTGAGATGATGGGGCATCCAGGATTTCCAGGTTTATGGATCTTGGGTAGCAGATAGAATACCCCAGGTCGGGGCTCCAGGGGTGTGTCTGTGCGGATTTGTTCTTGTGCTTTTTCAGGGAGTTTCTTGAGCAAATGCTGTAGTTTCTTTTGGTAACTCTCAGTGGGATCAGAGGGTAATGGCTTGTAGAAAGTGGTGTTGGAGAGCTGCCTAGTAGCCTCTTGTTCATACTCCGACCTATTCATGATGACGACAGCACCTCCTTTGTCAGCCTTTTTGATTATGATGTCAGAGTTGTTTCTGAGGCTGTGGATGGCACTGTGTTCTGCATGGCTGAGGTTATGGGGTAAGCGATGCTGCTTTTCCACAATTTCAGCTCGTGCACGTCGGCGGAAGCAGTCTATGTAGAAATCCAGGCTGCTGTTTCGACCTTCAGGAGGAGTCCACCCAGAATCCTTCTTTTTGTAGTGTTGGCAGGAAGGTCTCTGTGGGTTAATATGTTGGTCAGATCTTGGGAGACAGGCCAGTCCTTGCTTACAGACAGCCCCCCAATCTGAAGCAAATACTCACCAGCAACCACACATCACACAACAGAACCACTAACCCAGGAACCTATCCTTGCAACAAAGCCCGTTGCCAACTCTGTCCACATATCTATTCAGGGGACACCATCATAGGGCCTAATCACATCAGCGGCTCGTTCACCTGCGCATCTACCAATGTGATATATGCCATCATGTGCCAGCAATGCCCCTCTACCATGTACATTGGCCAAACTGGACAGTCTCTACGTAAAAGAATGAATGGACACAAATCAGACGTCAAGAATTATAACATTCAAAAACCAGTTGGAGAACACTTCAATCTCTCTGGTCACTCGATTACAGACCTAAGAGTGGCTATCCTTCAACAAAAAAGCTACAAAAACAGACTCCAACGAGAGACTGCTGAATTGGAATTAATTTGCAAACTGGATACAATTAACTTAGGCTTGAGTAGAGACTGGGAATGGATGAGTCATTACACAAAGTAAAACTATTTCCCCATGGTATTTCTCCCCCCACCCCACCCCCCACTGTTCCTCTGATATTCTTTTTAACTGCTGGAATTAGCTTACCTTGCTTGTCACCATGAAAGGTTTTCCTCCTTTCCCCCCCCCCCCCGTGCTGGTGATGGCTTATCTTAAGTGATCACTCTCCTTACAATGTGTATGATAAACCCATTGTTTCATGTTCTCTGTGTGTGTATATAAATCTCTCCTCTGTTTTTTCCACCAAATGCATCTGATGAAGTGAGCTGTAGCTCACGAAAGTTTATGCTCTAATAAATTTGTTAGTCTCTAAGGTGCCACAAGTACTCCTTTTCTTTTTGCGAATACAGACTAACACGGCTGCTACTCTGAAACCTGTGTTTAAATGCTATGTTGAATCAGGGCTGAGGCATTGAACATGTTACCTATCCTGGAGGAATGAGAATATGGCTTGGTGTTACTAAATCTAGACTACACATTACATATTAACTCTTCTAGTGCCCATAACAGTGCTGCAATACTGGCATACCAATCAATAAAGGAGCTTTGTTTAATATTAATCAAAATGCTGCGTTGCTTCTGACAGTTAATCTATTATGACAGGTTTCAGAGTGGCAGCTGTGTTAGTCTGTATTCGCAAAAAGAAAAGGAGTACTTGTGGCACCTTAGAGACTAACAAATTTATTTGAGCATAAGCTTTCGTGAGCTACAGCTCACTTCATCCGATGAAATGAGTTGTAGCTCACGAAAGCTTATGCTCAAATAAATTTGTTAGTCTCTAAGGTGCCACAAGTACTCCTTTTAATCTATTATAAAAGCAAAATGGTAGCTGATTCTACTTCTGTTTCTCAGTCCTGTTGTGGCTATTGGCAACAGGCTTCCAGGTCTAATTAAAATCTTTATTTTCAATTACATTTCACCCTGAATACGTAGTGAGATGTGCTCCTCACCTCACCACATGAGCTTTGGGTACATTTGCTTTTCTTTAAACCAGCTCCTTCAGCTGCAGAAATTAGCGTTGCCATAGCTGTTATAGGCAGTGCAGATAGTGCCACCTGTGTTTAAGGCTGCCCAATGCTTTCTACTATAAGCCCCTCTTTTCTGTTGCTTATCAATTTGTCAAACTTTAACTATTCAGGCTGAAATTGTCCATGCCACGTGTCTGCCTCAGACTGAAATTTTTTGCTTTGATCTGTATTTTTTGGAAAAATTCAGCAAATATGGTTCAACTGTTTCTCAAAATGAGGTTAGGGAAAATATGTTGGTTTGGCCATGTTAAAACATGTTTAAATCTGTTTCACTGACACCCTTCCCTCCACGTTTTGGAGCAGGGACTTGAAATTTGGTAGCGGTGGCATCTGATACCTTTTCCCATCCACCTAAATTTGGTCACGTTATGAGTCTCTGGAAATCTCAGTGCACACATGCTCAGTAAAGACCTCTCCAAAGATTCCATCTGTACCGAACATGCTCCATCCCAGGGCTTCAGGGACTGAGAAGGACTTTTCCTGACAGCTCCTCACAGCACCCAGGGGCCAGTGCAGTGCTAGACACCAAAACTGAGAGCAGTGAGGCTATCTCTCCTGTGCAGTCAATGCTTCCTTTGCTGGTCCCCAAGCAGGGAGGAGGAGAAAGAAAAACAACTCAACTTGATTGCACAGCTGTGAGGAGCTGCGTTAGGGAGTGGGAGCACAACTTGGATGAGAGGGTCAGGGTGCAAGTGGGGTTAGGATGAGGAGCCAGGTTGCATGGAGGGAGGCACTGGGATGAGAAGCTTGAAGGGAGGATTAGGGACTGGAACAAAGAGCCACTGAACAGTAGGAGTGAGGAACTGGAACATGGACACAGATATGAGTGGGGTGGGGGCAAGCAAAAGACTATTAAGAGGAATTGAGGTGGACAGGGAGGACTGGAACTGGAAAGAGGACAGGCTGGAGGGGCTAGGTCATCAAAATGAAAGTTGCCTACTGTAATTCTGGCACTTCCTGTCTTTTAAGTGTTTGACTTTTCAGCCTTAACATTCTTTTAATTTAGTTATAGTTTTTAGTGTGTACTTTGTACGGTGGTAGCACCTAGAGGCCAACTAGGTCAGTAGCCACAAAGTTTCCTTTAACTTTGGCTTGTGAAACTCTTATCCAAAGTAAGCCCCATTTCTTACAGCTACTTCTATTTTACTAGGAATAGGTGATATCCTTCATGCCTATTTTCAGATACACACATACATTGTGGATTTGACTTTAATGTCATTGAATTCCCGTTATAGTTAGAGAAGACTGTGTGAAGGAGCATAAAGAGAAAAATATCTAATGAAAACATAGAGAGAAAATGGAGCAAAGATCTGGAAAAGTATAAATACACAAGAAGCAATAAGACAGAAACATTTTAATGAAAATATGCATATATTTCATACATATATATACACACACATACATGGTTACATATCTATCTACCTATCATATAGGGGTACCCAGTTGTTCCAGTCTAGCTTTTAGTGGGGTTTCTATCCCAAGTAAATAGGCTTGCCTCTATTTTTTCTTATAAAATCACCCCACGAAAAATATGTGAGTTTAAATTACATTAGTTTTGCAAACACACAAAATAATTTGCAAAGTTTGAAAGCCTTGAACTTTCCATGAAATCTTCTGATCCCTGCCCAAAACTGTTGATAACCAGCACTTCACTGTTGTTTTAGTTAGGGTGAGGATGCTGGTCTTAGTAGCAAGGACTTGTTCACAACTCTGCCTCTGAATTGTTCTTTCCCCCTTGGAAAGTCACTTAAACAAAAATTGTAAAAACACTCCACTGATTCTGTTTTTGGGTGCCTAGTGCAATAAGGACACCTCAAATTAATGAATGCTTTTTAATTTATTTAATCTTAACCTTTCTGTGCTTTAGATAAGTCATCTGTAAAATGAGTATAATAATCCATTCCACACCGGCTTACACTGATGTTTGTACTTTAGTTTGGGATTCAGAAAAGCAGTTTATCCTTCTCACAGGTACCCTTCTAACACTTTGTTTCTTTTCTATATACTGCAGGCTGTGAACCCATCACTGTAAAGTATCTCCAGTGGAGCAATATAGAGTCTATTGTGGCTGTGGTCTTCTCCTGCCTGGGGATTCTGGTCACCATGTTTGTCACCCTTATCTTTGTGCTCTACAGGGACACCCCTGTTGTCAAATCCTCCAGCCGGGAGCTCTGCTACATTATACTTGCTGGCATCTTTTTGGGTTATATCTGCCCCTTCACCCTTATAGCTAAGCCCACCGTCGTTTCCTGCTACCTCCAGCGCCTTCTGGTGGGCCTCTCCTCTGCCATGTGCTACTCTGCCCTGGTGACGAAAACTAACCGCATTGCACGCATCCTGGCAGGGAGCAAGAAGAAGATTTGTACCCGCAAGCCACACTTCATGAGTGCTTGGGCACAGGTGGTCATCGCCTCCATTTTGATCAGTGTGCAGCTCACACTGGTGGTCACACTGATCATCATGGAGCCCCCTATGCCAATTCTCTCCTACCCCAGCATCAAGGAAGTCTTCCTGATCTGCAACACCAGCAACCTGGGTGTGGTGGCCCCCGTGGGCTACAATGGACTTCTTATTATGAGCTGCACTTATTATGCCTTCAAGACTCGCAATGTGCCTGCCAATTTTAATGAGGCCAAGTACATTGCCTTCACCATGTACACCACCTGTATCATCTGGCTGGCCTTTGTGCCTATTTATTTTGGGAGCAACTACAAGATCATCACCACCTGCTTTGCAGTGAGCCTCAGTGTGACAGTGGCTCTGGGGTGCATGTTCACTCCCAAGATGTACATCATCATTGCTAAGCCTGAGAGGAATGTCCGCAGTGCCTTCACCACCTCGGATGTGGTGCGTATGCACGTTGGGGATGGCAAGGCTCCTTGTAGGTCCAACACATTCCTCAGCATATTCCGAAGAAAGAAGCCAGGTGCTGGAAATCCAAAGTGAGTAATTGGTTGTGTGTACGTACATGTCTGTCTGTCTCTTTTTCCTGTTCTCTTTCGACCTACAGTAGATTGTTGTATTTGTAATAAGGTATGTAATGCTATTTCATCTTGTCTGTGGTAATGAGGGTAGGGCTGGGGTAGATCTAGAATAGTCAGCTACCCTCTCAGGTTCTCCATTGTGAAGGTAGCTTTGTAGGTAATTCCCCTTTGGTGCAGGTCATTCTGCAGAAGAGTAACCAAAGCTCCCTCTTTCAGTTTCTCATCTTTCAGTGCATGCCCATTTGAAGTGCACTGCATTATTGCCCAAACTGAGGTGCAAGTGTATTTCTCCTACCCCCACCCAAAAAGTGGACCAGAAATCTGTGGGTGACTGATTATCAATCACGCATATCTGTCAAATGGCCACTGGAGTCTGTACGTGAAAGTACAGGGTCTTTCATTCATTCACAGGGTAGTCTTTTGTGAAACTCTTTGATTGTCATCAAACTGCACCCCTCCAGATTGTGTGTTTTTTATTTAATTTAATTGGGAGCAATATTTTTTTTAATAATTGGCACTGTTAGTTTGAGTAGTCTTTGTTCCCAGTGCTAGAGTTTGCTTCAAAGAGTCACAAGGATTGAATGATCATGATGACAATTCTGCATTTGTAACCTGCTTGAATATATAACTAAGCTACAGGACAGAAAGAGAGAGAGAGAGCGAGAGAGAGAAATGTCATTTCAAGCAACGACTCCCTGTGAGCAGCTGTCTGAACATTAGCATACTTTATTTTCCTATTTCTTTAATAGTACCATAGGTCTGTAAAGAAGCATCAGAGTACTAGACACAAGCTTAGAGTACTGGTATCAGAGTTGTGATCAAAATGTAAAAAAATAGGAACCAAAGGAGGTGGAGTCCACGTTTCAGAGCTCTTTAATAGCATCAAAATTCAGTTAAGTTCAATTCATTTGTCTATGCTGAATCATCAATAGTTTGTTGAAGTCCTTCATGTTCGTTTCACTTCACTTTGCACAGGAACCATTTTCATATCTCTCTGAGATGCAAGGGGGATACAACTAAGATGACATAAAACCCTTGCTGTGATCAGTTTTGCTTTCATACTACATTACTCTTTAATTTATCAGATGGTCGGGGGTGGAATAAAAGGCAAGCACAAACAGTGGGAATACACAACTCAGTCAAGGAGAAAGCAATAGGAGTACACACACTGAGTGCTAAGCTGATGCAAAGAAAGAACTATGAATAGCAGTACATTTCTCATAGACCATCTTTGAGTGAAATATGTTCTGGATTGTAATATAGTATCAAAATATTGACCATTGTAAGTCGTAGACTTATGGTCCTTGAAGGTGGGTAGATATAGTGATCCAACTCCCAATGATTCAGTGGAAGATATATCTGGCCTTAGATCTCTCCAAGAGAACAGTTTATTTCATTTGTTGGCTCTACTATCTAATCTTCGGCTCAGGTGCCAGAAGAGGCGTATTGTGTGTTTTGTACCATGAACAAGCTTAGCAATTTAGCTCTTTGTTGTGCTTAGTTGACTTTTTTCTAGCTGAATAGAATAGAATAGTTGAATCTGCTGAGGCTTTATAGCTTTAAAGGAGAGAGAAGAAATTTATATTTTGAACAGAATTATAGTCACAGTTTATAAACTAAATTTAGAACAAAGCATATAATACAAGAACATTTCTCCTCATTAGAAAACAGCTTTCTGAACTGCATTTGTACCTTATAAAAATGATAGAAAACTCAGCTAAGCTCTACCAGTTTTGTTTGTTGCATATATTTTAATAAGTATCTCTTGACTTTTAGTTCCTTTCTACCCAGCATGGATTTAGTTGTATGGAACAAAACGTCTTCATAGCACTTTTAAACTGTGTTCTGAACTAAACGTTCATTAATCAGTTAATATGCCTTCTGTATTTTGTGTGTTGTCAGGTTTCTGGATCTTTTACATGCCAGAATTCAACCTCTTGATTGGCTACTGTTGTCTGCTTCATTTATGTTATCACAGAAGTGGGAGCATTACAGGCTTCCTTGCTGAGAGAGAAACTTCTGCAGACCTCTGTCTCCAAATACAGGACATAGTAGCGTTGCATACAAGAAGGTTTTGGTAGCGAGAAGATGGGGCATCATAGACGGTAGCCTCAGGATTATGGAGGCTGTTCAAGCCCCCAGTAGGATCCATTTTCAAAGCTTGCAGGGACAATGGGGAGAAGATGTAGGCAGACACTGAGACTGCTGCTGATGAAATCCAGGAGGGAAGAAGCTGAATTTGCTGAAGGCTTTGAATTTGAAATCTAGCTTGAAAAAATATTTGAGATATAAATGCAGTCGACAAGCATATTTAATGCCCAAAGGAATTGCACCCTGGCTTCCTTCCAGCTCTTCTTGGAATTGCCTTTCCAATTTCAGGGTTTTATTTTCAGCTTTTCCTCTCTTTGCTCTGGTGTGCAGACCCTTTTCTGTTGGTCATGTTACTGTGCTTCTTGATGCTGTAAATGCCTTTCTTGGGAGGCCATGCTTGCTGCTTAGAAATGGTGAGCTGCACTCTTTCTGAGGGACTTTTATCCCAGTTTCTTTCCATTGTCTTTCCTCTTGTTTATTTGTTGTCTCCCTTCTTCCCCATTTCTTTTCAGCCTTCTGTTTTTTCTCATTGTCTCTTCCCGCTACTAATCCAATCAGGACCAATTCCCTTACACCTCTTAGGATTTGTCCACACATAGAATTTGCACTGGTTTAACTTAAATTGGCTTTAAAATAATTTAGTCAAATTGATGCAAGTTTACCTTTGAACACTCTTATGTTGGTGTAAAACTGATTATAATTTACAGGTGAAACTTAAACTGATATAAGCCAGGTTAAACCAAGGTTTCCACACCATACAGGGGAAAACATCACTGACAACCAGATGTTACAGCTGAATTGAGCTCTCCACATTGCATAATAATGATCTTCATCTTCTTCATCAAAAAAGAAAGGCATATTGCCTTTGCTAATTTCTGACAGACCTGAGCTGTCTGCTTCTGATGGGTTACAGCATGGGATCTGGAGGAGATGAGCACTGTCTCTCCCTGGCTGAGTTTAGCCTATTGGCTCTCGCTGAAGTTCAGGAGGTGTTAAGAGTAGAGTTGACTGGGAACTTTTCATCAAAATGAAAAGCGTATTCAGAAAATGCTGATTCACCAAAATCTGAACTTTTGGTAGAAACAGATCTGGCTTTGATAGGAAGGCTTCTCAGGCCCAGGATGGAATGGGGGGAAGGGGAGAGAAAGTTCCCTCTGGACAGATTGCTGCTGTGTTTGGATCCCAACATGGTGGACCTGTGGGTTTTTAAGTTTTGTAAATCTGAGCAAAGCCCTGGGAGACTCTCTGGCTTTGGTTATCTAGGCAGGCTTTCGGGATGCAGATCCTCTATCTAGCACGTCTTATCAGAGCTGATATGAGCCACCTGCCTAGGACTTCTGGCTAGTGGTGGCTCCCCCAGACTCTTCAGTTGCTTAAGCACATCCTTTTTCAGACCTCCAGCCTTTTAGGCACTGTGGTGTACTGTCCATCTCTCCAGGGACACGTGATAGTTGATGCACATAGCATGCAGACTTTGCCAAAGGCTCCAAAACGACTTAGGCATGTGGCAATTCCCCCAAAAGGGCCATATTTTTGGAGTTTAATATACCCACCCTACACACACCCTAATCATTTGAAAACTTATTTTATGTACATTTAGATGAGGTATAATGCAGTGCCATAAATCTGTAGGTGAGGTGAACAATGGTACCCTAAATGAAAGTCATTTTTTGCACAGTTCCAGAAACATTGCTGACTGAGACTACATTTTTGCTGTTTAAGTTCATTTCAACACCTTCATATGATGGTTATTGGTGAAAGTTACCAAACAACAATGTATTCAAAGATTTTTATTCGTTTTGCATGAGCGGGTATTTTTTTCCCCAGAAATGATGAAGCTGTTTAGCATGTGGCAGAAATGGTGAATATCAACATTTTACAAAATACTAAGATGAAATGTTTTCACATTGCATATTCTTAATTGTCAAAGTATCTCACTAGTTATTATAATAGTTCTCTCTATTTTCAACTGAAATTTGCTGATCAGATCAGTCTCACACTGAAGGTTGTGCATTAGTCGCAGTAGATTGTGTGCTCATAATTTGTACTGCAAGGCGATAGATATAAATGTATGTGAATTCCTAATGTAATGCTTCTCCATATGGTTTTGTACTTACAGTATAGCATCTAGTCTACCTAGTGAAAAGTTTTAAGTTATAATTGCCTAGGCATGCACTACCAGTACCTTTGAAATATTCTAGAAACTAGCTTTAATTCAGCTTTAATAAATAAATAAATAAATAATAAAGCTTTAGCTTTAATTCAGTGACCCTTATGCACAGATCCATATTAGTGTTAGAGATGACACTACACAGCTTCATATTATGTACATACAAAACCTGTGAGAGAAGGAAGTGGCCTAACAAGAAGTAGTTAAGACAAAGTACGCAAACATGTTCTTGCCTCTGCACTAAAAAGGGATTAAGAGCATGTTACAGCTCTCACCAACCATGTCATCAACAATATGGCAAACCCACCTGACCCTGAATCACAACCAGAGGTGTTTATCAACATACCTACTAGACTACGTGTAATGTCAGGTGTCTCTACTGAAAATAGATGTTGTTGAAGAAAAAATATAGAGATTTGTTAGAGGTGCATTTGATTCTGATGGGACATGTAGCCCAGTCAAGAAATCTGGCATCAAAACCTTTGCTGACATGGCCAAGATGATCAAATTTAAGGAAGGGACAATCACAGCAGCTATCAATCCAGAAAATGTTTTCCACAGAGCCCTGGATTTAGCATGATGCAGAGGTAATATTCCAATTGCAACTGTTCTTAGTCATCCATAGGACCTGTGCTTGTGTCCCTCTTCCATGTTGATGGAACAATGAGAAGAACAGACAGAGCAGAATTCAGGCATCAGCTGGAAACTCAAGGTGAAAGAGTCCTCGAGTTATGAGCATGCAACAAAGAAACCACAGTGTACATCAGGGATGCCATGCCTTTTTATGTATGATGGCTGGAGACAAATTCCACACATTTGATGAATTGGCTGCTGAGTACTTGAGGCAGCTCTTAAAAGGATTTGACAAAATCAATTCTGTAATCGAAGTTTTTGACAGGAACAACAACAAGAACTCTGTGAAAACTACAGAAAGACAGTGATGGACAGGATCTACGACTGAATGCAAGAAATACCAGGTGGCTAGTAGATGCCCTGTGCCTCCATGGGAAAAGTTTCTAACATGGCATCCAACAAGCAGTCACTTATAAAATTCTTCTCTGAATATATGGTTGAAAATGCCCCTGAGAGTGTCCGACACAGACACTCCTTGCTGGAGGCTTTTCCAGTGGTGAAATAAGAAAGTCCATCACCAGTAGAGGTGGTGAAGAAGCCCAAGGCTTGTACAGTACACAAAGATGTTTCTGCATGCTGTGTGTGCCAATATTGCTTTGGGTCTCTTGCTATCAAAAGAACGAAAGAAACTAGGTTGATCAATACAGATGTTTTGATCCTTGTTATTCATTACTTTCCAAAAATGAAACACACAGATGACATGTGGATTGAAACAGTCATCAATTCCAGCACAAGCGACGCTTCATATCCGTGCATACAATTTATGATGCACTCCTGACTTCTGTAACATACTTCCTGCTGTACACACATTAACATGGAATTACTCTGTGTCATCCCTATTTGGCATGGGGGAAAAAATCGCTGTTTAAAGTCAAAACTAAAGGAGCTTACCATTTCAGAGATCTTCCCAAATTGGGAGAGAGTGAAGGACAAGCTGCAGTTTCTGCAGCAAGGAAGTTGGGAGAGAAAGTGAGAGACAAAAGGAAACCCACAGAGACCTGAATTGCTTGTGCCTCAATCTAACCATCAAATAGGACAAGTCACTGGCCAAAATCCCAAGTGAGAACAGTTTTTTGAAGAGCATATCAAAAAAGCCTCTTGGAAAACAAAGATTTGGATGTCTTTGCACGTAGGTAAACCAGATATTGGATCACCATTGCAACATGGATGGAAAAAATGCAGTTGATAAACTGTATACTTCAAGGGACCAAAGGCATCTGAATTTCTATGAGACCTTATTTGTTCCTGTACCAGTAGGGTTCACTACACAATCAACTGTATCTGTAGTCAGAACAATCTTCCCTGCACAGAACTGTGTACATGCCAAGACAATGAAGACTGTGGTAACCCACGTGTTATTGAGAGAGATCATAATGATGAACAAGATGATCATTACTACCAAGATCTTGACTACCAAGATCACCAGCGCTATTACATTTCAATGACACCTGTAGAAATTTATTGTTAAATTTTTGCTTTGCCCTTTATATTGTTGTGATGGCGCTGAGGATAGGTCCATCAACTGCTATTAACCAAGATGTTCAGGCATGCAACCTCTTTCTCCAGATGTCCCTAAAGCTCCAATTTACAGAAGCTGGGAGTAGACGACATGGGATGGATCACTCAAAATTTGCCCTATTCTGTTCATTCCCTTTGAAGCATCTGGTACTGGCCTAAAGTCTGTCAGAAGACAGATATTGTGCTAGATGGGCCATGGGTCTGACCCAGTATGGCCATTCTTATGAGTTCACAAAGAAATACAATTGTATGTCTTGAAATAATATATAGAGTATTAAACTAACAGAAAAGAATGCAATATTTCAAACTGGTCATTTTAATGTGTTGATGTTGTCAGTTTATCCCTGTTTCTATGGTAACAGAACCATTTGATAGCTCCACATCATACTTTATCTTAAAATAGACATAAATAAACTTTTTCAAATGATTTGTGATGTGCATGTGTGCAGAGAGGGTACATTAAGTTGATTATATCCATGTTGTCTACCACTCACCTAATTTGCTCTTTATTGTAGACAGAACAAAAAATATACAGATTTAGACAAAACAATAAAACACCTATATGAATTTCCCTGCTTCATTTTTCTTACTACTCTTGAGCATTCTTTTGGCTTAGGTTAGAGTCCTATAAGGAGTCCATGATGCACCCCACACATACTATATGATTCAGAAGAGAATCCATGTGTATCTCCTCTACAAGCCGCGTCTTTCTTCCTCAGGTGATCCTGCAGTTAAAAAGGACTCATCTGCCAAAAAGTATGGTCCTCTCTCCTTCCAAGGCTTCCTTTTGTCTCTGTGAATCCCTCTCTGTTTAAAATTCCACCACTAATGCCTTGGTTTTTTTCTGCTTCTGGGGAAATTCCTTTCCTCTGAACCCCAGTCCCCCCATGCAGAGAAGTTTGAGAAAACTCACTTTATTTAGGATGCAGTCACTCCTTTGTTCTCCCCAGGTAATATCTATTCATGTGTTGATAGTCTTCAATGACAAATTTATTCATAGGTAGACATATAGGCCACACTCTCCTGTCTGTTAGCAGAAGAAGCATGAGGCAACACATAATCATATACATATAATCGTAAGGCTGCATATAATCCATAAAATCAAACTGGAATTCATAAATTGTCCATAGACAGATTTCCCAGATCATCATTGCATGTGTGAGAAAGCATTTTGCCCCAAGATAGCCCAATGGTTAGGGCACTTATTTAGTATTTCGGAATCCTGGGTTCAAGTCCCTGATCCAAATCCTAGGTAAGTGGCTCTAACCATTGGCTGTTGTGGCGTGAGTCTGTATCCCTCTGGTTTTGAACAATAATTCCATCCTGGATCTCAGAAACCTTCCCAACTAAAATTTCATCAAAACTAATAGAGGCATTTTAAGAAGGGGGATCTACATGATTCAGAGCAAATGCTTGAACCTGGTTCTCCCATATCCCAGCTGAGTGCCTTAACCCCGGGCTGCTGGCTGTTTTTGGGGTGGGATGTATTGCATCAGAACAGAACCAAATGTCAAAACTTGATTTTTTTTATGAAACAGAATTTTTGTTTTCCAGCCAGCCCTAGTTGGGAGCACTTCACTGCACAATCTTCATTTCAATGTGTGTCCTTCCTAGCTGGTGAAGGCCAGCAGAGAAGAATTGGTCCATTGCTGACAAAGATGGTCAGAGCTTTTTGTAGGCTGACAATTTGCCCTCCCTTTCTTTAGAAGTTATGAGACCGTAGTTCAGGAACTCATCAGTTGACACTGACAATCTGGTTAGCCACCATCTAATAGCCAATGTCCCTTTTTTGGTTGGGATTATAGTGAAGATTATGGGGAGACAGCTCAGAGTGCACAGGTCCTAGATGGTTCACAAGTCCTTCACCCTTGTCATTCCAGATACAGACATGGATACAGAACAGACTGCACTCCTCCAGGCAGTGAAAGAAGATTGGGTGTCCATGCTAGGACAGATAGAATTATCAGCTGCTTTGATACCATTGGTTATGGCATCTTTATTGACTCACAAGTGTATGGGAGTAATCTTGGGCTGACTCTGTGGCCTTCCTGCTGAGCATTCCGAAGGATGGTGTTATTTTGTTGCTTATCATTCCCAAGGATGCTAACATGTAGAATCCTAAATGGTTCCATCTTGTCCCTGCTCTGTTCAGAGCACACTTGGGGCTATTGGGAGGCTGAGTGAGGAGGCATTGGCTATAGGATTTTCACTATGCCAATGACACCCCACTCTGGATATTTATCTCATCCAACCCAAGAGTTGCCTGATTAAGACTAAGACATGATTGACAGCTGTTGTCCAATGCTCAATCCAGATAAGACTGAGATAATATGGACAGGTTGGGGAGAACAACTGGGAGATATGGCTAAGATCGCACCTGCTTCTTATATAGAAGATGTGCATGACCTTTTATTTTTGAGTCTGGGGATGTTATGGGATCCCAGCTGGTATTAGATAATTGTATAGCAGTTGTTTCTAGGAAGGCCATCTCTGTCTGACTATGAGATTATGCCTTTTTCTTTTGGATATGGGTCTCACCTTAAGATGAGACCATGGCAATGTGATCTACATCATTTTAAATCAACTCCGAGACTAAAGCATGCAGAATGTAGGGGCTTGCTTAGTACATGGTATATCTCAGTGGGAGCACACCAGTACTTCATGAACTTCATTGGCTGCCTATTGATTTCTGGATTATGTTTAATTATGTTTAATGACCTATAAACCCCCAAATGGTTAGGGACCTGCCTACATGAGAAATTGCCTGGAATTCACTAAGTGTAAAAGAGGGGGAACTGCTGACAGAGCCCTTAGCTATGGCACCTACTAAATTTGCTCCCCATAACCTACTAACCTGTCTCCTCCCCCCCCACCCCCACCACATTCCCTTTGGCTCAAAATAGACCATAAGGGCATGCTGCAAGATCCATCACTTTACCCAGTATTTTGGGATGGAGACAGAAGGAGTTATTCAATAGGTTTGATTTTGGATTTGGATTTTGTCTCTGCTTGGTTAGTTTCTAGTTTTGTGGTGATACATAGCTGCTGCCTCAATCTTCTTATGTGTTGATTTTAAATTTATGATAAAGCCCCCAGGATAGGCACCATTTCTATGCATTGTAAATCATAGTAGATAAACGTTTAGTTTCATAGATAAGATTTAAGCCAAAATCTGAACTATGACTGATTTGAAGGCCAACCATCAAGGAATGTAGTGTGGCCAGGAATCCACAGCAAACAATGGAACAACCTCTCCTGCTGTTTTCCAGCTTTGTTTATTTGTAATTGAAACCTCTTCTCCCTCTCTTCCACCTTCTGCTAGACAATGTGGTGTTGTTTTTAGTATTTCAATAGTTTGTCTAAAATGACTGCTTTTATTTTTTTCTTAACATATTGTATTAGTTCCTCACAGTTACAAAAGTCTCACACAGTCCCTGCTGTTTTCTGCAGCCAAATACACAAAGGAATGGTAGCAAATGTAAATCACCAACAGCAAATATTGTCACTGTTGTGTGTGTATAAACACTGAGGGCAGATTTTGATACGGTTGCTCATGCCAATTAGTAACTTACTCCAAGGAAAGTCCCATTGGCTTCAGTGGGATTGCTTAGGGATGTAGGCTATGTCTATAATGCAGCAGAGTAGATGTACACATGCCAGCTCTGCTGGATGTAGCATGCTAAAAATAGAAGTGTGGGCACCGTGGCTCAGGTTAGCAGCCTGAGTAGGGCCCTGTCCAAGGTCCAATGTACGTATTCAGACTGCTGGATCATAAATAAAAGATTTTATGGGTGGGTGACATGAAGCAGAGCGTGCAGCAAGAGTTTAGACTTCCGGAAACAATGAGTGCCTAATAAGCTCAATATGCAAATGAAAATTTTCTACAACTTGTAACATGGTCAAAATTGGGTTGAATTTCATAGATACAGCAAAAGACATCTCAGGGCTATTCCCCTTTTTGTTTTTCAAGTTCCTACACCAAACCATCTATATACTATGGTTTTGGTTATTTTTTTTAAGATAGAAACCTTTTTTTAAATAGCCAAAACTATCTATTTTGCATTATCATTCTTGAAGACTGCTGACCCAGTTTTGATCAAACTTAAAAAAAAAATCAGCCTGACACATCCAGACATGGAAAATTTCAGTCTGAATGGTTACAGTTATAATCAGTTGAAAGAGGAGGATATAAGGCACAGTGTTGAACAATCTGAATAGGGTACACACTATATTAAAAATGGTTATTTTCTTAAATACCAATCCAGTGCCCTATAACATTGTTCCAACCTTGATATGCCTATGATATATTTTCAAGTGTTTTCTGTGGCCCTAGACTATAATTTAATCAACAGCCTCTGAGTTATCTTTAAAGGGTTTATATATAGATTAGTACTTTGCATAGATTTTTATTGCTATGCCAGTTCAGTAGAAATCCTTGCATCTTATATGAAATGGTAGGTTGGCCTGCTTTGCAATTTGGAAAATCAATGCACTTGGGTAAATTTCTTATATACTGAGGTAACTGCAAACACAATAAGGCAACTCTTTATTTCAGCAGTTACAGCCACTGGAAAATACTTAGTCTGAAAGCAAGTACTAATAGAATTAAGATCCTTAAGTCTCTTGTTTGCTATCTTATAATTTAGGGCAATAACCTGTGCTTAGTCTTCATGCACACCCTAGTAATGCTCAACAGGGAAGGCAGGGTCACTGTGACATGGGTTCTTTGAGGAGGGTGATGTAAAAGGATCCTGGAAAGAAGAGTAGGAATACAAAGGACACAAGGTAAAAATCAAAACTGAAAGAGTTAAAGAACAAATTGATTTAAAAAAATAAAGAATTAGCAAGATTTTTATGCCTGATCTCACCATTAAGTATTGTTTATATTATGGTAGCACCTCAGAGCTCTGGTCATGCAGCAGGATCTCCTTGTACTAGGAGCTATATGAACAGAACAGAAGCACAATCCCTGCTCCAAAGAGCTTACTATATAAGTATAAGACATGAGACAGAGAACTACATATTTCCAAAGGGGCCATTACAATTAAAATGAAAAACAGAAAGAAACACACACTAACACAGTCTGAATCTTAATAATTCAATGACATTCTGTACTGGCCATATGGCAGGATTATTCATTATATTTGAGCAATGTATTTGTGTCCAGTATTGTCTTTTGTAGCTTTGGATTTGCATTTGCTTCAATAGAATTGGATATAGTGCACCTGGAGAGGGGAACAGAGAAGGGCAGTAGTTATAACCAAGTGATTTATTTCTCTTCTCACACATTTAGTATTTGGTATTCAGTTAAATCACCACAGGTCAAGTATGTCCGGGATATGGACCAGCGCTCAAAACCCTGACTGGGCATGTGTAAAATAAATAAAAGAATAGTCCTTAGACACCATTTAATATCCAAAGGGCTTCCCCTTCCTTTGCCCTGTGGGTCTCTAATACTGTTCCTGAGAACTGTTAGGAGCTAGTAAGTGCCAACCTGCCACCCAATGACTCCAGTTCTGGAACCTGACTGGCAGAATGCCTGGGGGTCCTGATTGGTCCACGGCGTCTATATAATCCCAGCACAGGAACAGGAAATTGTCCATGCAACTGGGATCTACCCTGCTCTGGTTTGACTTCTGGCATCCCAGTCCTGGTGTCCAACTTGTGGTTCTGGTCTGTGGTTCTGGTCTGTGGTTTGTCTCCTGCTTCTGACCTCTGGGTATCCTGACCCGGTCTGACTCTGGTTACTGATTTGTGGTTCTGCTCTCAAGTTTGTCTTCTGCTTCTGGTCTCCTGGTATCCTGACACTTCTGACTCCTGTGCCATGACTGGTGGATCCCTCCGCCCCCCGGCTCTGACCACTAGGTCTGGCTGCCCGTGACCCAGTCGTTTGCAGTTTGCCTGGATCTCTTAGGCACAGGAGTGGGCCTGGTGCCAGCAAAATGGATCTGGCTAACCCTTCAGGAGCACTGGGCATACTCAAGGGGACCACCTGCCTTCAGGCAGACAAAGAAGATCAGCAGGCATGGGTCATCCGACTGACCTCAGAGAACCAGCTATTGCAGGGGCAAGTAACCCCGAGTTCCATGCAGAAAATGCCACAGCTCATGCAGACACAGCTCATGCAGCTCAGTTCCCTGATACCTCTGCCAGAACAGTTTGATGGCAATCCCTAGTGATTCCAGGGTTTTATAAACCAGTGCCGCCACTTCTTTATGATGTGTCCTCAGACCTATACTACTGGTCATGCAAAGGCGAGCCTGGTCACCAGCATTGGACTGGGTCTCCCCCTTCTTGTAGTGTGACAGTCTGGTACTGTTGAGCTGGAAGGTCTTCCTGCAAGCCATGTCTGTATTATTCAGTGAACTTGGATGGCGGAGGCTGCCCTAAAGAAGCTCCGAAAGGTGCAGGGCACAGTAGCCTTCTATGCTGCACAATTCCACCACCTCATGGCTAATGCAAACTGGATGAGGCAGCAGTACCAAACTGTTGTACCAGTTCCAGTGGGTCCTGCAAGAAGAGGTCAAGGATGAATGAGCCCAGGTAGAGATGCCTGTGAGTCTGTATGCCCTCGTGGATCTCACCATCCGTATAGAGAATCAGTTACAGGAATGAAGGGAAGACAAAACAGGGGACTTGTAATGCTCCAACCCAGGTATTGTGACCTTTTCACCACACCTCCCCTAAACCAATGCAGGTAGAGATAGGCCGTTGACGGCTCACCCCCAGAGAAAAGAAACAACAATGCCAGCTTCTGCTGCTTCTACTGCGGTGAGTTAGGTCACTCAATCCCTGCCTCTCCCATACAAATTCCGAGAAGTCAGGGACGAGAGCTCTCCCACACTTTGGTCCTGACTGAAACACATCCAGAACCCTGCCCAAGAGCCCCCCTGTTGCAGGTGCCATACCAGTTGCACACCCCTACAGAATCCCAGCCTATGGGCCCTCATCGACTCAGGTGCAGCTAATTGCTTCATAGATGCAGCAGCAGCCCAGATCCTGTAGATTCCCCTGCAACGAAGGCCCCTCTTGATCTTGTAGAGACTATTGACAGTTCTCCTTTATCTTCTGGTCCTGTAACAAATGAAACAACTCCCCTGGAGGCTATGATTCAGGGACACAGAGAAGTGTGACAATCTGGTGTGATCCATTCTCCACACTTTCCCTGATCTGCAGTATCTCCTGGCTGGCCCTCCACAACCTGCTTGTTTGGTGACACGCACAGGATATCTTTTCCATCTGAGTTTTGTCAGCAGCACTGCTAGAGATCAGTAGATCCTGACCTGGCATCCAAATCTTGAGAGATTCAAGTGAGGATGATCATCCAGGCAGAACCCTCTATTGCACCTACAGTTGGGCTCCCCTTGAAATACAAAGACTACGCTGATGTTTTTTAAAAGAAGAATTTTGTAAAAAACTTATCTCTACACCGGAACTATGACTGCCCAATAGACCTGCAGCCAGGAGCCAAAATACCATTTGGATGAATTTATGCCATATCAGAACCTGAGCTGACAGCACTCCCAGAATACCTCCAGGTGAATCTGGTCTGAAGATTTATCCTCAAGTTGACCTCACCAGCTGGCACATCAGACCTGTTTGTCAAAAAGAAAGAGAGCAGTTTCTGACTCTGGGTGTTCTACGGCGCATTGAATCAGATAACTATCAGGAATTGTTACCTGCTTGATTCCTTGATTCCTGACCTTCTTGACCACATGGGGGCTGCCTGCATCTTCACTAAGTTGGTCCTATGGGGGGTGGGGGTGTATAACCTTGTGTGAATGAAAGGGGATGAGTGGAAGAATGCCTTCCAGACCCAGTATAGCCATTCCCAGATATTTGCAATGCCTTTTGGGTTGACCAACACTCTAACCACCTCCCAGCATTTTATAAATGATGTGTTCCAAGACCTGTTGGGCCAGTACATAGTAGTCTAACTAGATGACATATTGATCTTCTCTGACTACCCCATCCAACCTGTCCTGGAATGCTTGAAACAGTATGGCCTTTATGCCAAGCTCAAGAAGTGTGCCTTTGATGAGGCTTCCATGGAGTTCTTGGGCTTCATCTTATCCCCAGAAAGAATCCAGACGGACCCACATAAGATCCAAGCCATCCAAGGTTATCTATCTGACTCCCCACACAGTACATGACCTACAACGCTTCCTGGGGTTTACCAACTTTTATTAACAATTTATCCTGAATTTTTCTAAACAAATCGAACCCCTCACCACGGTTCTTCAGGAAAAACACCCAATTCCATTGGTCTCCTGAGGCCCAGCATACATTCAATCAACTGAAACTGGCCTTTACTACAGCACCCATATTGGCTCACTCCAATGTCACATCAGCCTTCAGCTGTAGAAACTGATGTCTCCAGCACGGCAATCGGGGCTGTCCTTTCCAGTGAGTTGGTCCCAAATAAATGTTACACCTATCTGCTTATTACTACAGGAAGCTCACCCCCGCAGAAATTATGAAATACTTGACAAGGAAGTCCTGGTGACAAAACCACCTTTGCAGAATGGTGGCACTACCTGGAAGTAATTTGTTACCTAGTCCAGATGTTCACTGACCACAAAAACCTGGAATATCTACATAGAGCAAAAGCCTTAAACCAACAGCAGCTTCGGTGGGCCTTACCTTTTTCATTATTTGATTTCATTATCACCTGCCATTCCAGATCCAAAAATGGCAAGGTGGATGCTCTGTCACAAAGATTCAGTACCACCTCCCAAAACCCCAGTCAGGAACCAACCCTCATTCTCAAATCCCGTAACTTTCTCAGTGCAACTCATCACCAAGATATACTCAGATTGATCCACTCCACCTCTGCCTTAAAAATGCCACCTGATGAACAAGCTATTATTAACAAGCAGCCACATAACTCCCAGGAAGGGATCACATACATAGGGGACCATGTTTATGTGCCCCCAAGACCCTCAAGGATTGCGGTCATGCAACTGTGCCACGATTTTCCCCTAGTAGGACATTTGTCGTACTTGAAGACCCAACAACTGATATCCTGCTCCTTATGGTGGCCCCAGATGCACCGAACCATACAGTTGTTCATTGCCTCCTGTGATGTTTGTGCCCATGTCAAGACCTCACACCATAAGCTCTGTAGTCTTCTCCAGCCTTTGGACAGGCCATCTCAACCCTGGGAAGCCACTGCTGTAGATTTTATCATAGAATTACCAGAGTCTAACAAATTTATGACCGTTTTAATGGTAGTGGACCACTTTACCAAAATGGCCCACTTCATCCCTTGCACGGGCCTACTCTCTGCTGAAAAGACAGCCCAGCTTTAGACTAGCCACATAGCCCACATCCATGGCCTTCTAGAGCACATCAACTGCAATTGAGGGTTGCAGTTCATGATCCAGTTCTGGTACAAGGCCCTGCACCTGCTGGGAGTCTGCACCTGTCTTTCTTCTGTTTTTCCTCCCCCCAGATTCAGAGGGCCAACCAGATTTTCGAGCAGTATCTGCAATGCTACACCAATCATCTCCAGGACTAGTGGTCCTCACTTCTCTGTATGTGGAATTTGCTTACAAAAAATACAAATCATGCGTATATGAGACAGAGCCCTTTTTTTTATACCAATTATGGGTACTATCCCCAATTTTACCTACAATTACCTGCATAATTGCCCAACCTAGCCACCTCAGAATTGGTGCAGAGGATTTGTCAGGCCCAGGAAGAAGTGAAGGAGCATCTGGAAAAGGGAAAAGTGGACAAAAAGTGGCATGCAGATCAGCATAAACATCAAGGCCCCTCCTATGCAGTAGGACAAAAAGCATGGCTCTCCACAAGCCAGACCTGCTCACAAGCTGGACTTTGGTTGGTCGGCCCTTTTAAGATCCTGTGACAGGTTAATCCAGTCACTTTTGAACTCCAACTATACCACTCTCTAAAGGTTCACCCAGTGTTTCTGTATCACTTTTGAAACCCTACACAGAAAACCCTTTCCCTCACAGAAAATCACCCTGAAAAGCCTGGTCCCACATTGCCTTGGGGAGGGGCTGATGTCAGGGACCACAGGTTTTGAACCCTGTTGCACAGGACTATTAGGAACTAGTAAGCTCCACCCAGTGACCTGCTAACAGTTGGTAGGGCAGAAGCTGGATCCCAACAGAGGACTCCAGTCCTGGAACCTGACTGGTAGAATGCTGGGGGTCCTGCTTGGTCCACAGCTTCTATATAAACCTGGCACAGGAACAAGAGGTTGTCCAGGCACCTGGAATCTACCCTGCTCCTGTTCTCACTCCCTTGGCTTGACTTCCTGGCATTCCAACCCAGTTTGACTCCTGACATCTTACTTGTGGTTGTGATCTCCAGTTTGTGTACTGCCTCTGATTCTTGCTATCCCAACCTGGCCTGACTCTGGTTACCGATTTGTGGTTCTGCTCTCAAGTTAGTCTCCTGCTTCTGATCTCCCAGTATCCTGACCCAGTTGACTCTTGACGACGCTGACTGTTGACCATGGCCGTAATCACTAGGTCTGGCTGCGCATGACTCGGCCGCGACATATACTCCAGTCATTTGCTCCTCATGAGCTTTTTAATTTGCTTTATCATGTGAAGGTTGCATACATCTTGCAGGCTACTCAGGCAAATGCTTTTAAACAATGCCCACACATCTACGTACATTTGTGGTCATGCTGCACATGGGAATTTCTTCAGATCTAAGCTAGTCTGATTGTTCCGGGTAGGGTGGCCTCACTTCTAAACAACAACAAAAAGGACACAATGGGTGAGTTTTCCCATTGACTTCAGTTAAGCAAGGATTTCATCTTTCTCTCTTTTCTCTCATCCTTATCTTTTTTCCTACTCCCTTTGCACAGTATATTATTGAATAATATATGCAGTATATTATTGAATCATGTCTGCAGTACACCCCACTCCTTTTTCTTGAGCATCTCTTTTCTATCTGCAGGCACTGCCTCAGTTTTCCATTCTTTTGTTTTCTCTCTAACTCTTTCCAGCTCTCTTCTGTCCTCCATTCAGTAGCTCAGCCAGAGAGTGGTATGCCTCCTGCTTACCTTTATATTCCATAAGAAAGGCCAACAGATCAATAACTGGCATAATCAGTTCCCTTTGACTGACCTTAGGAATGCACTTGTGAAGCAGGCAATAGCACAACAGCTACATTTATTTGCAACCTCCTTTAAAACAAAACAACACCATTCCCTCACAGTGTAATCAGCTTCTGATGAACCCAAACCTTGCACTATGGTTTATTTGCATGCTCAGTGGTGTCCCCCAGCTTTATTCCTGAAGGAATCAGAGCGATAAGGCAGGTGAGGAAATATCTTTCATTGGACAAGACCTTTACTTTGTGGAGCCGAAGCTAAGTGAGATATCTTATTGCAATTAGAAAAGGAAAAATCCCCCCGCCGCACATTGGCCTTTTGGGCTAGATAAAACAAGAAGTCCATAGAGCATCTGTGGGTCAGCCATTAAGGCTGTTTCAGTTGGATTGAGCCCTTTAATTGAAAGAGCTGTCGTATAAGACCAAAAGTTCTTTTTATTTGTAAGTTATTCCCTTATATGGAAGTTCCCAGACCTGAGCATTTTTACCACTTTCAGCTTCACCTTTTACCACTGATATTCACAACTCCACTCTCCCACATGATTTTGACAAGAAATAAAGTGAAATAACCAAAAGTCTTACAGATGCAGTCTGGCACTTGCACAAGGAGATATGGAAACATTCTTTCTTTACATCATGCTCGCTCTTTGTTACTCTTGCGATGTTGAATCACAACATTTAATCACAACGTTTAATTTATCTATGGCATTAGACAGCAGTATATCACAGTGATGCATAGATGTACAATTACATGGAAGGGAAGTCTCACAATTAATTTAAATACTGCTTTTTATTGAGTTGGGGGAAGCAGACACAGCACTGTGGAAAACCTGAGAAAGTCTATCACCATTTTGGCGTAAAACTTGGGAATAAAAACCATGAGTTATAATTTAAATTCTTGCTTGACTGGATAGCTTATTCCTTTTCCTTGTATTTCTATATTTGTTTGTATTTATAATGTATCATATTTTGATTCCACAATAGAAAAATACAGTCATAAGAACCCAATTAAGTATTTTAATGTGGTATGAAAAAATATACCAATTCAGTGACTTACATAGACAATTGTTTTTATCTTTACTAGGTGCTCAGTTACAACAATGATGATAGATAGGTCTATCTAGTACTAAGAATCTCATCCTATTGCATTTAAAATCCAATCATCTTTGGCCCAGTAATCAGTCTGTAAATCTCATAAAATCAGGATTTTTTTTTGTGATGCTACTCATAGTAATCATAGTTTTGGGAGGGTCAGAAATGCCACGAAAACAGACCCTGCTTTCCTGTAATTCCAAAATATTCAAACAGAATGAAGAATTGAAATACAGGATTTCATGAAAACTTAATTTTAAATTTGAGACTGCCTTCTATCTCCTTCCTGATTCCCAAAGGTAGCATGTTTCATCCCTGTGCTTCAGTTATTCATATATTCCCAGCAAAAACAAGTATAATTGTGACACATTTCATGAGCGCACGGTATTTCAGGTACTAGCACTTGCTAGAATAAGCCACACGTCAGAGACTCCTCAGATGTGTAATCAGTAGGGATCTCTCAACATATGTGTGATTTCATACATCTTTCAGCTAACTTAGACATATAAACATAAACCTAACACTGAGGATACCATCTGAATTTGTGACAGTCTCTAGAAGATAGTGGATCTATAAAAAAAAAATGAATGGAAGTACGCTTCTCCCTATGCTATGTAGTGTTGTTTTTTAACCTGTAACAGATGTAGTCTGAATAATGATCTTATTTTAAGTTGTCCTAGTATGATTCAATGCAAGTTACTAACATAACTTAGCCTTCATGTTATTTAACTCTGTCAAAACACGATTATGAAACAACACAGATGGCAAGATCTTATAAAAATACATTGGGACTGAAGCATTTTTTGTGGTGTGGTATGTCTCTGAGTGAAGTGAAAGGCTCATCCACAGAGGCATGCCACAGTTTTAAAGCCAGCTTGTGGGGGGACTTTCTCTTTCCTGAGAAGCATGCCACATGTCACAAAATGCCGCAAGCTTAAATGTTTTACTACAAGTGAATAGCTGTGATGAGCCTTTTGAAAATTTGTGATGGAACAAACACAAGATGGCTGCTACTCTGAAAGATGAGAAATCATGGCGACATATGTAATAGGCCATAATATTTCCTGGCCAAACTTACGCTGCTGTCCAAATTTCTGGCAAAGATTTTATGTCGGTCACATAAGGTCAATCTGAATCCTGTGATGCTCTGTTTGACAGAGAAACGCATACAAAATCCATTCTGGATTAGACAGCCAGAATAAGGCACATTGTATACAGAAAATGCATGTGAAGAGACCCACACATGGGTAGATTTGTAAGTTGACCAGTTCTGTATTTTGAATAAGTGAATCTATAACAAACATGCCTGTTGTCACAATCACATAGCTCTTCTAAAGCAAACATTGCTATTCAGTACAAGTAGGTGATGCCCTTATGGGCTCTGGCTACACTAGGAAAACTTTCTAAAAGTTTCTAACCATTGTTAACACGGATTCAGCGCCATTGATATTCGTGTTACACTCCCAGACCTTGAACTGTGTTAAACACTGGAGTTTTATTACATTTAATATCTAAAGAACCCAGATATAGCTTGCACAAGCCCTACTGAGTCTCTCCAGAGAACACACAACTCGCCTGAGACTACACCCTGCTTGCCAGCTGTGTCCTTTTTCATCTTTTCAGCAGAGCTCCAGTCCTTAGAGGGACAGAGAGCAGTAAAATTACCCTGGCATTCCAGTCAATTCTTAAGCAAAAGACTCACTTTCACATTAAAATACACTAAGATGCCTACATAGTCATTTGAGTGCTACACTCCTCCCTTGTAAATTTAATGCCATCCTGACATTTCTATCAGCAAAATATGCACTAGGTCCATTTCAGTTAGCCTATAAGATCCATGGTAGAACCATATAACTCAGACACTGGGCATATGGCAAGCTATTTTTTAAAAACTATGAAATAATAAATATTAACTATAAAATATTTGGCTGGACCAATTCCATACCAGAAAGCAATATTCATTCATTCATTTTCTGATATTACCTCAGTCTTGGATAACATATGGGATAAGATACAGAAAAAGGCACTTGATATATGGCACCTGACATATATGAGGCTAATCCCAATGTGCAGTCACCAATCCAATAGTAGGAATTATTCAGTGATGATAGGTATTCCTAGATGTTTATATGACCTAAAAGTCAGTGGATTGTTCTGATGATTTGTCCTCTTGTGCACTACTGATTTCAGATTCCATGGTCTTGTTTTTACATTCATGTCTTTCAGTAGCAAGTGCAAATGTCTCATCAGTCTGATCATCGGTTTCCAAGTTTACAGGATCAATAACATCCTCATTTCCCAAGTGTGGATAAAATGTTTCTGCTTTTGGATTCAGAGTCTCTGGTACCATCACATAAAGTAGTTGATCTTCACTCTGACTATCAGAATCACTGGAGTCTGAATTCCTGTCCTTGTTTTGATCTCCTATAGGACTGTCAAACGATTAAAAAATAATTGCAATTATTCATGAGATTAAAAAACATAGAAGCAATTAAGTATGGTTTTAATTGTATTGTTAATAATAGATCACCAATTTAAATTTATTATAAATATTTTGGATGTTTTTCTACATTTTCAATTACTATACATAAAACAAAGTGTACAGTGCTCACTTTATATTATTATTTTTATTACAAATATTTGCACTGTAAAAAGATAAACAAAAGAAATAGTATTCTTCAGTTCACCCCATACAAGTACTGTAGAGCAATCTCTTTATCGTGAAAGTGCAACTTACAAATGTATTATTGTGGGGCGGTTGTTTAGTATTATTGTGGGGGGTTTTCTGCACTCAGAAACGAAACAATGTAAAACTTTAAAATCTACAAGGAAGCATGAAGGGACATACAAATGCTCAGAGTACCTGGCACGTAAATACCTTGCAACACCGGCTACAACAATGCCATGTGAATGCTTGTTCTCATTTTCAGGTGACATTGTAAATAAGAAGTGGGCAGCATTATCTCCTGTAAATGTAAACAAACTTCAGAGTAGCAGCCGTGTTAGTCTGTATTCGCAAAAAAGAAAAGGAGTACTTGTGGCACCTTAAAGACTAACAAATTTATTTGAGCATAAGCTTTCGTGAACTGTTTCTTTTTTGTAAACAAACTTGTTTGTCTTAGTGATTGGCAGAACAAGAAATAGAACTGAGTGGACTTGTAGGCACTAAAGTTTTACATTGTTTTGTTTTTGAGTGCAGTTATGTAAAAAAATACTACTACATTTTTAAGCTGCCCTTTCACAATAAAGAGATTGTGCTACAATACTTGTATGAGGTGAACTGAAAAATACAATTTCTTTTGTTTATCTTTTACAGTACAAATATTTGTAATAAAAGTAATAATATAAAGTGAGCACTGTACACTTTGTATTCTGTGTTGTAACTGAAATCAATATATTTGAAAATGTAGAAAAACATCCAAAATATTTATAATAAATTTAAATTAGTAATCTATTATTGTTTAACACTGTGATTAAAATTGCGATTAATCGCGACTGTTTTGCATTAGTTGCTTGTGTTAACTATGATTAATTGACAGTCCTAATCTATTATTGTATTAGTTTGCCTTGTTCTCTGTGCCTTCTGTGGTGGTTTAGAGGCTAGTGTTATGTCCGAGGGTAAGAGGTCACAGGGAAGTAAAATATTGTGGTAAAGAATTCTAACACATCCTTTTCCATCTTCTGCTTTTATTTCATAGATGAAACTATTTCCTTTTCTTTGAAGTAGTACATGAATTTTATCTTCCCAATAGGATATTCATTTGCTTGGTCCCTCTACCTGAAAGATTCCTGATAAGTAATCCTTTCTACAAATAGGAGATTTTTAAGAACATTTTGATGCCAGTTCATAAGCTTCTTTCATCTGCTGTTTCCATTTCTCAATGTAATCTTTATGGTCTCCAGGTGCAGATTTAGAGTTTATAGGTAAACAAGTGGGTAAACATGGAGATATACCACGTAATAAATAAAAGGGTGAGCACCCATGGCCTCATTTCACATACAGGTATAGGCATAGATTACCTTATTAAGGAAGTCCTTCCAGTTTGATTTTTGTTCTTTTGGCAATGGTCTAATTATAGCTAACAGAATTCTGTTCAATCTTTCTACTTGCCCATTGCTGTGTGAGTGGTATGGGGTTGTGTAAGATGTTTAATTTTGCAGTAGTGCTGTAACCATCTGAAAAAAAATCATATTCTTCACCTTGGTTATGATGAATCATTTTGGGGAAACTACATTTTGAAACCAAGTAAATGACTCATTTGCCACAGTCTCTTGCATGACTTGCTGATGGTAGAATAAGGTTGAACGAACCTAGTGAAGTGATCCACTCTGACTAAAATGTATTTATACCCTCCTTTGCTTCTTTCTAGAGGCAAGAAGTTTATTGATACAAGCGCAAATGGTTCTGTTGTAACTATGTACGTTAGTGGAGTTCTAGTAGGCTGGTGAGGTTTCTTTTGCTCAAGGCATGTAGAGATGCTAGTGACATAAAAAGGAACACTGAACATTATCTGCAGTGAGTAAAACTATACTCTCATTAGACTGGTTATTCACTCTGCTCCTTGAGGTCCCATCTCTTCAAGTAGTTCTTGATATACTTATCTTTTGTATTTTTCAAATAATACCAGTTGATTTCTTGACTTGGTTTGCCAATAAATTACTCAATTTTTCTCCAAATACAATAGATATGATTCACGCATCAGAGTGGAGATCCTAACACATCCTCCTGTGTTTTCATGATTATAAGGTTTGCAATCCAAAGACTTATAATGAAGAATTTTAGCAATAGCTGGATTTTTTTTTCTGAACTATCAACATTTTTTCTCATGTCAATAGACTTTCTGGTAGATTTAATACCCCTGGACAAGATTGCTACTGCCAAAGGGTTGATAGTAATAGCTCCCAACCAAGGTACCTTGCCATCTCTTGTACATCCAAGGACTGTATAACAGCGTTAATATAATCTTTGCTTGTCTCTTCTATGCTTTCTGTGATAGCTTTCCATATCAATAGGCATTCTGGCTAGGGCGTCTGCCTCCACATTAGATTTCCCTGAAGAATATTTCATGTTGAAGTTAAATTCAGCTAATTCTGCAACCTACCAGTGTGCTGTGACATTCAGCTTTGCAAAGATTGCAGCTTTGCAAATAAACACACAGATTATTGGGTTGTTATTACTGTAAATTATGAAGGATTGTGCATAGAGGTAGTCATGAAATTTGTCAGTGAAAGCCCATTTTAAAGCTAGAAATTCTAGCTTTCCTGAAACTGTATTTCAAGCATCTTTAATTTTTTAATATACTGTTTCTGACTTCTTTACTTTGTTCTCCTTTTGCTGGGGCACTGAGATATAAAGTCTGATCTTTTTAAACTCCGGTGCTGTTCAACTGACTTCCTGCTCTTCACTATTTAAGTGGTTTGTTATATATTTGACTAAAGCAAAGTAGTTTTTTTGCGGCAATTTTACTGCAATCTGTCCCAGAAGTGCCCAGAGAGTCAGTCTTCCCTTAAATGTTCGTCCTTTAGCTAGTGTAAGAGTCTTCCTACCTTCATATGAATATCCTTAACTTTCTACGAATCATAGTGCTTCCAAACAATTAAATCTCTGCTAAAACTCTTCAGAGCTTTTGGAGGTTAGGTAAGGGACATATTTAGCTGTGTCCCTGAGTAATTCACTTCTATTCTCTATTGTCCTTCCTCTCTGTTTTCTTTTTGAAAAATCATTTTTGTTTGTCTTACCTTCTGCAGCTTGTCCTGGAACAGTCTATGGCAGCTCATTCATCTCAGAGAGGACAGGTTGTTACAATTCAAGATGGTAAAAATCTTACGTTGGTGAGCAGTTTCTCCCGTGAGTGCTGCCACTTACATCTATGGGACTGTTTGCATAAGTAACTGCTCACCGGTGTAAGAGGTTTCCCACCTGTTTTTAGGACTATTCTGAATAAGATTGCAGACTCATGCATTCCATTGAATTTCTTCTCATTCTTTAGTTTTCTTCATCACAGCTTTAATTGGTTAAATGGGCCATCCATGAGACAATCAGATCTCCCTATTCCTTTTTGAACTCTTTGGTTTCTAAAAAGAATAGAATTATGTTTGGAATAGTTGCAAATTAAATTTTCAGCTCATTAGATTTTTATGCATATAGGCACACATGACTGATGCAAAGGAGGAGCATAAGACTGAGGTCTTCCATTAAATTTTGTCTCCATGACAAAACTGTTGAGATTCAATCCTGCAGCCCTTATGCAACAGGAGCAGGGCCAAGGTTTCCACCTTTTTGTACATACATCTTTTGATCTGGCACTGGCGACCACATGTCAGGCCTGAATCTCCTGTGTGGTAAACATAAACCCTATGAGCATACAGCCATAAAATTCAGCATGCCTCACAGCCTCTACTTAGGAAACACCCAGGGTTTAGGCTGAGAAAGGATGGTGGGATCAATGTGCAAACAAAAGCACCTGCCTGACTCTCGCAAATATTATTTTTCAATCCCTCACATTCAGAAGCACCCAACTGACCTCCAGATGATCAAAGGAAGAAAATGAACAGTGGGAAATTCTGTCACTGTTGCTATTTTGCCCTTTGGGAGTGGAGGGAATAATAGATCTCAACACTGAAGTGTGATGTGACGATTTAAGTCATGATGTTATGACACAAAGGGGATATTTTCCCCTACACGTATGAAATTAGAGATTTGTGTTTTAAAAAAATCAAAAAACAAAAAACCCCTTTTGAATGATTCAGCACCATTGATTTGTATGCAGAGCTTATCCAAATAAGAGCTTGATATTCTCATTGTTATCCCAATACCTTATCCTCTTTTTGTTTATGGCACTCACTTGTTTCAAGAGAGATTTTAAGCAATTTGGGGCAAAGACTGTGCCTATGTGTGTTTTTGATCAGAGTGAACCTAGAACTCATTCAGATAGCTTCGATGACAGCTAGCACAGTGGGTCCCTGCACCTGACTGCACCTTTGGATTAAACCTGGGCAAAATTTTTGAGATGAAACTTATTTAGACACACACAAAAAATGCAGATGTGGCAACCCAAAAATGTTTTGCAAATTTGTGTCAGTTGCCAAGTTGTTCATATGGGGGGGCGGGAGATTTCAAAGTATTCAGTTTTGTTTCAGCATTTTCAAAACTGAACATTTTTTTAATTTGAAATGTCTTTTTGTTTCAAAACTTCTCTCAATTAAAAAGAAATAAATAAAAAATGTTTTAAAAAATGCTCAAAAATTAAACAAAATATTTTTGGTGGGAGCGGGAGGCATTGGGCTAAACATTTTGTTTGACCCAAAATTATTTTTATGGATTTTTTTCACTTTTGAGCTTTCCAAAAATCCCCAAATAATTTGTTTGACCTGAAACGCTTTTGCTGCTGCGGTTTTTTTGTTTGTTTTAATTGTCAGAGGATTGAAAAATCCATAATTTGCACATTTTTCTTTGGCTGCTGCTGCAGTAAATATGATAAATAATAACAATGCCCTGCACATTAGTAGTCTTGGATGCAGGACAGATTCATTCAGGTCAAGGTCTGTTGGATTGGTGGAGATAGTAATTCTTGAGGTGTGGGTGACTACATCCAGATTCACAGCTATACAGAAATAAAACATCACAGATAGCAATTTACACTTTCCTGCAATCTTGACACAGCTGTTTGACTCATGGGATGATTAATATACACTTAAGGAAAAATGTAGAGAGAAAAGCAACTCTTCTGTCAGACCCATTCTTTGCAGCATATTTCAACAGACCTGTTACTTTTCCTGAATGCTGAGCAGCTGGGTAGAAATATTCTTATGCTTCAAAGAATTTAAGAAGAATTAAGTTAAGCAGTTAATGGACTTCACTCAGGAACCCTCTGCTCTGCTGGGATTCCCTCCAAGACATTTTCCACTCAGCTTATTCAGAACACCTAGCCCAGTTCTGGAAGAACATTTCATCCAGTTCTCTGGGATTTCAAACATTCACTTTGACTCCAGCTTGTCACTCAGGTTAGGCTTGTAACAGCTTTTTGCCCAGGCTGGCCAAACTCAGATGCCGGAGGTTTAGGTACCGGGTGATACCACAATTCCAATTCATGTCACACACCACACAGTTCAGATACATTTTTCTGAGCTATTAACATCTATACTTCTTGCACCTACTGAACAATGGCTTTGCAGATTGTGTAAGACAAGCATATCAGTTTAGGGTGTTTCTGCCTACTTGTTTGCTGTAAACATACTCACAATGCTTATTTGTTTCAGCCAATACTTGTTCGGGCTTGTTCAGCAGTTACTTGTTCAGGGATGTCTTGTTTTACCTTAGGTCTGTACGTGTCAGCTAAGCAGCCCTACCTGAGCTATCATAGTCTGCTCTCTGATAAAAAGAAAAGGAGTACTTGTGGCACCTTAGAGACTAACAAATTTATTTGAGCGTAAGCTTTCGTGAGCTACAGCTCACTTCATCAGATGCATTCGGTGGAAAATACAGTGGGGAGATTTATATACACACACAGAGAACATATAAATCTCCCCACTGTATTTTCCACCAAATGTATCCGATGAAGTGAGCTGTAGCTCACGAAAGCTTAGCTCAAATAAATTTGTTAGTTTCTAAGGTGCCACAAGTACTCCTTTTCTTTTTGCGAATACAGACTAACACGGCTGCTACTCTGAAACCTGCTCTCTGATAGACTCTGTGCTAGTGGACCCCTGTCTTCATTAGATAGCATTTTAAACACCTTCATTATGGTATGGCAAATCCTCATTTCAACACACAGTAGACCTTGTTCTGTATCTACAGGGTATTTGAATAGCTGGTGAGTTATCTGTAACTTGAATTGAGAGACTAGAGCCCTTAATAATGGTCTTTTAATCATGGTGTCACAGTACAAAGATGAACAGGGTACCAAATTTTTTGAAAGAAGGTATGTGTGATATAGGGATCATTTGGCTTACCACTGAATATTGCCACCACTTTGATGGAATATGGCAGCCAACTTAACAGTGTCAGCAACACTGCACAACAGTTTACGGACAGAACTGAAAGGAGCACATCTTTCCAATGAAATGTACAGGGCATTTGGGGGTTGTAATATCTACTTTTTATTGTGGCCAGGACACACAGCTCTTAAGATGCCCAGCCACCGTTGGGACAAAAGAATAAAGATGCTTTCTGAAAGTATTAGGCAGATTTTTGGCTGGGTCTGGAAGTCTGCACCCTTCCCACTTTTGTATATGAGGAATTCATAGCAAGAAAATATCCCTAGAGTGTGAAAATGGGAAAAGTCATCCTGAGGATGTATCAGGGTATGAGGAAATATGGAGTAGAAAGAAGATTTTTAAAAAATCCCCCAAATGATAGCAAAATGTCTAGACTAGATCCAATAGAATCAGTTGCCTCAAAAGCAACCTGATCCCATGCCACACTTCCAAGTCAAAGGAAGATTTGATATTGTGTTTAATAGTGTAAGACCAGCTTCTTTGTTTCATTGTGTCCTCTCTTGTATACATAGTGAGCATGCTGAAGCTATACATATGATGGGAATGTATTTAGAGCTAGATTTTGGTCTCAAATAATTAGTTGCATATTGTCAAATATCTTGTAAAATCAGCTACTGTGACTGAAAAAATTATAGAAATGTTGGTTGTTCTGTTTAATCTAAAGTTCTATAATCTTTGTGAATTTAGTAAAGTGAAGAAGAGGTCACAGTATCTAAACTCCCAATTATGATTGGCTTGAAATTTTCAAATCTCAGGGATCTTATCATTGCTGGTAAGAGTTTTAATTATTCAAGAGACTCTACGGTGGCTAGTTTGAGTGCTGAGAAATATGCCCATAGCAAATTTTACTTGCAATCTATTTATAATAACATGGAAGTAATATCAAGGCATTCACAGTCCCAAACCAAGTATCCATGCATTGTTGTATACATCACTCTGTGCTACTGTACATCAGTGTGTTGTGAGAAAAGCTAATTTGTTTTATTCGTTAGAAGCTAAACTGAATATGCAGTATTGGTACATGCCACCCTTCAACCTTTTGTTATGGGGATAAACAAGGATATGGCAAGTGTGCACCATGACTTTCTCGTTGTGGACAAAAAATGCTGAGTTTTGTTTTGCATTTCATTTTCAACCCAACTAAAACTTTTTGCAGAACTCTGTCCATATACTCTACTCGCAAAAGTACGTGACATTTTTGTGGAAGCATTTTTTTCTTTTATTGGTTCTGTGAAAGACAGCATGGAAGCTTGCATCTGCTTTTGTTAACTATATAGCATAGCAGGGAGAAGAAATGAAAGAGGAAATTGCCTTCCATTATCTGCAGTGTTAACATCCAAAGTGACCAGTTTTCAGTTTTGAGGCATTAAATCATCTGAAAGAGCCTAAACTTTATGCCTACCCTTCAGAAGCATGGTTATATCCATGAGAAACAAAGATCCATGTGTAAGGACTACTAATGACTGTTCACTGTAGCCAGAGTCAGAGAAAGGTAACACTTCAATCATTTGCTTTTCTCAGTAAGGGCCATAGAAGAAAAGTATGAACCAAGCATATACTTTTTTAAAAAAGCCTAGAGAAAACCTCTTAAAGTAAAGGTGGGATAAGAAGAGCATGTTGCTCCTTTTGTACCATTCCCACGCATCTTGGAGAAGGCCAGGGGAGAGTTTCCACTGAAGACTAAATGCACAGCAGCATTGCCATCTGCTATTTGAGTACTTGTGGTATCAGTAGAGAGAATGAATATAAACACCATCAGAAGCCACGTGAAAATAAGTCATGCAGTAGCAAAGGAAAAAACATTTTTGCAAGTTACAGTAGGCCCCCAAATAAAGCAGAGGAGGAGGAGAACTGGCAAGATTCAAAGAAGACTGGGACTAGATCAGGGACAGGCACCCTATTGAGTGGTACAACCACCATGTGTGTACATGTGTATAACCACTCACTGGGTGTCTTTTTCTTTTCAATCTTCAGGAAGAGGCAGCCAGAATTCTCGCCCACCAGCCAGTGTCCGTCGGCACATGTGCAGCTTTGAAAAATCCCACACTGCAGTGACTGTGTAAGAGAAGCTGCATGACAAATAGCGGTTTTACCCCTTTCTTTCTTTTTCTCATGGGTTTATCATTTCTAATAATGGGACAAATGTGGTGCATGCCATTAAGGATGGGGAATTTGCTTATGTGCCCTGTTTTGCACAATGCCTTAATCTGATTTTCCATACACTCTTTAGAGGACACTTACCTAATTTTTTTAGAGCCTTCATTTTTCATTATCTTCACTTTTGTCTGTAAATGCCTACTTACAGGTTTGCAAAGACATATTTCCATACTAATTTTATCTTTTTCCATTTAGCCAGCATTTTTTCTCCCTTTTTACCGTTTTGCATGGAGTTGAGATTATCCTGTGTGCTTTTAACAACTTCAGTTTCTTTAGTGGCTGACTCATGGCAAGACATCATTGCTGTGCACTGCTCTTGCTAACAGTACTTGTTAGTGAACTGCTGCTATGGAGCCAGCAAAGGGAACATAAAACACTGGTTTGGTGGGACTCCAAAAAATAGGGAGGACATGAGGAGCTTTCTATGAATGAGATCTGCAGGATCTAGCCTATAACGGCTGTTGGGTTGGTTTTTTTAAGTATCTCTTTAAGGCAATGACATGATAATTTTTTTTATTCTTCATCTTATTTCTAAAAGAGATTTAGAACCCAAAATACTGTAACAGTTTTATGGTTGGGCAAATTATTAGCTATAAACCTTTGCAGTAACCCTCTAAGCAAATACAAGACTATTGTTGAAAATACGCTAGCTGTTGTGCACAAAGTCTGTGGTCACTCCTAGCCTTTTCCTTTATAACCCTGCTTGCTGCACCAGGAAAGACAGCGTAGTGACTAGGTGGAAGTCCACTTCTTATACACTTGCCCAACAATTTTGGGCAATATACAAAGCTACTTATAATTGGAGCTGCAGTTTATCTCCACCCTCCAGTCAGTGAAGTGTCATAGAATTTAGCATTCCAGCTTTTCTATGCTCCTTTGAGGAGTCCATACTACTGACAAGCAGCATTAATGTTAGTTTCAGTCAGATCAGCCCTTTGATTTGTTTAGTAGAAAAAAATATGGAATGATGCATCAGATACCGCAAGAGTATTTTGATGTAAATAGTGATGATATTGCAGTGTTTTGGCAGCAGCCATATTTGCCTCAATGAAAGTCAATTTAAGGATTAGCACAAACATTTCCTCATTAACTCCCATTCCAAAGATAACATGCCCTCTTTTCTGATCTAGAACAAGTCCCTCAGAGTCCCAGGGGTACAGTTGCCAACTGCACATCAGGGAGGATCTATTAAGAAATTGGAAGATTGACATTTATATGCCATTAGGAGGCAAATTGAGAACAGTGCAACAATACAAATTCTAAAAAGTGTACCAAGGTGAGCCCTAAAACTCTGCTATGCAAGGAAAGGCAGCAGCTTCTTGATCTTATTTTTGCCACTTTTTAAAAAATAGTAAAAAAAAAAAAAAAAAAGTCCTCACCCAAGTGAAGTCAGGAGACCTACCACTAATGGAAATGCAATAAATAAATAGAGCCTTAAAAATGGCTTTTGGTGGTAATAGGTTAAGATGAGTTAGAATAATAGAATATTAGGGTTGGAAGAGACCTCAGGAGGTCATCTAGTCATCTAATCCCCTGCTCAAAGCAGGATCAACACCAACTACATCATCCCAGCCAGGGCTATGTCAAGCCGGGCCTTAAAAACCTTTAAGGATGGAGATTCCACCATCTCCCTAGGTAACCCATTCCAGTGCTTCACCACCCTCCTAGTGAAAGAGTGTTTCCTAATATCCAACCTAGACCTCCCCCACTGCAACTTGAGACCATTACTCCTTGTTCTGTCATCTGCTAACACTGAGAACAGTCTAGCTCCATCCTTTTTGGAACCCCCCTTCAGGAAGTTGAAGGCTGCTATCAAATCCCCCCTCACTCTTCTCTTCTGCAGACTAAATAACCCCAGTTTCCTCAGCCTCTCCTCATAAGTCATGTGCACCAGCCCCCTACTCATTTTTGTTGTCCTCCACTGGGCAATTGTCCACATCCCTTCTGTAGTGGGGGACCAAAACTGGACGCAATACTTCTGGTGTGGCCTCACCAGTGCTGAATAGAGGGGAATAATCACTTCCCTCGATCTGCTGGCAATGCTCCTACTAATACAGCCCAATATGCCATTAGCCTTCTTAGCAACAAGGGCTCACTGCTGACTCATATCCAGCTTCTCATCCACTATAATCCCCAGGTCCTTTTCTGCAAAACTGCTGCTTAGCCAGTCAGTCACAGCCTGTAGCGGTGCATGAGATTCTTTCTTCCTAAGTACAGGACTCTGCACTTGTCCTTTTTGAACCTTATCAGATATCTTTTGGCCCAATCCTCCAATTTGTCTAGGTCACTCTGGACCCTGTCCCTACCCTTTAGCGTATCTACCTCTCCCCCCAGCTTAGTGTCGTCTGCAAACTTTCTGAGGATGCACTTCATCCCATCATCCAGATCATTAATAAAGATGTTGAACAAAACTGACCCCTGGGGCACTCTGCTTGATACCAGCTGCCAACTAGACATCGAGCCATTGATCACTATCCGTTGAGCCTGACAGTCTAGCCAGATTTCTATCCAACTTATAGTCCATTCATCCAATCCATACTACTTTAAATTGCTGGCAAGAATACTGTGGGAGACTGTATAAAAAGCTTTGCTAAAGTCAAGCTATATCACATCCATCACTTTCCCCATATCCACAGAGCCAGTTATCTCATCATAGAAGGCAATCAGGTTGGTCAGGCATGACTTGCCCTTGGTGAATCCATGTTGATTGTTGCTGATCACCTTCTTCTCCTCCAAGTGCTTCAAAATGGATTCTTTGAGGACCTGCTCCATGATTTTGAAGTGAGGCTGACCAGTCTGTAGTTTCCCGGATTCTCTTTCTTCCCTTTTTAAAATACGGGCACTATATTTGCCTTTTTCCAATCATCCGGGACCTTCCCTGAATGCCACGAATTTTCAAAGATAATGGCTAATGGCTCTGCAATCACATCAGCCAACTCCCTCAGCACCCTTGGATGCATTAGATCTGTACCCATGAACTTGTGGATGACCAGCTTTTCTAAATAGTCCTTAACCTGTTCTTTTACCACTGAGGGCTGCTCACTTCCTCCCCATTCTGTGTTGCCCAGTGAGCAGTCTGGGAGCTGACCATGTCTGTGAAGCCCGAGGCAAAAAAAGCATAGAGTACTTCAGCTTTTTCCACATCATCTGTCATTATGTTGTCTCCCCCATTTAGTAAGAGTCCCACACTTTCCCTGACCAACTTCTTGTTGCTAACATACCTGTAGAAACCCTTTTTGTTACCCTTCACAGCTCTTGCTAGCTGCAACTCCAATTGTGTCTTGGGCTTCTTGATTATACCCCTGCAAGCTCGAGCAATATTTTTATACTGCTCCCGAGTCATTTGTCCAAGTTTCACTTCTTCTAAGCTTCCTTTTTGAATTTAAGCTCACCAAAGATTTCACTGTTAATCCAAGCTGGTCACCTGCCATATTTGCTTATCTTTCTGCACATTAGGATGATTTGTTCCTGTGTCCTCAATAAGGTTTCTTTAAAATAAAGCCAGCTCTCCTAGACTCCTTGCCCCCTCATATTAGCCTCCCAGGGATCCTGCCCATCAGTTCCCTAAGGGAGTCTGTCTGCTTTTCTGAAGTCCAGGGTCCATATTTTGCTACTCTCCTTTCTTCCTTTTGTCAGGATCCTGAACTCAACCATCTCATAGTCACTGCTGCCTAGGTTGCCACTCACTTCTACTTCCCCTACAATTCTTCCCTGTTTGTAAGCAGCAGATCAAGAGGAGCATGGTCCCTAGTTGGTTCCTCCAGCACTTGTACCAGGAAGTTGTCCCCAACACTCTCCAAAAACTTTTTGGATTGTCTGTGCATTGCTGTATTGCTCTCCTAGCAGATGTCAAGTTGAATGAAGTCCGGCATTAGAACCAGGGCCTGTGATCTGGAAACTTCAGCTAGTTGTCCAAAGAAAGCCTCATCTACCTCATCCTTCTGATCCAGTGGTCCATAGCACATGCTCACCACTACATCACCCTTGTTGCTCTTGCCTCTAAACTTAACCCAAAGACTCTCAACAGGTTTTACTCCAATTTCATACTTGAGCTCTGAGCAATCATACCGCTCTCTTACATACAGTGCAACTCCTCCAACTTTCCTCCCATACCTGTCCTTATTGAACCGTTTATACCCATCCATGACAGTGCTCCAGTCATGTGAACTGCCCCACCAAGTTTCTGTTATTCCAATCACATCATAGTTCCTTGATTCTGCCAGGACTTCCAGTTCTTTCTGCTTGTTTCCCAGGTTTCTTGCATTCGTGTACATGCACCTAAGATAACTAGCCGATTGCCCTACTTTCTCAGTATGAATCAGGAGGCTTCCCATCTTGTACCGTCCTCCTTGTGTTTCCTCCCAGTATCCCACTTGCCCACTTACCTCTGGGCTTAGGTCACCATCCCCTGGAGAACCTAGTTTAAAGGCTCCTCACTAGGTTAGCAAGCCTGCCTGTGAAGATGCTCTTCCCTCTCTTCGCTAGGTGGATCCCATTTCTTCCTAGCAATCCTTCTTCCTTGAACACCATCCCATGGTCGAAGAATCCAAAGCCCTCTCTCTGACACCACCTGCGTAATCACGCCTTCACCTCCACAATTTGAGGGTCCCTATCTGGGCCCTTTCCTTCAACAGGGAGGATGGACGCGAACACGACTTCCACCTCAAACTCCTTTATCCTTCTTCCCAGAGTTCATAAAGAGCAGCTGATTTTCCTGAAGGGAAACTTTTTAACTTCACCAACTCCCAGAAATTCAAATAAAGCAATAAATACATGTGTGAATTTGAGGTACCCTTTTTAAAAATGGAACCCTTAACTTTGCAAATCCCTCCCCTTCCAGTTATATGTAAACAGATTTAGAGACTTGCACTTTTTCTTGATCGGGCCATATTTAGCCTTGGGTATTTTGCACCCAGTTACAACAACATAAGAACCCCCGTCCCATATCTGATCCTAGAAGGAACCTAGAAATGCAAGGGCATAAAATTAAGCATAATTAAACATTTTATTTTATTTGGAAATTCAAAGAGTTTGGGGTTTATTTTATCCAGAGTCATTCAATCATTACTTTAAGAGTAGCAGCTATGTTAGTCTGTATCCGCAAAAAGAAAAGGAGGACTTGTGGCACCTTAGAGACTAACAAATGTATTTGAGCATAAGTATCCGATGAAGTGAGCTGTAGCTCACGAAAGCTTATGCTCAAATACATTTGTTAGTCTCTAAGGTGCCACAAGCACTCCTTTTCTTTTTGGGGATACATAAAGCATAAGCTTTCGTGAGCTACAGCTCACTTCATCGTTTGCATTTGGTGGAAAATACAGTGGGGAGATTTATACACACACACAGAGAACATGAAACAATGGGTTTTATCATACACACTGTAAGGAGAGTGATCACTTAAGATGAGCTATTACCAGCAGGAAGGGTGTGGGGGAAGGAGGAAAACCTTTTGTGGTGATAATCAAGGTGGGCCATTTCCAGCAGTTAACAAGAACGTCTGAGGAACAGTGGGGGGTGGGTGGGGTGGGGCGGAGAAATAACATGAGGAAATAGTTTTACATTATGTAATGACTCATCCATTCCCAGTCTCTATTCAAGCCTAAGTTAATTGTATCCAGTTTGCAAATTAATTCCAATTCAGCAGTCTCTCGTTGGACTCTGTTTTTGAAGCTTTTTTGTTGAAGGATAGCCACTCTTAGGTCTGTAATCGAGTGACCAGAGAGATTGAAGTGTTCTCCAACTGGTTTTTGAATGTTATAATTCTTGACGTCTGATTTGTGTCCATTCATTCTTTTACGTAGAGACTGTCCAGTTTGGCCAATGTACATGGCAGAGGGGCATTGCTGGCACATGATGGCATATATCACATTGGTAGATGCGCAGGTAAACGAGCCTCTGATAGTGTGGCTGATGTGATTAGGCCCTATGATGGTGTCCCCTAATAGATATGTGGACAGAGTTGGCAACGGGCTTTGTTGCAAGGATAGGTTCCTGGGTTTGTGGTTCTGTTGTGTGGTGTGTGGTTGCTGGTGAGTATTTGCTTCAGGTTAGGGGGTTGTCTGGAAGCAAGGACTGGCCTGTCTCCCAAGATCTGTGAGAGTGATGGGTCGTCCTTCAGGATAGGTTATAGATCCTTGATGATGCATTGGAAAGGTTTTAGTTGGGGGCTGAAGGTGATGGTTAGTGGCGTTCTGTTATTTTCTTTGTTGGGCCTGTCCTACAGTAGGTGACTTCTGAGTACTCTTCTGGCTCTGTCAATCTGTTTCTTCACTTCAGCAGGTGGGTACTGTAGTTGTAAGAATGCATGATAGAGATCTTGTAGGTGTTTGTCTCTATCTGAGGGGTTGGAGCAAATGTGGTTGTATCGTAGAGCTTGGCTGTAGACAGTGGATCGTGTGGTGTGATCTGGATGAAAGCTAGAGGTATGTAGGTAGGAATAGCGGTCAATAGGTTTCCGATATAGGGTGGTGTTTATGTGACCATCGCTTATTAGCACCGTAATGTCCAGGAAGTGGATCTCTTGTGTGGACTGGTCCAGGCTGAGGTTGATGGTGGGATGGAAATTGTTGAAATCCTGGTGGAATTCCTCAAGGGCTTCTTTTCCATGGTTCCAGATGATGAAGATGTCATCGATGTAGCGCAAGTAGAGTAGGGGCAGTAGGGGACGAGAGCTGAGGAAGCGTTGTTCTAAGTCAGCCATAAAAATGTTGGCATACTGTGGGGCCATGCGGGTACCCATCGCAGTGCTGCTGATTTGAAGGTATACATTGTCCCCAAATGTGAAATAGTTATGGGTAAGGACAAAGTCACAAAGTTCAGCGACCGTGTTAGCTGTGACATTATCGGGGATACTGTTCCTGATGGCTTCTAGTCCATCTTAAGGAAATTGAGGCTCAGGTGATCTTTAGCGGGATCTTTCCTGTTCCTAGAGAAGGGCAACAAAGGTGTGACAAGATTATGACTGTCAACAGATGGCTTAGGCAGTGGTGCTATAAGGAGGGCTTTGGGATGTATGGCCACTGGGAGGCATTCACAGACGGAGGACAGTTCTCTCTGGATGGACTTCATCTGAGTAGGGAAGGAAATAGACTTCTAGGATCAAGGCTGGCACAACTGATAAAGAGAGCATTAAACTAGGAATTAGGGGGAGATGGGTGGGAGATGTCCAAGAAATCTCCACGCCAGATTTTAGCATTGAGAGGGAAGAAGATGAAGTAAGAAAGGATACAGCCGTGGGTAGGAGAATGTATATAAGGAGCGAGGCGGTGTGGATACTAGTCTAATAGGTTATACTGGCTGTAGAATGACTGTGCCTAATAGGGTACAAAATGTGAGCGAGGCCAAAAAGCAAAAATTAAGATGTTTGTACACCAATGCGAGGAGCCTAGGTAACAAAATGGAGGAACTAGAGCTACTGGTGCAGGAAGTGAAACTTATAGGGATAACAGAAACATGGTAGAATAGTAGTCATGACTGGACTACAGGTATTGAAGGGTATGTGCTGTTTAGGAAAGACAGAAACAAAGGTAAAGGTGGTGGAGTATCATTGTATATCAATGATGAGGTAGAATGTAAAGAAATAAGAAGCGATGCAATGGATAAGACAGAGTCCGTCTGGGCAAAAATTACATTGGGGAAGAAAACTACTAAAGCCTCTCCTACAATAGTGCTTGGGGTGTGCTATAGACCTCCGGGATCTAATTTGGATATGGATAGAGCCCTTTTTAATGTTTTTAATCAAGTAAATACTAATGGAAACTGCGTGATCATGGGAGACTTTAACTTCCCAGATATAGACTGGAGGACCAGTGCTAGTAATAATAATAGGGCTCAGATTTTCCTAGGTGCGATAGCTGATGGATTCCTTCATCAAGTAGTTGCTGAACTGACTAGAGGGGATGCCATTTTAGATTTAATTTTGGTGAGTAGTGAGGACCTCATAGAAGAAATGGTTGTAGGGGACAATCTTGGCTCAAGTGATCATGAGCTAATTCAGTTCAAACTAAATGGAAGGATTAACAAAAATAAATCTGCAACTAGGGTTTTTGATTTCAAAAGGGCTGACTTTCAAAAATTAAGGAAATTAGTTAGGGAAGTGGATTGGACTGAAGAATTTATGGATCTAAAGGTAGAGGAGGCCTGGGATTACTTTAAATCAAAGCTGCAGAAGCTATCGGAAGCCTGTATCCCAAGAAAGAGGAAAAAATTCATAGGAAGGAGTTGTAGACCAAGCTGGATGAGCAAGCATCTTAGAGAGGTGATTAAGAAGAAGCAGAAAGCATACAGGGAGTGGAAGATGGGAGAGATCAGCAAGGAAAGCTACCTAATTGAGGTCAGAACATGTAGGGATAAAGTGAGACAGGTTAAAAGTCGAGTAGAGTTGGACCTTGCAAAGGGAATTAAAACCAATAGTAAAAGGTTCTATAGCCATATAAATAAGAAGAAAACTAAGAAAGAAGTGGGGCCGCTTAACACTGAGGATGGAGCGGAGGTTAAAGATAATCTAGGCATGGCCCAATATCTAAACAAATACTTTGCCTCAGTCTTTAATAAGGCTAAAGAGGATCTTAGGGATAATGGTAGCATGACAAATGGAAATGAGGATATGGAGGTAGATATTGCCATATCTGAGGTAGAAGCAAAACTGAAACAGCTTAATGGGACTAAATCAGGGGGCCCAGATAATCTTCATCCAAGAATATTAAAGGAATTGGCACCTGAAATTGCAAGCCCATTAGCAAGAATTTTTAATGAATCTGTAAACTCACGAGTAGTACCGAATGATTGGAGAATTGCTAATATAGTTCCTATTTTTAAGAAAGGAAAAAAAAGTGATCCGGGTAACTACAGGCCAGTTAGTTTGACATCTGTAGTATGCAAGGTCCTGGAAAAAATTTTGAAGGAGAAATTAGTTAAGGACATTGAAGTCAATGGTAAATGGGACAAAATACAACATGGTTTTACAAAAGGTAGATCGTGCCAAACCAACCTAATCTCCTTTTTTGAAAAAGTAACAGATTTTTTAGATAAAGGAAATGCAGTGGATCTAATTTACCTAGATTTCAGTAAGGCATTTGATACCGTGCCACATGGGGAATTATTAGTTAAATTGGAGAAGATGGGGATCAATATGAACATCAAAAGGTGGATAAGGAATTGGTTAAAGGGGAGACTGCAACGGGTCCTACTGAAAGGCGAACTGTCAGGTTGGAGGGAGGTTACCAGTGGAGTTCCTCAGGGATCGGTTTTGGGACCAATCTTATTTAATCTTTTTATTACTGACCTTGGCACAAAAAATGGGAGTGTGCTAATAAAGTTTGCAGATGATACAAAGCTGGGAGGTATTGTCAATTTGGAGAAGGATCGGGATATTATACAGGAGGATCTGGATGACCTTGTAAACTGGAGTAATAGTAATAGGATGAAATTTAATAGTGAGAAGTGTAAGGTTATGCATTTAGGGATTAATAACAACAATTTTAGTTACAAGTTGGGGACGCATCAATTAGAAGTAACGGAAGAGGAGAAGGACCTTGGAGTATTGGTTGATCGTAGGATGACTATGAGCTGCCAATGTGATATGGCTGTGAAAAAAGCTAAGGCAGGTTTTGGGATGCATCAGGAGAGGCATTTCCACTAGGGATAAGGAGGTTTTAGTACCATTATACAAGGCACTGGTGAGACCTCACCTAGAATACTGTGTGCAGTTTTGGTCTCCCATGTTTAAAAAGGATGAATTCAAACTGGAGCAGGTACAGAGAAGGGCTACTAGGATGATCCAAGGAATGGAAAACTTGTCTTATGAAAGGAGACTTAAGGAGCTTGGCTTGTTTAGCCTAACTAAAAGAAGGTTGAGGGGAGATATGATTGCTCTCTATAAATATATCAGAGGGATAAATACAGGAGAGGGAGAGGAATTATTTCAGCTCAGCACCAATGTGGACACAAGAACAAATGGGTATAAACTGGTCACCAGGAAGTTTAGACTTGAAATCAGACGAAGGTTTTTAACCATCAGAGGAGTGAAGTTTTGGAATAGCCTTCCAAGGGAAGCAGTGGAGGCAAAAGATCTATCTGGTTTTAAGATTCTACTCGTTAAGTTTATGGAGGAGATGGGATAATGGGATTTTGGTAAGTAATTGATGTTTAAATATTCAGGGTAAATAGGACTAATCCCCTGAGATGGGATATTAGATGGATGGGATCTGAGTTACCCAGGGAAGAATTTTTCGTAGTATCTGGCTGGTGAATCTTGCCCATATGCTCAGGGTTTAGCTGATTGCCATATTTGGGGTCGGGAAGGAATTTTTCTCCAGGGCAGATTGGAGAGGCCCAGGAGGTTTTTCGCCTTCCTCTGTAGCATGGGGCATGGTTGACTTGAGGGAGGCTTCTCTGCTCCTTGAAGTCTTTAAACCATGATTTAAGGACTTCAATAGCTCAGACATAGGTCAGGTTTTTCATAGGAGTGGTTGGGTGAGATTCTGTGGCCTGCACTGTGCAGGAGGTCGGACTAGATGATCAGAATGGTCCCTTCTGACCTTAGTATCTATGAATCTATGAATCTTTGTGTGGAATGTTGGTATAGAGGGCTTCTAAATCCATAGTGCCTAGGATGGTGTTTTTAGGAAGATCACCGATGGATTGTAGTTTCCTCAGGAAGTCAGTGGTGTCTCGAAGATAGCTGGGAGTGCTGGTAGCGTAGGGCCTGAGGAGGGAGTCTACATAGCCAGACAATCCTGCTGTCAGGGTGCCAATGCCTGAGATGATGGGGCATCCAGGATTTCCAGGTTTATGGATCTTGGGTAGCAGATAGAATACCCCAGGTCGGGGTTCCAGGGGTGTTTCTGTGCGGATTTGTTCTTGTGCTTTTTCAGCCGTCAGGAACAGTATCCCTGATAATGTCACGGCTAACCTGGTGGCTGAACTTTGTGACTTTGTCCTCACCCATTTCACATATGTGCCACAATTACTCCTTTTCTTTTTGTGAACCTCACTTAGTTATTTTCTGTCCATATTTCTAAGCTCTCCTAAGTTCCTTTACATTATCTCCCAGTCTTAATGGTTGTTCTCTGCTTTTCCATTTTTAATATCAGCGGATTTCATTAATATGCTGCTTAGTCTCTTTTCTAAACTATTAATGTAGATATTAAATATGAACTGAAAAGCCCTAACTCTGCTCCCCATGGTAACCCATAATTTAATACATTGCTATAGTTTATGGCCTTTCAGTCAGTTTTCAATCTATGTGATGATGTTACTAACCAAGCCAATTTGAATTAATTTTTAAATTCAGGTTTTATAAGCAACAGCACAACATACTTCTACTAAAATTTAAACATGTGGAGCCAAATTTTCATCTGGTGCAAACTGACCATTTCATTTATGTGAATCGACCTGTGTTTATTCACATCACTTCAAGATCTGGCCCATTACAACTACTGCATTCCCTTCATCTATTAACTTTGCAGTCCTGTCAACAACAACAACTTTGTCTAGCAAGAGTTATTTTTTCTAAATTTACTCTAGTTATTGCTAATTGCTCAATAATCCCCTATGTAGGACCTGTTCTTTCTCTGCACTACAATTCAGAACTTTGTTGTGTTAATCAGAAATCTGGTCAAAAGAAGAAAACAATCAGATTCACAACAAATATTTTCACAAATGAAAGCGTTGACTTACTTTCACTTTGATTCATTGGTCTTCATTTTTTTGAGTATTTGGAGGATTTGCCTTGTATTCAGGGAAAATATTCACAATTCTAAACTTTTCATGAATTTTTAGCACAAATGATTTCTCAGAAATGCATAAGTCATTGTTCATTATTCTTCTTTAATATTTGCCATCCATCTTGGGAGCTGAAACAATACCCTGTGATTTAAGTGACACTCACACAATCTAAATAACGCCAGCAGTTCAAATCAAAGCCAGCAGTTCACAAACAACCCGTAAAGTCTGGACATTATTTAGTGAACCTTCCCAAATAACCAACACAATTGTAGGGCAAGGGTGTATTCACTCTTAACTGGACAGATAGTTGAAAAGAGGAAGTGGCCTTATATTTCAGGTGAGGTTGATTCAAACTACTAAAAATTAATGCTGATGACAATAATTAGCAGTCCACACTTCTTAGCTATTAACTAATTAATCCTCCCAGCACCATTGCTAGTAAGTAGGGTCTTGTCTACACATAAGTTGGGCCATTTTAACTATACCTTGCACTTAAAGCAGAACAACACCCCCTAGGGTGAGTGCACTTACACTGGTATAAAAGTGTTTATACTGATACAACTTACTACTATATGGGAAGGAGAATAAGTTTCACCAATATAAGAACATTTACACCCGTGTCCACATCAGGAATTGTATCGGTATAACTAATTCAGTAGAAAATACAAACAAACAAACAAAATACCCACGTCCCTAACCAACATAGCGATACCCGGTACAAAATATGTGTACAGACCAGGGTTAAGCCGTATAATGTTGCTTGACAGACAGGATAAGTAGTGCAGAGAGGTTGGAAGACTTGCCCAAGTGAGTCAATGTCAGAGCAGGGATTAGAATGCAGTGATTCTTGGCTTGTGTTCCCACACTCAGACCACTAGAGCAAGTCTCTCCCTAAACCGTACCTAGTCATCCAGGGTCTGAGTTTGAACACTTTGTATATACCTACTTTTTAATCAAATAGTTTCAAACGTATATTTAAAATAGCGCTCTAATTTACATTGAACATTAAAACTCCCATGAGCATGGAAAGCAATTTGTTTTGTGCTACAAAAAAGAAAAGAAAAGGTTAGTTTAATTTACTAAACTTCCAGAAATGCCAGTGGGAGGTTAAAATCTGCTCTAATTATACAGCAGCATAGAGAGGACTGGAGTCAGACAGTGAGAACTGTTGTGACAGTCTCTTGTTACTGAGCTAGAAATTGCATTGTAAATGGACTAAAACCCAAATAGTCTGCGATTTCCTCCTCTTGGTGATAATCAAGTACGCTAAACAGACAAAGACCTGAACATGTGCTATAATGAGATTTTGACAGCATGTATCTACCTCACTGTTGGGAAAACCCCTTTATCAGGTTGAGAGAAAGAGATGAGCCCATAGTGGGCATGCCTCAAATATCAGTCTTGCAAGAAAAGCTACCAGATGTGGCCCATTAGGTTAAGGGACTCAGGGTTTAGTTAGGCCAGAGTCGATGTTGCCAAGCTGGGATCAGAGGCTTGGAGATGAGACTAATGTTTTTTCCTTTATCCCTTATCCCCTTTGATGCCACAGATACTTTACTGTAGAGACTATCTTGATGGAAGGAGCATCGTGAATGATTCATTGTCCTGACATGAAGGAAAGCAGAGTATGTTCTACTAGCCTTCCTAGGATGGGAAAGACAACTGCACTAACAAGAGACTTCACTTGCTATATAAATTGCTTCTCTAGGGGCTGAAAGGACTGGTAACCTGTACATGAGGGGTGTGGTGGTAACCCACGTACAAAGATATCCACTTTGGCCCTCTCCTAGAATAACATCCCTCCCTCACAGCAAGGTTAGCTCTGCAGTGTAAATGGTCAAATGGCTCCAGCTCTGCCACTAAGGGGTTCTTTGCTTGATGACTGAGCAGTAGCAGACATTCTCCTCCTGAAATGCAGATAAGACAGTGAATCAAAAATAGAGGTTTGAACTGTCTCAGTACTTTGGATTTTGGTTTGGGCCTATCATTTATTGATGGATTTGATAGCCATGTCTCAAGCTGCATAAAAATAATTCAGGATTTATAAATTCATAGAGTTTAAGGCCAGAAGGGACCATTATATCATCTAGTATTATTTGTATATCACAGGATATTACATTTCACTTAGTTGGCCTTATATTGAGCCCAAAACTTTGTTTGGCTAAAGCATATGTTCCAGAAAGGCATCCAGTCTTGAAATGAAAACAAAAGATTGAGAATTCACCGCTTCCCTTGCTAGCTTGTTCACATGGCAAATCACACTCACTGTTAAAAATGTGTGCCTTACTTCTAAATTCAGTTTGTTTGGCTACTGATTCCAGCCATTGATTCTTGTTCTGCCTTCTCTGCAAGATTAATGAGCTCTTCAGCATAGTTATGAAATTGCCTGTATACTAGTAATAAATCAATCTAATTTATCTAATAAATTAAATCTAATAATACCAGGCCTAGGCCAAATCTACTATATCCCCCATCTCAGCATGATTAGGTACTCCCCTTCTCCCTTGGGTGTTGGGAGAGGCTAGCAAATCAGGCTTTGGCATATTACGGGGAGAAGCAGAGTGAATTCCAAAGCTAAGGATTCAGAAAATACTTGTATCACGTTCTCTTAAACATAGAGGGCTCAAGCCCAGCTTCCTTTATTGATTACATCTATAACAATATCAGACAAATAAAGAGGCAGTCACCCATGTGACAAACCATTTATCTATATATCTAGCTCTGTGGTTCCTATCACCATAACATCTGAGCAACTCAGAAACATTCATGAATTTTTCTTTACAAATTTAGGGAATTACTATGCATTTAATCAAAGCAAGAAGAAATTTTGGTGACTTGTCCCAACATCCCACAGGGAGTATGCAGAAAAGCTGGGATTTAGGGCTTATAAATTAAAACTATCACTTTGAATTCTCTGTGGAAAGATAGTGGCAGCCAGTGCAGCTTATGGAGTCCAAGTTACTTAGCAGAGGAACACATGGAGAACACACAAAAAGAAAAATCTGGGGGTTTATTCCTAGAATACACAAATTGCCCAAGATGTATCTGTTGTGGAAAAGAAGGAGAAAATTCAGCTCACTCAAAACATGTCCCCAGCAGTAAAGCACAAATAAGCTCATCTTAGTTGTGTCAACAGGACATGTGTGAAATTGCCTGAACATTCAGCATAGAGACAGTGTTAGCTGCAGGGATTTAGAGAAATGGTATTCAGAAGATATGTTGTACTGGGTAGACATTGCCTTAAACCTGTAGCTCCTGGATGATTCAAAGGGCTTTATGTCATCAAAATCTTGCAAAGCACTGAGCTCAACCTAATGACGAGCTCTTAGAAGGGTTGTTAGAAAACCCGCAGTTAACAAATAATAAATAGATTTGATTAATTTTCTTGTCATCAAACCTATCACAAACAGCAACTGTGCAAGGAAAGTAACAGTTCCATTTCGAGGCAAAACTCGTTATCATGCCCTTGGGGAGGGGAAAAATGGACTGTATATTGACCAAGTACAGTCAGGGGCAGTGATCTCATCATCAGCTGTTGAGCTTTACTAATGGGAATAGACACCAAATTTACCACAGAACTGTGCTATGTTCTGCTGTCTCCATTAATTGATTTGTGCTCAGCCAATTGTGCCTACTCTTAGGCCAAATTAGAAGATTAAAGTACAGCATTCTCTCTAGTGGCCTGCTTTGGGGAAAAAGCCAGTATCCCAAACTTTTTTTTTATTTTGTCAAAAATAGACAGAAAATCAGAAAAACCAAAATAATTATATGCATGAAATGTATATTCTTACCCTCAACAAAACCTAGTAAATATAGGTCCCATTAATGTTGTTTCAGGAAAATAATGAAGACTTGCATTTTTATTGCACTGATTCCTGTCTGATCCAGTTTGACTCTTCCTCACCTTTGACCTTTCTTTGTAGGCAGCATGTCAAAAACAAAGCCTGTTTTCAGCTGTCTTGTGTGAATGAAATTTTCAGTTATATCTTTCAGATTATTTTGATCTCCACCTGCATACTGTCACCATTCCCACAAATGTAGACTCCAAAGCAGGATTTCTGGAACAATGTGGATAGTGGGGGTGCTGAGAGTCATTGAACCAAACTGTAAACCCTGTATATGATGGAAACACTTCAAGCACCCCTAGTTCCAGCACCTATGCTCCAAAGAGGAGATAACAGCTAGACAGGTAACATCGAGACATCTAGACAGAATTATGTGCAGTCCTGGGGAGGAGCTGGTGGCTGTGGTACATGTAGATAGCAATGACATAGGGAAAGGTATTAGAGAAGCCAAATTGAGGCCTCAATTTGAACTGGAGACCAAATTGAGGCTGCTAGATATGAGATTAAAGTCCAGGACCACCAGGGTGGCATTGTCTGAAATGCTTCCAGTTCCACATGCAGAGCCAGTTAGACAGGCAGAACTGCAGGGTCTCGATGCGTGGATGAGATGATGGTGTAGGGCAGAGGCAATATGGGGATGGGAGGGGCATGCGGGTTCACATTCCCCCCCCAGATTTTCTGCTTGTACTGAGCAGGGTCACATGGACTGAGCAAGCTCAGTAATGCTGCTGAAGCCAGTTTTCCTCATTCTGTACCCGCCCCACCACCACTATCCATAGGCACAGGTTGTCTCTCATGTAGGAAGTAGGGTTTTCGGTTTAGTAGGAACTGGTGAACCTTTGAGAAAGGAGGAGCTTATTTAGGAAGGATGGGCTTCTCTTAAACCAAAATGGAACCAGATTGCTGGCATGTAAAATTAAAATGGTCGTAGAGAAGTTTTTAAACTCAGGGATGGGGGGAAAGCCGACAGGTGCGGAGGAGCACACAGTTCAGACAGAGACATCCCGTAGGTGAGGATCTGTTAACAAGGATTCTCTATATCATAGTAAAGAGGAGAGGATAGAAATTGATAAAGTACAGGTAGGCGCTGAAGAGAAACCGTCAAATGAAAAAGAGTCCCATTCTATTACATCACATGAAGGCAGACAACTAAATATTGATATATTGAAAATTTTATAAGTATTTGTATACAAACTTACAGGTTTCAGAGTAGCAGCTGTGTTAGTCTGTATTCGCAAAAAGAAAAGCAATACTTGTGGCACCTTAGAGACTAACAAATTTATGAGAGCATAAGCTTTCGTGAGCTACAGCTCACTTCATCGGATGCATTCCAATGAAGTGAGCTGTAGCTCACGAAAGCTTATGCTCTCATAAATTTGTTAGTCTCTAAGGTGCCACAAGTACTGCTTTTCTTTTTGCGTATACAAACTGAAGAAGTCTAAATACTAAGCAGGGCTGTAATCAAGACAGGGGCAAGCAGGGCAGCTGCCCAGGGCACAAAGCCATGGAGGTGGAAAAAAGAGGCCGTGTGGGGGGGCATGTGGGGTCATTCCCTGCCCCCCCAAGATTTCTGCCTTCCCTTTAGCACAGAGGTTTTCAAACTGTGGGGGTGTGGGAATGCCCCACCATTTAAAAACCATCACGGGCAGATGAGAAGCTGGTGGGAATCACGCAATCCGTTGTGCCAGGGCGCTCGCTCACTGGCTGCCTGGCAGCCCTTCCTGCCCTGTTCCCTGAGCTGATCCGCCTCTGCACTGCCAGGTGCTGCCCAGGCAGGGTGGGTGGCACCACTCCGAGCTGCACCCCAGCTTACCCTTTCCTGTCCCCCGAAGGAGCCTGGCACTGACCAGTGAGCAGCCTCTCCCCAAGGCAAGCATCTCATGGCAGCCAGGCTCCGTGCATGGGGCCAACTCAAGGGGGTTCACCAGCTGGTGCCAGGCTCCTTTGTGGGAGAGGCAAGGGTGTGTCAGAGGTGCAGCTCAGAGCTGTGCCAAGTGCCTGGCCGTGCAGAGGCGGCCCGGCTTGGGGAGCTGGGTAGGGAGGGCTGCCAGCCAGCCAGCCATCTCCCCAGCTCCCACAGCACAGAAAGCCAGGGGTACACCCCACAGCTTGAAAACTTCTGTGCTAAATGGAAGACAGAAATCTGGGGAGGGCATGTGACCCCACATGCCCCTCCCCCCATGTCATTGCTAGGGGGAGCAAATATGCTTGCTTGCGCCAGGTGCTAAAATAACTAGTTACAGCTCTGATACTTAGATGGGTGAATTTGAGTGCCTAGTATTAAATGAGGATGTTGAGATAATAGGCAACAGAGAAACTTGTTGGAATGATAATAATTAATGGGACACGGTAATGTCAGGGTACAAAATATATAGGAATTACAGAGTAGGTAGTGAGGATGGGGCAGTGGCACCATATGTGAAAACAGTGGCAAATGTAGTAAAAATGTTAAATGAATCAAACAGTACCATAGAATCTCTATGGATAGAAATTCTATGCTTGAATAATAAGACTGTACTATTAACAACCTGACCAGGATGGTGATGGTGATTGTGACATGGTCAGGGAGATTAGAGAGGCTGTAAAAATAGAAAACTCAATAATAATAAGGAATTTCAACTATCTCCATATTGACTGGGTACATGTCATCTCAGGATGGGATGCAGAGATAAAATTTCTAGGCACCATTAATGACTGCTTCTTGGAGCAGCTAGTCCTGGAACCAACAAGGGAAGAGGCAGTTCTTGATGTAGTCCTCAGTGGCGCACAGGATCTGGTCCAAGCAGAACCACTCAGTGATAGTGATGATAATGTAAATTTAACATCCTGGGGTGGGGGAGAGGGAATACCAGAGAAACCTACCACAGTAGCATTTAACTTCAAAAAGGGGAACTACAGAAAAATGAGGAAGCTAAAGTAGAAATTAAATGGAACAGTCACAAGGGAAATGTCTGCAAGCTTCATGGAAACTTTTTAAAAACATCATAATAGAGGCTCAAATTAAATGTATTCCCCAAATAAAACAAAACAAAACCAAGAGGATCAAGAAAATGCCAATATGGCTAAACAACAGAGTAAAAGAGGTGATTAGAGGCAAAAAGGCATCTTATAGAATATCAGGGTTGGAAGGGACCTCAGTAGGTCATCTAGTCCAACCTCCAGCTCAGAGCTGGACCAATTCCCAATTTTTGCCCCAGATCCCTAAATGGCCCCCTCAAGGATTGAACTCACAACTGTGGGTTTAGCAGGCCAATGCTCAAACCACTGAGCTCCCCCCCCCCCCCCCAAAAAAATTGGAAGTCAAATCCTACTGAAGAAAATAGAAAGAAGCATAAACTCTGGCATGTCAAGTGTAAAAATGTAAGTAGATGGAACAAAAATAATTTGAAGAGCCACTACCAAAAGACACAAAATCTAACAGCCACGTTTTTTTAAATACATCAGAAGCAGGAAGCCTACCAAGCAATCAATGGGGTCCTGGGCAGTCAGGGAGCTAAAGGAGCACTCAAGGAAGATGAGGCCATTGCAGAGAAGCTAAATGAATTCTTTGCATCAGTTTTCACTGCAGAGAATGTGAGGGAGATTCCTACACCAGAGCCATTTTTTTTTAGGTGAGAAATCTGAGGGACTGTCTCAGATTGAGGTGTTGATAGAAGAAGTTTTTGAGCAAATTGATACATTAAATTAAGAAGTTACCAGCACCAGATGGTACAAACCCAAGAGTTCTGAAGGAGCTCAAATATGAAATTGCAGAACTACTAACTGTGGTATGAAGAAAAGGAGTACTCATGGCACTTTTGTTAGTCTCTAAGGTGCCACAAGTCCTCCTTTTCTTTTTTACAGATACAGACTAACACAGCTGCTACTCTGGTAACTGTGGTATGTAACCTATCACTTAAAATAGGCCTCTATACCAAATGACTGGAAGAAGATAGCTAATGTAACACCAATTTTTTAAAAAGGCTCCAGAGGTGATCCTGGCAATTACAGGCTGGTAAGCCTAACTTCAGTACCAGACAAATTGGTTGAAACTACCATAAAGAACAGAATTATCAGACACATAGATGAACATGATATGTGGGGAAACATCAACACAGTTTTGTAAAGGGAAATCATGCCTCACTGATCTATTAGAATTCTTTGAAGGGGTCATGTGGAAAAGAGCGATCCAGTGGATATAGTGTAGCTGGATGGTTAGAAAGCCTTTGACAAGGTCCCTCACCAAAGGTTCTTAAGAAAAGTAGGTAGCCATGGGATAAGAGGGAAGGTCCTCTCATGGATCAGTAACTTGGTTAAAAGGAAACAAAGGGTAAGAATAAATGGTCAGTTTTCATAAAAAATAAGTTAATAGCAGGATTCCATGGGAATCTGTACAGGGACCAGGGTTATTCAACATATTCATAAAGGATCTGGAAAAAAGGGTAAACAACGAGGTGGCAATGTTTGCAGACAGTATACAAAATTAATCAAGATAGTTAAGTCCAAAGCAGATTATGAAGAGTTACAAAGGGATCTCACAAAACTAGGTGACTGGCCAATAAAATGGCAGATGAAATTCAATATTGATAAACGCAAAGTAATGCACATGGGAAAACATAATCCAAACAATACATAAAAAATGATGGTATCTAAACTAGCTGTTAATAGATCCCTGAAAACAGCTGCCCAATGCTCAGCAGCAGTGAAAAAAGCTAACATAATGTTAGGAATCATTAGGAAAGGAATAGCTAAGAAGACAGAAGATACCATAATTCCACTATATAAATCCATGGCACACCAATACCTTGAATACTGTATGCAGTTCTGGATGCCCCATCTCAAAAAAGATATATTGGAATTGGAAAAGGCTCAGAAAAGGGCAACAAAAATGATGAGGGGTATGGAACAGCTTCCGTATGACTAGAGATGAAAAAGACAGGGACTGTTCAGCTTGGAAAAGAGACAATTAAGGGGGGATAAGATACTGGTCTATAAAATCATGAATGGTGCAAAGTAAATAAATAAGGAAGTGTTTATTTTCTTCTTCAAATAACACAAGAACCAGGGATCACCCTATGAAATTAACAGGCAGCAGGTTTAAAACAAACACAAGGAAATACTTCTTTACATAACGCCCAGTCAACCTGTGGAACTTGCTGTTGGTGTCCCTAAACCTCTGATTGCCAGATGCTGGTACTGGATGACAGTGGATGGATCACTGGATAATTGAACTTTTCTGTTCGTTCCCTCTGAAGCATCTAGCATTGACCACTATGAGATGACAGGATACTGGGCTAAATGGGACCATTGGTCTGACCCAGTATGGTCATTCTAATGTTCTTAATGATCTCTTATGAAATGGCCTTTGTGTATCCCAAATGAATTCAGGATAGTATTGTTGCTTTGAATGAATAGTTTAGGTTCCTCTTTTTCCTGTACTGTTTTATATTTTATAGTTCATTTTAAGGTGTGTGTATTCAGTAGATTTCTCCCAGCCCCACTTTCACTTCTGAATTCCAAATAACCATGTTCAAGGTGCCTGATCTTAGTTCTAGAATAATAACTGCTCTGCTGCATGTTAAATGATTTGGCAGGATGCACTAACCTAAATCCAATTCCCTGATTGCCTTCCTTCTGACTTTAAAGTGACAAAGCTCACATATTTATATGTTTCCCTTGATTATTACTTCTGTATCAAATATGAATTAACAGATTAACAGTAAATTGACATGAGGGAAGATAATAAATAGAAAAAAGGGGTAAGGAGATGGAGAAATTGAGCGAAGTAGTAAAATGGAAGACGAGTGTGAGAGGATGGGCCCCTCTCAAGGCTACTAAAATTCTAAAACTAGTTCAGACATAATTAATATAATCACCAGAGAGAGTGAAATCCTGATCCCATTGAAGTAAATGGAAAACTCCCATAGACTTCAGTAGAAGCAGGATTTCACCCAGATAGAGTAAACTGAAGTGAGTGAACAAGTAGTTATTACATATTTTGGTGGTGAAGTTACAAGTTAGTTTGATTATCATATGGTTGTTGGTTTGGTTTTTTTTAGTATGCGTTGGAGGCATAGCAGAAGCAGGAGTTTTAGTGAAGATCTGGATTTGAGGAGAGCAGGCAAAAATGTGTTAGGGAGGGAAATGAATGGAGTGGGAGGAAGAGGTAGATGAAGATGGAGCTAGGGAGTTTCTGGCAGTGTCAGTTTTTGCCTGTCATGTAATAATCAAGATCTTGGGCACAGAATGAGGTAAAAGGCTAAAGGGATGGTTTGAAGAGGGAATCAAAGATGGGAAGAGACACACCAGAGGTTAGGCATGAGGGAGTAGATGATGATAATGAAGTCTACTTAGCATGAGAGAGAGCAGAGTTGAGAAATGAGAACATGAACCGTGCTGGAGGAAATCTGCATGGGAATGAGAGATAGCAGCAAAATCAATGGAATTACTCATGCTTAAGTTAGGTATGTGTTTGAGTGACTTGCTGGATTGAGGTTTAAAGTACATTGCCATTAGATGTTATTTTCACCTAATGTTCCCTCTTCTGTGCCCAAGATTTTGTACTTGGACTTTCAGAAAGCCTTTGACTAGGTCCCTTACCACAGGCTCTTAAGTAATCAGTCGTGGAATAAACTCCAAATTTCTCTTAAAAGATAGGAAATAGGAGTGGGAATAAATGGTCAGTTTTCACAGTGGAGAGAGGTAAGTAGTGGGGTCTCCCAAAGATGTGTACTGGGACCAGTGCTGTTCAACACATTAATAAAAGATCTGGAAAAAAGGGTGAACTTTGAGGTGTCAAAATTTGCAGATGATACAAAATTACTTAAAATAGTTAAGCCCAAAGCTAACTATGCAGAATTACAAAGGGATCTCACAAAACTGGGTAACTGGGCAACAAAATGGCAGATGAAAGTCAGTGTTGATAAATGTGAAGTCATGCACAGTGGAAAACAACCCCAACTATACATACAAAATGATGGGCTCTAGATTAGCTGTTACCACTCAAGAAAGATCTTGGAGACATTGTGGATAGTTCTCTGAAAACATCTGCTTAATGTGCAGCAGCAGTCAAAAAAGCTAACCCAATGTTAGGAACCATTACGAAAGGGATAAAAAATAAGGTAGAAAATATCATAATGCCACTATATAATGTGAATAAGGAAGTGTTGTTTACTCCTTCATATAACACAAGAACCAATGGTCACCCAATGAAATTATTTGGCAGCAGGCTTAAAACAAACTTAAGGAAGTACTTCTCCACACAACAGTCAGTCAATCTTTGGTACTTGTTGCCAGGGAATGTTGTGAAAGCCAAAAGTATAACTAGGTTCAGAAAAGAATTAGATAAGTTCCTGGAGGATAGATCCATCAGTGGTTATTAGCCAAGATGGTCATGGAAATAGCCCCATGCTCTGGGTGTCCATAAATCTCTGACAGCTAGAAGCTAGGGCTGGATGACAGAGGATAGATCACTTGATAACTGCCCTCTTTTGTCCACTCCCTCTGAAGCATGTGGCCCCAGCCACTGTCGGAAGACTGGATAGTGGACTAGTTGGACTATTGCTCTGACCCAGATTGGCTATTCTTATGTTCTTTATAAGTCTCCCCCAGCATAATTTTGCTATCCCCTGGTTCTCATGTTCACTGCGATTTTTTTTCTATTTATAATACACATCTTATTATTACAAATGCCACATTTAATTCCCAGAACCGTCCTATCATGAGGGAGCATCATACTTCCATCAGTTTTATGTGTATTCTATTTACACAAATTGTTCTCTTAACTTGGATGCTGTGTCTCAAAAACAGTCATCCTTATGCAAAAAGAAAAGGAGTACTTGTGGCACCTTAGAGACTAACAAATTTATTTGAGCATAAGCTTTCGTGAGCTACAACTCACTTCATCGGATGCAGTGAGCTGTAGCTCACGAAAGCTTATGCTCAAATAAATTTGTTAGTCTCTAAGGTGCCACAAGTACTCCTTTTCTTTTTGCGAATACAGACTAACACGGCTGCTACTCTGAAAAAAGTCATCCTTATGGTCACTCAGAAATTCTTTTTGCAGTGTTCCTTGGAGTATCATGCAGAATGCAATGCCAACATACTGTAGAGAATTGCATCGAACTCAACAGCAGACCAAATGTTTTTCTGCAGGAAGTGTTTTTATAAAACTTTGTATATTAAAATGTACTTCTGTGGATATAAAATCATTTTCCTCTAACATTTTCAGTTATTTGACTTGCTTATGTTTACAGCATTTTAAAAACAAAAGATCACACAGCTCATATTGATCATAACTGTGACAGTCTGCAGAATTTTTTTTTAAATCTTCCTCATCTTTTCACTGTTTACTATAAACCTTGTATTCTTTAGCACTGGGAAATTTCCACTGCTTTTTCTAGCCAAAACTCTGAGTCCTATCATATCCATACTTTGGATGTATGAACATTATGACTGGCCCCCATGGGCCAAACCAAACCCTTGTCTCCAAAACCCATCCCTTGGCTCTAGATCTGAACTTTGCAACACAAATCCATCTCAAATTCTTTTTTCTCCAGGAATATTTGCACCAAAATAGAAAATGGCATGTCACTTTGTAAATTTCTCCTTCCCATACCCCAAATGTATAGGATTTCATTCTGCACCATTTTCCTACCATTTCACAGAGCTGCATTTTACCACTGTAGTTTTCACAGTGATATCTTGTTATATGAAAAACAGTACTGGGGAGGAATCTGTGCAGAAGAAACAAAATATTCAGGACCATTTTTCTGGAGCAGGGACTAGTAGGAAAAACCTTCTCAGTGGGGCCCTGGTGGAGCTGTGCTGACAGGGACAGCCACACGGGTTCAGGAAGAAGTACAGAGGTACAGAGCTTCCATGTGGATTGCCTTGGACCTCCAGTGAAATTACAGGGTTTGGACCCCTGATTATTCCACTAGGGAGCAAACCCCTCCTCCTGAGATAAGAACTCAAAAGTAGCGCTGTGTGTGGAATCTTAGTTTTTCTCCTCCCCTGGGCTTCCCTGCAGAAGTGGTTGATCTATCTGCAGTGACTATTTCTATTGGTTTTGTCAGCAATGAGAATATTTGTGCTTGGTTCTGTTGATCACCATTCTGTAATGTGTGCTATAGCTGCTGAGGTATTGTTCCCTTTCAGGCACTACTTCCAGGGATGGCAGAGGAAGATAGGAAAGCACAGTCCTTTGGTTCACTGCATTTTGGTTCCTCTTCTGGGCATAAGACCACAGGACAGGTCCTCAAGCTTTCACTCTCACCAAAAGCCCCATTTAGAATGCTTTGACAGAGTTCTGCTGAGCAAGGACTTGGAATATTTGACCCAGGATGATTATATAGCTGTGTGACCGGGTTCCATTGGGGCCAGCTGTGGTCACTCAATCAACACTGCAAAGAATGGGGCAGACTATCCCCATAAAGCTGGTGGATATTCCATTGCTTAGATTTACCAAGCCAGCATAAAATAGCTTCTTTATTACCTCACTGGTTACTCAGAAGTCCAAACAACACATTTCTCTTAAAGTGATCCAGCCTCAGGCCTCCATCCAGGTCCCCATGTCAAATATGATGAAGATTCCTGAAAATCTTATTTCATCATATAAAAGAAAAGGTTCTACCAATCCCAAAGGATCGGACACATTACCTCCCAGGCTAATGAATGTTTCAGATCTTACCCAAATACACACTACAGCCAATTCTTATTAACTAAACTAAAATTTACTATAAAACAAAAGAGAGAGAGAATGGTTAAAAGATCAATATACATACAGACACGAGTTCAATTCATTGAGGTTCAGATTCAGAGAGGTTCAGATTCAGAGATGGTGAACTCTGTAGTAGTAGAGTTCTTTCAGAAATAGTTCTTAGGTTACAGTCCGAAGTCATTGCAGGGTGTTCCAGCTTAGGACTGGGATCTCAGTCCTTTTGCCTAAGCTTCCCCTGTATGAAGCCTCAAGCAGATCTGAGATGACAGAATCAGGACCCAAGGATCTTTTACACAATTTCATGTCCTCTTTGACAAGTTGAGAGTTCCTCCGGGAACAAAAAGTAATTAGGATGACTTTGAAGGAGGTCCATCACCAGTACTTAGCTATAGAATTAACATAAGGCAATTTGCTTATTCCTCCACCGTTCACAGTACATTTCAAAGACAGATGAATACTGAGATAACACATGTTTACAATTCATTTAAATGCTAGGATGTTCTATTGATATCTGAACTATCAGAATATAGCATAGACAGGGACTGTTGATTGACCCTACTCATACATATGTAAATATACAACCATTATCCCTCCACATGTCTCTTGTTATTTATTTTGCAGGATGTTTAACCCTTTCTGGCCATGCATCACAAGCTGCTAGTTCCTGCACTTTTGTGAACCAACCATTTTAAATGCTAGCACTTTCTTCCCTGCTTGAAAATCGTCCCTGGTTTGAGTTAAATCCACTCTGCACTGAAAATACGGGGGCTTGCTCTGCAGTGACAAACAAATCAACAAACTGTGAACAGCTTTCTACAGTTTTTTATTTTTGCCTTTTGTCACACTGTCTGGAATGGTTCACGACAGTGAGTGCCTACCTCAGGGCAGACTGTCAAAAACAGGGCAGACACCCCAAACTGGTGGTGTGTTCTATAATTGGATTTTACCAACCCAGTATCAAATGTGAACTAGATTACTAAATCATCCTACCATGAAGTCACAGCCAGTCCCTTTGGGCTCTCCAGTCTATCTTGCCACCCAGGCAAGCTGGACTTAGTAATAAATGGTCACTTACACCAAAAATCACAAATTACTCAGGTTGCTCCCAGTCCCAAAAGACCAGTCACTTGCCCCAGATCAATTTGTTCCATAGATCTCACACCACAAACAACAGTGGTAGAAAATCGTATAGTAAACTAACTAAGAATTTATTGACTAGGAAAAGGAAATCAGAGAGTTATTTACAGGTTAAAAGCAGGCAACATATATGGACAAATGAGTTCAGTCTAAGACAGTGCTGGGCAACTTGTGGCCTGCAATTAGATTACACTGGAATGGTGAACCACTGGGAACTGTGGGGAGCCATGCCTGAGGATGGTCAACTTCAGCAAAATGTCTTGTGGACCGCAATCAGATTACCCTGATGGGCTGTAGGTTGCCCACCACTGGTCTAGGGTTCCTAAAGGGGAACGAGATGTAGTAATCTGTCAGCATTGAATGCCTTTTCAGGGCTTACCCCAGGTCAGTCCTGGGGATCTCTGCTTTTCTGTTTCTTCATTCCAGCCCTTGTCAGAGTTCAAACAGAAAAGAGATGAAAAATCTTCCTGTTAGCTATTTCTATTTCCCTTTTCTGGCATTCAAATCAATGGCAGGAGTCCTGCTGCATATACTTTTCCATGGCTGGATGAGGCAATTAACAAAGCTTTTGTCCTATGAGTTCACAAATCATAAAAGTGGAGCAGAGTGTTGGATTTACCTCTAGGAAGACCCTCCGATACTTTAATATCTGGGACTTTTAATGTATGTCTAAATTTGGGAGGGGGAAAGGGAGAGAGGGTTGGCTAACGGGACAAGAAGAGATATTAGCAGTACCTTCTGCTACCAATATTTTAAATGGCAAGGGCTAAGACTGTGGTTTGTTTTTCTTCCATCAGTTTGGAAATCTTTCACGTAAACAGCAGTCAGCATTAATTAGAGCTCTGCCTGTTGTTTTTCCCTGTAAGATTCAGCGAGCAAACTTAGATGTAAACCAATTTTAGGCTGCTATGCCTAAATTTGGGTAATGTTTCCAATGCCCTCAGTGTCAAGTTTTCTGTTTTGGCTGTAGGGTCAGTAGCTGGCAGGGAATAATTGGATTCAGATGCAAATTGTGGTAATTGCTGCTTTTAAGAGAAATCATGGTTTCTCTTCGTATTATTTCTCTGTGCCTCGTTCTGAGATTATCTGACTAGCAGGGGAACTGATTAATAAGGCAAAGCAGCCAAGTATTTCTCTAGGCTTGTTTGTTATGCTGTACATGTGTGCATATGGTAAATGCAAATAAACCCATCTTTATTTTATTCATAGTTCTAATGGAAAGTCTGTGTCATGGTCTGAACCAGGTGGAAGACATGTTCCCAAGGGACAACACATGTGGCACAGACTCTCAATGCATGTAACGAGCAAGGAGACGGGATGCAATCAGACAGCGGTAATCAAGCCCCTCACTAAAAGTTACCATGGCCAAGGCAAGAGCCTGACTTTTTCAGACATCAGCAGTAAGACTCTCTACAATGTGGTGGAGGAAGAAGAGAGCGAGCCAGTGTGCTTCAGCCAGCCCTGCAGCACTTCCATGGTGTTGCACAGGCGGGTGACAGCAACACCCCCACTTCAGGCAATGGCAGAAGAGACCAACCTGTTCTTACCTGAACAGCCCCCCAAGAGTCTGGTGCTGCAGCAGAGATCTATTGTGGAGCAGCTACAAGGCGTGGTCAGCAAGTTTGCCACCGGCATTCCTGACTTCAACTCTATGATCCCCATGCCCAATGCAGGGAATGGAGTGAGGGCCCTCTACCAGCATCCACTGCAGCAACAGCAGGTGCTTCCTTTCCAGATGGCCACTTTCAGTGAAGAGCCGGTCTCGCCGCCGGCCGACGAGTTGGAAAGTGAGAAGTTTAAGCTCATCCAGGGATATGTGTATGAGAGGCCAGAGACCACGGAAGAGGAGGAGGAGGAGGAAGAAGAGGACCAGGCGACTAGCAAACTGACTCTAGAAGACTCACCAGCGCTGACGCCTCCATCGCCTTTCAGAGATTCGGTGGCTTCTGGCAGCTCGGTGCCCAGCTCCCCAGTGTCAGAGTCAGTGCTCTGCATCCCCCCAAACGTAACCTATGCTTCGGTCATCCTGAGGGATTATAAACAAAGCTCCTCCACTCTGTAGAATGAGGATTACATCAAGGTGTGAACAAGGAGGACTTTGGCTGCTGTCAACTGGAAATTGCTGGGGAGGAAGAACCAAGACATGTGGGTGGGGGAGCATGAGAAAGCAGAATGTGATGTTATATGTGATGGGACAAAACTGTATCCTGCACTAAAAATGATCCATTTGAGGGCTCAAATTATTTATCTGTTAAAAAATAATTTAAAAAGTGTTGTACTTTGAGAAGACAATAGGAAATTCTGACAAAGCACAAACCCAATAAACAACTTCTATAGCAAAAAAATGAGTAAACATAAAAATCACTCACACTCACGCACTCTCTTGGTAATGCTTGGAAATGACTCTGGATAAATGCAACCATGGATAAGTCATTAGCACATCTCATGGCTGTAATTCTTCATCAGGTGCAGAAGCAGCAGACTCAAGATCTGGAAGGGCAGGGTGTGGCAGGAATGAGGGAAGAGATCTCTATCTGGGAGTTTATATATTTCTTCTGGTTTAGTAGGTGGATAAAGTGCAAATGTAAGTCACTGTAGTGTGTCTGTTGGGGAAAAGCAAAGACAACATGCTGACATATGATTTTAAAAGAATTTTGTCGGAACAATCAGTTGCTCACATTAGATTTTTTTTTTAACTTGTGCTGATTTTGACAAGGGGCCAGGATAATCACATCATTTTTTGTGATGAAGATTCAAGAGGTCTGGTTAAAAGAGCCTTTGTTGTAGTACTTGTAATGTTCCAAGTACTAAGAAAAACTGCTCTTTTGTATAAGATTGCAAGCCGTGTGGCTAAACCGTTACATTACATTTACTGTAGCAAAATATTTACCAACTAACCTTTCATAATACAATATATTTGCCATGTGATTACATTGTTTTTTGTGTTACTATAGGAATAAATACATCAAAAATAACTGTATACTTATAGCAACAATTACTACTTTAAACAAAAAGGCAATTCTTTATTATGGGTCATAAAATCCATCCTAGAAGCAAGAGAATGAGTGTATGATTGTGTCCATGTGTGTGTGTATAGTATGTGTGAAATGTAATGTCTAATAACTGCCACTGGAAGATTGTCTTACAAATATACATGGATATTTTTATGTTCCAATCATGTTTTATAGCATTGTTACAAATATACAATAGATCTTTGAAGGTTTGTATGCTGTGCTAACACATTTTTCATATATAAGCTAAGATGGTTATTACCCTTATAATAGATGCTTTATTTTGCTGATATTTTATTATGTGGAAATATGCTATTGATAACTAGTGCTTTGAGAGCTTGTTACTTTAAATGTTTGCAACAAGTGTGGTTAACCAAAATAAAAAGTCTGTTTTAGAAATCTTGTACATGCCAGTATAAAACTATAAAGGCAAGACTGGAAAAAAATATTTAGACCATTTCTAGTTATTTCAGATAGTTAAAAATAAAATCATGTTGAGACAAGAACTTTCATCAGTGCTTAAGGTGTACACAAAGATCCAGATCTATTCAGCATTGTCCATTTACCTCTCAGCCTCTTCTACTTACACGTCTTCTTCCTGGTGTCTGTTTTTTCCTTCTTTTTCCATTTTGCCTATGTGGTTTCCCTTTCTGCTCTTTTCATTTTTAATGGTCATTTTATGCTTCTCTGTTTCTGTCCTTCCCTGTTCTCTCAACATTTCACACATTTGCCAAAAATGGGCCTAAACCAAAACCCCACCCCAAACATTCTTAAATGTTCTGGGGTTCAAAATCCAGATCCAACTCTTGTGGTTTTAGTGCATCAATTCAATGAACTCGAATTTGTTTGTTTTGGTTCATTTCATTGGTTGGTTTTTGTTATATAGTGTTATATAAGCCATTCATATGGAGCAGATCCTCGGCTCCTGTAAATTGTCATAGCTTGATTGACTTCAGCTGAGGATCTGTCCCATAATTTTCTCTTGATATTTGTGAAGTGTTCTTTTCATGCCAACATAATTACATAATTGCTTTTTGTCATAGCTCTTGTATGTTTTCTGCCAGAATTATTCTGAATTCCTCATATTTATACTTGATGTTTTTCCCTTTTATTTCATTTTTACTCTAAAAAATGCATGTTGCAAGTAATCAATTCTTCTGTTAAAACCCAAGTGTTTGTTATTTTTTTATCGAATTATATAGCAGCAGCATTAAAAGAATTGGCTAGTACCCCAAATCAGAATCAATATTTAATCCTTACTCTTTTTTTTATGATATTCCTTTCGATATGACTTGTTGCCAATTGCTATTATCATCTTGATGTAAAAAGCATGAATTGACTTTGCCCAAAGAAATGGCTACATCTTTGTCAAAAGATTGAGGTCTCTAGTTAAACCTAAAGATGCCTTTGGGTTTGTTTATGTTGGCTCACAGTTTTGTTTTTTGTTTTTTTAAACTGTAGATAGATTAAAGAAATAAGAAAAAATGTTTTGTCTCTTGATAAGCATACTAGCAAAGGATTATATCTTCTCATACCTATTATTAGTATAAGATGTTTTGTGTTGCTACCAATAGCAACAGGGCTAGTACTTTGAAGACATGAGTTAGATAAGACAAAGTGATTAATAGATATATAGATATGTATGCCTATGGCAAATTTTTGGTTGTCTGACCTAGCTGATTTGAACACATTAAGCACTGACTTTACTACTGTTTAATCATAATATCATGAGTAGGAGCTTTCTTGAAATTCAGTATAGTAGCTCTAAGTTTGTAATTGTTAAAACTGTAAACATACACATACATAAAGTGTATCTAAAGGGCAAGAACTCACCTTTGTGTTTGTGGCTGTACAAGCTATTAAACTTCCTGTAAAAGTTATTTCTTTTGGCCTGTCAAATGCTTGATTAAAATGGCCTTTTTGTCAAAATGATCTTGATGATGCTGTATATTAAATATTTTCTATTTATTATTTTAAAAGATTCTTAATTTTTGTTTCATGAGATAAATTGAAAATGCCTGATAGTGTATGCATGCGAGTAACTTTATATACGTGAGTGGTGTCACTGAGGAGTTACACAGTAAGGTTAAGCACAATGCAGAAATGTTTGCAGGATTGGGCCCTAGGAACCTGGTCCCACAAAAATTCATTCAATGGGACTATTAAATATTTATATTATGATAGTGGCATTGTGTGGGGGTACTATACGCGAGTAGCCCTTATTCACACAAGTGATCCCATTGATCACCACTCACATAGATAAAGTTACTCACATGCATACACGCCTATCCATAGACCGTAAAGAAGAATTTCAGCCCACAGCATTACATGACTGGGAGAAAACCAATTTATTAGCTGAATGCATTTCCTCAAATGCAGGGATGCCCAATGTGACTGACAAAGAGTAAGACCGTAAAAAGCCCTCTTCTTGTCACAGCATCCCAAAGAGATGTTAATGGAGCAGTCACTGTTAAAAAATTTCTTTTTTTTGTCTTCATTTTGAAGACGTCCTAGAAGAGGGAGACCCAAAAGCCCTAAATAGCTTAGTGTTCTCTCACTCTACGTTCAAAAGTATGAAACAAAAAGAAGAGGACCAGATTCTGTCTCCTCTTACTTCTCTGCCCCTCCCTCACCCCCCCCCCCCACCTCACCAGTCTGGTGACATAAAGGGGCTGCAGTGAGCGAGGGAACTGGCACAGGAGCAGTGTAAGACCAATAAAAATGGAACTATACTGTTCCCTATTCATAGACTTCAGCATACTGGAGCCATCCCCACAGTGTTTGCGCTATGGCGATTCTGGGCTGAAGAGCAAGCCAGGTAAGGTGTCCATAAGTCAGCCCTCTGCCAGGCTACATGCTCAGAGCTGCATTTCAGGGCACACAACACAGAATTTATTCCAAAATATTCAAAAATGGTGAATAATGCTTTGGTTCTGATGGTTCATTCCTGGACCTAGTCTTACCACGTGACATGTGTACTAAAATATGTAGGGCCTGGTTTTATATATGCATTCATTTAAATCAGGTGTACAAAAGATCAGAATCAGTGTTTTCATTCCCCTGTTCTTTTAAAGGCACAAATACTTTTATTTTATGAAGGAACATTTGCTAGAAGAAAAGTTCTTAGACATACCCTTTAAAGTGAATTGTGTTGCATATTTAGTACATTCAATTGGATATATGATTTTTCAGAAGTAGTCTTTGGTTGGCAGGATTTCTGACTTCTGTTTATATTTTATTTAAAAAAAAACATCATCAAGGTGAAAATCATGGGCCTGATTCTCCTTTCACCTACGCATGTTTAAATCAAGAGTAATGTCGTTGTTGCCAATGTAGCAACATCAGCATAAAACTGACATGAGACAAGAATCAGACCCTTGTGTGTTTAAAACAGAAATCCTGACTTGGTTATGTGACTCCCTATATCTTTGGCTATTAGTACGAAGACAATTTAAAATATAAAACACATTTTGCTACTTACATTCATTTCGTGGTTTGCATTTTGCTCAGGCTGGGTAGTGGAATGAGATGAGCCAGCTTTACTTTCAGAATCTCATCAGTTTTAGATTCTGGCTCCCATGCTATTGTGCTTTGGATTTGTAGCACTGAAGAAGAGTATTACAGCCTAAGTCATTTAAAATCACGTACATGGTTCTGTTCATGTTGTTTTTATTAATGTTTTTTCATAAAAGTGCAACAAAACACACATTTACAGAAAGAGCAGATTGGGCACAGTCTATCTAAACAAACTTCACTAAATATGAGCAAACAACAGTTGGCAGAAATGCTAAAGGGAAATACGTAGAAGGCCAGATTCTCCAGACTGTTAAGCCTGCATTGTGCAACTCTGGGCATTTGAAGGAGACTTTAACCTGGTTTTGTTGGACAATGGAGGATTCCCCTTGTGTAGGGTAATCCTCCAATGACACAGATCCACAATAGTAGTTCCTACATCACCCCATCCTGACTCCAAGCATAGAGAGCATGGAGAGGGAAAGGGGCATTACTACTTCTCTGCTACCAGGTCTTTCTTCAGTCTAACATAGCAAGGCATAACAAGATCCAGTGACTGGAAGTTGAAGTCAGGAAGATTTAAATTGGAAATAATAGGCATATTTAACGATGAAGATAATTAACCACTGCAACAGATGACCAAGGAATGCAAGTAAATTTTCCATCACTTGGGGTCTTCAAATCAAGACTAGAGTTTTGCTAAAAGTTGTGCTCTAGTTCAACCTTAAGGTATTAGGCTCAATGCAGAATCCCTGGATGAAATTCTGTGGCCCATACCATCCAGGATGTACCCTAATTATAGATTATATATTAATTAAACTGATTACTTAAGAATTCCTAGGATATCACTCTAAGTTTTGTCTAAGTTTTGACAGATTCTTGTCCCAAGATCAGGCCCCGTATTATTAAAATTATTGTTCAGTTGGGAACTCCGATGTGCACAGTTGCAGCACTCATACTTTAGGAACCCTTCTGTATTTACAATAGTTTATTAATACATATAGCAAAGTCACAAACACTCTAACCCAGCAAGATAGATATAATACAGAATGTAGATCTGCAAATCCATATAGTCACATCAAAACTTACAGAACAACCTGAAACGTTAGCCATGATCTTCCTCATTACCATCACCTTCCTCCTCCTCACCAGTGCCCATCATTCTGGCACCTCAACTCTCTCTCCTCCTGCACACAATGGAGCAACATCAGCATAAAACTGACATGAGACAAGAATCAGACCCTCGTATGTTTAAAACAGAAATCCTGACTTGGTTATTTGACTCCCTATATCTTCGGCTATTAATACAAAGACAATTTAAAATATAAAACACATTTTGCTACTTACGTTCATTTCGTGGTTTGCATTTTGCTCAGGCTGGGTAGTGGAACGAGATACAATTTTATAATATATTGATGCCTTTATGCCTAATGCATATTCAGTAGGGTTTTCCCCTTTTTCCTTATTTGTATTTCCTCACTCTACTAATGTTGGGGTGCCCTTCTCCTCTCGGTTAGTATGTTAATGATCTCAACTTATTATCAGTTCATTACCGTGGCACTCTTGTGGTCAGATATCTGTAGATGTTCTAGCCTAAAATATCCAAAAGCTGGTATGTTCCTGTGCTGGCTGGTGTTGTTATGGACAAACTTTCCCCTTAAATGCTATTTTCAGTTCCCCAAAACTTAGGGGTAACCATTAGGCCAATTATCTGTGCCAAAGTTTGTTGGCCTCAAGTCTTATGCTAACTAGTGAAGGCAATATCTTACAGGATACAGGCCTGTAGGTTCCTTGTGTCACTGCTAAATAAAATAAATGCTAAAGCTAACTCTATGGGCTAAAATTAGGACAGATTAGATTATCATAATACTCACTACTGACCTTGCAACTGTGCTGCCAAAATGACCCCTGTAGATCACAGGCAGCCTGCATAAGAGAAAACATCCTTATCTTGGGTAGGGGGTAAACTGGTGCCCATTGTCCTCATGACCCTGTCACAGAAAAATGGCTTGATACCACTTTTGGCCCTGTCTCCAGACTTGTGCCAAGGGCATCTTAGCTTCTCTGAGGCTCTGCTGCTCCACTGCCTTGCCCTGTCCATGGTAGGTTTGGCATTCTGACCTGGTAAGATTTTGCAGCTACTTTGCAAAGGCATAAATGATTTAACAAAGCGAAAGGCCAAGGGAAATCAGGCCCTTGGTGTTTAAATTTCGCCAAAGTGTTTGTCATTATTTAGGGAAGAACAGCTGAAAGGCTTGATAAAAGCTCTTTTATACAAAGCCTAAATGTTGTCTTTTAAAATAGTTCTTAAAGGAAACAGGAGGTGTGGAGAGCGTGCTGTTACTGGGTTGTTTTGTTGGGATTTTTTTCAAATAAATTAATCACTAAAGAGATACTTGGCAAGCACCAGTCTATCAAAGCAAAGGAAGTGGATGCAAACCTGTGGTGAATATGAAGGTTATGTTTGTCAGCAATGAAGTTTCCAACAGACATGTTAAAACAACAATAAAACAGTACCATGTGAACAATGCTGTTGCATGCCCTACATCTGGAACAAAACCAATGGCTCCGTGAGCCCTGCTAACTTCAAAACACAGATATTAGCAGAGAGAGGAGCATGTAAATGGCTGAAAAAAGACAACTTCTATTTTCGGTGCTTTGACTAATCCCATTCCCCTCAAAAAATGATCAATGCATCTTTTGCTTAATAGTGTTGCAATGAGACTAACACCTTCCCAATTTAAATAAATTCAAACAAAATCTGGGGCGGTGGGGGTGGGAAGGGGACTGTTTTGGCCCAGTGAAGAATTCTTTCACTAGCCTTTGTTTTAAACTTGTTTTCATACACAAAATTACACATCAGCATTCTAGAGAAACACAAAAGTAAACCATTGTGATGACTTGTGCAGTCTCCCTACACTAACACTGATACCAAGGCAGATAGATTAAAACAGTGAGGATGGGAATAGTAAGGGTGGAACTATTTATGGATAATGTTCTCTACACCCACATATTTACTGTTGACAAAAAATTCAGGCTCTATGTCAGAGGTGGGCAAACTACGGCGCGCAGGCCACATCCAGTCCATGGGACCGTCCTGCCCAGCCCCTGAGCTCCTGGCCCGGGAGGCTCGCCCTCCAGCCCCTCCCCTGCTGTGGCCCCTTGCCCCGCTGCTATGCTGCCATGTGGGCAGCACTCTGGGCAGCAGGGCTGGCTCCTGCTGGGCGGTTCGGCTCCAGACATGCTGCTCTTAGCAGCATGATAAGGGGGCTGGGGCCAGAGATTGGATATGGGGCAGGAGATCCCGGGGGGCAGTCAGGGGACAGGGAGCAGGGGGTGGTTGGATCGGGCGGAGGTTCGGGGAGAGGCGGTCAGGGGACGGGTAACAGGGGATGGTTGGATAGGGCAGAGGTTCGGGGGGGACAGGGGATGGGAGGGGTTGGATAGGGTGTGGTGTCCCAGAGGAGGTTAGGGGAAGGGAGTCCGGGGGGGGGAGTCGGGACAAGGAAAAGGGGGAGTTGGATGGGTGGGGGGTTCTGAGAGGGGCAGTCAGGGGGCAGGAAGTGGGAGAGGCGGATACGGGGTGGGGGCCAGGCTGTTTGGGGAGGCACAGCCTTCCCTACCCAGCCCTCCATACAGTTTTGCACCCCGATGTGGCCCTCGGGCCAAAAAGTTTGCCCACCCCTGCTCTATGTAGATGGAATGAATCCCATACAGAGGCAGCTTCCCTCCCCCTTGACTTCTGCTATTCCCCTCAGTGGCCTGAAATCAAGTTTTGTGGCCCCGCCACACTTGTTTTGTTTGGTGTTGGGATGGATCAGCATAAAGGTGGCTCTAGTCCACTTCCACGGTCTGTCCCTAATTTCTCTTATGCAGAGCCAGCATGGAGACCCTCTCTGTGCTGCAGAAGGAGTGCACAGGCATCTCCATGTGAGGGGTCTGCCTGTGATTGCTCCATGTAGCTTTTATGTGGTGCTTAAGTGTACAGGTAGCTCCCTACACAAGATTTAAATGGTTTGTCAACAAACAGGGCCTATTACTCTCCTCAGGCAGACTCCTTGAGGACAGGCTGGAAGTGTTCACCTGCTCATTTGACTTGATTAATCACAGCCAGCCAGCTACATCCTTCCACTGCACAGAGTGACATAAGAAAAGAAAAGAAAAGAAAAGAAAAGAGGACAAAATCATCTCAGGAGAGGAAAAAAAGGAGAATTAACTGTTGAATAAACGGTGTGTTGTTTGCCTTGAAAGCCTTCAAGATCCTTAGTTCTGAAGTCAATGGAGCTACCTGATTTGCACCTAAATGGAGCTGGAGATCTAGCCCTTCGTTTGTTATCTTGCCCTTGGGAATTTACACTATACTGAAGAAATTGCAATATCATTAAAGCAAAGAGCTTCCTTCTAGTGTCAAAGGCTAGTCCACCATCACTGGTAGTGGCAGCTCTCATCAGAACTGAGATTCTAAACAACTGTTTTCACAGGCCTGCATGGTAGGAGTTTTTTTAAATGTACCATTAGATTAAAAATTCATATACTTTTTCTTAGCTAAAGGGTACCTTTTTGATGGGAAAAAACTGAGTTGGGATTTTTTGGGGGGGTGCTAGTTTGAACACTGAAGCCAAATCTATTCAGCTACATTTGCATTTGGCATGTGTTAAACCCTTGTTGTCTGTTTTTAAAATGACTGCTAGCATAACGAATGGCAATAGAAACTCAGTATTGTTGCTCCACTGAAGATATTGAAACTGCTGATTTCTACCAGTTGAGGATCTGGCCCACCTACATGTGCAATTAACTTTTGACTTTCCTGGTTTTTCTTTTAGTTTAAATTTTCAAGCATCATGTTACATCCATGTGTGTCTTGTGTTTACTTCTTTTGCTGCTGCATTTCTTCTTTCTTATCTTTGAGTGCTGTTCCTCTTAAACCCTTGGCACAAGACAGAGGGAAAGGATAGGATGTGCCAATCTCCTAATTCCCTGGAAATGCTTAGGGTTTTCCAGCTGAATTACATTCTTCTGGCTGGCTTACAATCTTTTGTAATGTGGTGGTTCTAGTCTCAGCGCCACCATTGATTCATTTTTTGACCTTAGGCTGAGATATTTCAAAGCTGGCTGAAAGATTTGGGCCCCCAATTCCTATTAACGTTTACAAGAATTGGGCATCAAAATCCCCTAAGGAGCTAGAAATTCTCAGCCTGAATTTCTCTGTGCCTTAGCTTACTGTAAGTGCAAACTGGGTAGAGAGACAGATGAAGAGGCCATGACCCTCACAACTCTTCTCTTGACCAGAGTTTCCCTACTTGTAAAGTGCATACGATGTTATAGAGTAGCAGAATAGTCTAGCACAGTGGTTCCACCTGGTCAGCTTATTTTCCTGGAGCTTATTTTCCTTCTTGTTTCCAGCTCCAAAAAGTCCTTGGAGACTGTGACAGTCACTGGAGACGAAGGGCAGGAGAAGCCAACATAACTACCTCTTCTGCTACATAAGGGTAGAAGGAGAGAAAACAGAAGCTACCTTCAGATGCCAGAGCTCGGATTATACAGCTTTGGGAAGCAGTATAGAACGCTGAGATAGACAGTGACTGGTGGTCCTGGAGCTACCAGACACCAGCAGGAGAAGTACGCCATGATGGGCGAGGGAGAAAAGAGAAGTTTGAGGACTCCTGGTATAGTGAGCTTAGCACTGGTCAAGCAGCCAGGAGTCTCCAATTGTTGCTGTGTGGCCATGAGCAAGTCACATAGGCCAAAACTGGGTGCCTAAAGGCAGGCACCCAAATCCATTTTTCAGGCATCAAAATAAGTGGCTGGATTTTCAGAGGCACTGAATTCCCACTCAGACCAGCCTCTGACAGGAAGGCAGCAGTATTCAGTGTACTTCTCCCTCCGAAGTAAGCTGTATGGATGACTACCATGCTCATGCGCACTCCCTACCCACCCTAATAATGACTAGTTTTCAAAAATTTTTGAAGCCAACATGTTCTAAGGGGCAAACAGCACTGGCCCACCCATCACTTAGTGGGGTACTCTGTTGAAGTACTCCCTCCCATGAGAGACTGAGGTCCGCATGCCTGGGAACAGGAAATCAGGCATTAAAAGCCAAAACAAGCTGGCTGGCAGAGCACAATACACTAGGCCAGGCCAACTCTGTACTCTCTTTCTTTATATTCTCTCCCTCTCCAAGCTCTGCCCACTGGGAGTCACACTGCTTCTGTTCACAGCACCACGGACAATACTCAGCCTGGTCAAACATGTTGCAGAAAGCAGAATTTACCTTTTGACCTCAACTCCACAGCTCTGTTATTATATCCAAAATTCACACTTACTGTCACAGATAATTTTTCACTTATGACAGAAACAAGCAAAGGAACTCGACACCAGAACTGTTCACCTTTTAAGAAACCGTGAAAAGGATGTAAGTTGGCATGCAATGCCTTCTAATGACTTTTGGAATTATAAGGAGTTATTTCCAAGGGGGAAGATTGTTCCCCCAGGATCCACAGACAGAGGAGATCCTCCATGCACAGATTTCCCCCTTCCTGTAAGAAGCAAGAGCCAATTGCCTCTGCAGCACTATGCCTTCTTGGATGCTCTAACTTTTGCTCAGTGGCCCCTCCATTTTGCGGAACCCCCAAAGTGGTGGGAAGTTCTGGGCTATCAGCTTTGAGAAGAACCATGCTGTCAGGGAGTAGGCCAAGGGTGCCCTAGAGCTGGTGTGAATGCAGAAGGCTTCCATGTGGATGGCCCTGGACTCAGGCAGATACTCTAAAATCCCACTGGTTAGAGTTCCTCTCTCAGTTTTCATCCATCTATAGGGCTTGCCTGATACTGCATGCTTGCAAATTTGCCCCCTAGCATTCAGCCAACCATTACAGTGCTGCCTCCAACCGGCAGCTCACACAGCCTTTCTCTCTCTCTCTCCCTAAGCCTGATCCTCTTCACCCTCAACGTCACTTCCTTTTCTTGTGAACTCTGCATAACACAATGCTATCTGTCCCTCCTAGAATGACCTGTCCTTTCCCACTGGCCCATTCTATGTGATAAGTAATGAATCAGCTGGTTCATCACAATATAAAATCCCCAGAAGACAACCTGTCCCCCCCAAACCCAATTGACTGGACTCCCCTTACACAAAGACTGACTCCCACCATATGTGACTAAGACAACTGAGTCCCCAGTTACAAAAGAACTTTATCTTAGGGGTGCTAGCATTGGCTGGCTTCTAGACAGTTAGGCCTGTTGTTGTGGGTAAGGGACCCTAGTGATGAGGTAGGAAAGACAGTGCACGAACCTGCAACTCAGTGTAGGTCTCTTAGGAACTATTGTGTCAAGAGAGTACTTGAGCACCTTCTCCAAAACTGTTGGATATTAACCAGAGCAGTCATGGTTTCCTTATCCCAGGCTGGAGGAAAGATACAGGTGCTTCTGAGAAGGGCAAAAGTAGGCCTTTCTGGTAGGTCTCTCTCTCTCATCTCTTGGTCTCCAGTCTGATGTTGTCCCCAAAGTCATTGCAGGAAGTTTACAGGCCCATTTAGGCCCATTACACAAACAGCAGAGACTGAAGCTTGCACAGGATAAAGTGAAAGCTCTGGCTGAGCTCTCTGGTCATCTCAGAGTTCTCCCAAACTTCAGTCCTGCTTCTTGTGAGCCATTTGCACTCCCTTGCCTTTGGGGGGGAAATTCTTAGCCTTTTATTTATTCAGAAGGTCTGTGATGACATTTCTGTTTTCTGAGCAGTTGGACTCCTGTTGTAATGGAATTTGGAGCCAAAACCATAGCATCTAGTCTGGAGGCAGTTTAGGGTTGGAGTCACTGTTGCAACTGAAACTGGCTCCACTAGGAAAGTCTGGCTGGGCTCACAAACCTTCATAAGGGTTACACAGCTCATTTGCAAATGGAAAGAGAGGCTAAATTTGCTGAATAAATTATTCCCTATGAATAGTTTGCTCAGCTCTAGAATGTAGGAACTAAAACCTGAGTTGTAAAAACTCAAAGTTGTGACTGTGCAAATAAAACAGTGTATACCAAGTGTGCCCCATTATGTGCTTCTGACTCACTCAGCATGTGCTAAGTTCAGATGGTTTCTTTCAGCTGGTGACTTACTCAGTTTTGTTCTTTGCTCATTGTCAAAGTGGATCATAGAGAGATAAATGTCCCCTTTTCCAACCTGACCTATCCAAACATTGAGTCTGTCTCCCCATACAAGGGCAGGAGACAGTTCCCAAGAGAGGGCATATCAAATACTAAACTTGTTAGCCAAGAAGTTGTAATTCATATCAAGATCCATCCATTCTAAAGCATTATAGCCAAAGCATGCCATAAGCAAAGAGTAACACTGACATAGTGATTCCCAGCTGGGTATCCAAATGCATTTGAGTTATAGGCCTTCCAGTTCCATAAGTCTCATACTGAGAACACAATGCCTAAGGGGTTCCCTGTCATATGCCTCTTTGAAGCCAGTCTGAAGCACTTTTTATCCTTAAGGGATGCCAGATATCTCAAATGGCACCCTGGATGTGATTGAATTAACGTGATCGGGACTGTGGAATCAGAACCCTGCTTCCAACATGGAGGGACATAGAAGATTGTAGCAAAAAGGCTTTCTTTTTTCAATCTAAATCTGAATGTGTTTGTCAGGGACCAAAGGTCTCAACTGCTCGTCCACAGGGCTTTCTGGAACTAGCAAGTGCCAACCTGCCACTCAGTGACCTGCTAGCAGTTGCTAGAACTAGAAGTGCAACTCTGACGGAGGACTCCAGTCCTGGGATCTGATTGGCAGAACTCTTGGGATCCTGATTGGTTCCCTACTTCTATTTAAACCAAGCACAGGAGCATGATGTTGTCCATGCAAATGGGTTTCCCTTGCTTAGGACTGCTTCCCCTGTAGTACCTGATCCTACTGCCTGACTCTGATCTCCTGGTAACCTGAGCCTGTCTAACTCTCAGTCTGCCCAGTTATTTTCAAAATTTTTGTATTGGTGACCCCTTTCACACAGCAAGCCTTTGAATGTAACCCCCCCCCAATTAAAAATGGGGGGGGGCAGGATTTAATGGAGGCTCCGGGCTGTCAGCCCCACAGAGCTCACAGCTTGTGAACCCCATATAACCACCTTGTAAGGAAGATTCCATGATCAAGAGTATTGTGTAGTGCTCCTCTTTGCTAAACCAACCAACATCTAAGCATGCAACACACAGGTTTTCTCTTTATAATCTTGTTGCCTGACTGAGACTAAGCACCAGTTGTGCTGAACTGAGCCCTGAGGTTAATCATCCAGTCAGACCAGTTTTACCAACATTTTCCCAGTGGTTTATTCTCTATTGGCAGCTCGGAAAGTTGTCACAAGTGGCTGGTACATATTTTAAACAGGCTCAGGCAAAGAAAAGTCATGTCTTTACAGAAAGCTAGTTTTAATTTTTACCTGCTTTGAAAGCAAAGCCCTCTTTGAACCAATAAAGAAGTCAAACAATCAAAGTACCATATCATTCTATTGTACCTTTCTGTAGAAATCTGTGGTGATCCCATTAGCCCAGGGTTTGTCACCAAAAGAGAAGACCAGATATATATTTACTTAAAAAAATACACCTAAAAGGAGTCTGGATGGCTGGGGGGAGTTCATAATTGGTTAGGAAGCCTTTCACCTATCAATCACTGATTTGAACCTGGGCTAAGTTGACAGTAATTTTGTGGTCCAATACTTACCTTCTCATCTGACAACTGGCTGACGGTAAGTGGGAAATGAGTTGGTGGTCTCAATCCAGTAACTAACAGACATATGTCTACATCATAATTGGTACTAACTGGTATCCTTCTTGACAGTCACAACAGAGAGCTTCAGGCATCATGACTTAACTATCGTCTCACATCTAGTGACAAATCCAGGATAGAGTTGAGGTGCAGAAGTGGTATAGTGAGGAGAAGCTGACATTACAATTGCCTGTACTCTTCCTAGCTCATAGGTAAGCAGTGGATTTAAATTTCCAAGGCTGATAATATGCATTACATTTACTTAAATAATTTATTTTAAAAGTTCATTCTGGCTTTGCCATTTTAAGCCCATTAAAAGAGCAGTGTGTCTGGAATGGTAATATTTTACATTTCTACCAAGCCTTCCATCCTAGGGCCTCAATTATTTTAGATCTTTTATGAATTTAGCTGAATTTTATAAGGTAGATAGGTATTTTTATAATACCCATTTTGCAGATAAGAAAGTTGACACAAAGAAATTAAGGCCAACATTTTCAAATTTGGTTGTGTAGTATATGGAGAACAGATTTTATTCTGGTACAAATTCATCGAAGCAACTAATTGGGCACTATCTTGAAAAATTTCCTTGCTCTCACTCCTCTGACCTCCTGGAGCATGCTCAGTACAGCCTTAGGGCTTCTAACAGTAAATAGCTATTCTCGCATTGGCCACCAGGAAGGAATAAGCATAACAAAAATACCTGCAACATTACACTCCTCCCCCTTTAAATGATTAGAAATAATACACTGAAAACATTAACAGTATAACAACAAAACAGAACATCCTAAGAAGTCGGGGTAGACTACCCTAATCCTCATGTCATGACAAGGGATTATTCTTCCCTTTCTATCATAAGTACCTTACTACTACAAGTCTAGTCTGTCTCTAGGTTTGAGAGATTTTTCTAGAATGACACAGTGAAAACACCTGTAGGCCTTCATCAATAGCAGATGCAGAATGGCTTTCTGATAATACAACCATCTCTGCTGGCTTAATTTCCAAGTCTGTTGGAGTGGTTGATTTGGGATCCTCAACAATCTCACTGTTTCTGGATGTAGAAATTGGATAGTCTAATGACTCCATAACACCTAGTACTTCAACATCTGAATGAGTATTCTCTACAGATTACACCGTATAGTACTGCTGATTAACCTGATTGTGGGGTCTACAATGTGCCTCCCATCTGGTAACTCAGGTCTGGTCTACACTGCCAAGTTTTTCCATCAAAAGGCAGCTTTTGGCAATGAAACAGCAGAGGTGTACACACTGCAAAGCCACTTTTTGTGACAAAACTCCTCAGTTGCAGCGCTTTAATAAAACCACCTGGATGAGAGTGATAAGGCTTTTTGCGCAAAGGTTTTATCGCCAAAGTGCCAGTGTAAACACCTTGCTTGCTTTTCTCGCTGTAATTGGCCTCAGGCCACAATGCCTGCAGTGACTGCTCTGCTCATTGTTTTGAACTCAGCAGCCCTGCAGGCATGTGCCCCTCCCCTTTCAAAGCTCTGTTCTGACAGCCTGTTTGCTGTGATGCTCTGTTCCAAAACAAAGAGCAAATCATTAATGTGGAACTCTCCTGTCCTGCTGTCTCCCACACTAAAGAACACAGAGGCAAGCAAGCAGGCAGGCAGGGGTGGACTTGTGTGAGAAAGAGACTCTGTGCTTTGCAGAGCCAGGGAGGGAGGCGGGGCGAGGGCTGTTGTCAGGGTTTCCCCCTCCCTCTGCCTCAGGACAGGTTGCTTTCGGCAGCTGACTGAACTTGGGAGACAGCATGCTGACACACTCACTCTCCCGCAACACACACTGTCTGTCTCTCCCCCTCCTCCCCATATACACACACTCCCTGTCACACACACTCCCCCGACACTTCAGTTGAAAAGCAGATTGCAATCTAGTAGGATGCCCATGGACAATGGGATTGAGAAACCTGCATCATATGACGCTGTACCTGCCCCATGACGCATTGCAAACCCTTCCCAAAGCACCCTGCGGCCAGTTGCGTGGTGGGATAGCTACCACAGTGCACTGGTCTCTTGTCGTTGCAAGAACTACTGGTGTGGATGTGCTCCAGTGACACAAGGAGCACAGTGTGGACATGCAACAGCAGTTTAATTAAAATGCTTTAATAGAAGTCATATAACTTTTGGTGAAAAGACTTGGCAGTGTAGACATAGCCTCAATCACCCAACTTCTGGACCAACTTCTGTTGGTGAGAGAAACAAGCCACACAGAGGTCTTCTTCAGCTCTGGGAAAGGTGGAACAGATTGTTTAGCATAAATAGTTAGCACATATTGTAAGGGACCAGTCAAGGTAGAGCGGTATGGTAACACCTCTGCAGTAATAGCATGAAAAGAGGGGAGTTAATGGATTACAAATTGTTATAAACCATAAATCCAGTGTCTCTGTTCAGTCCATGATTTTTAGGCTATGTCTACACTGGCAATTGAATGACAAAACTTTGTCTTTCAGAGGTGTTGAAATCCCCACCCCACTCCTGAAAGACAAACGTTTGGTGACAAAAAGTGCCAGTGTGAACAGCGTATTTTCGGCAGAAGTGCTCTCCTGCCGACAATGCAAATGCAGGTCATTGGGGGTGGAAGTATGTTGTTGGCAGGAGAGCTGACAAACAGCGGCTACACAGTGCGACTTTTAACAGCATGGCTGAAGCAACATGGCCTTATCGCTAAAAGCTGTAATGTAGACATAGCCTTAGTGTCTAGCAGAGTAATGAATTTAAGCGCCCAGGTTTGTCTTTTGAAAATGTTGCACAGTTTCTTTTGAGGATGAGGACTGATAGGTCAGATATAGAGTGATCCTTTTGTGAAAAGTGTTCTCCCACAGGTGTTTTTGTCTTTTATCACTTTCCTGCATGAGAATGTAGTGATTGTCTGGTTTCACCCACATAGTTGTTATTGGGACATTTAGTGCACTGGATGATGTACACCACATGTTGAGTTTGGCATGTTTAGCATCCATGGAGCTTGAAAGGTGGGTTGTGGGGGCTCTTGATCATTGTAGCAGTGGAAATACGTTTGCAGGTTTTGCATTGGTTATTCTGGCAGGGTCTGGTGCCACTTTGAGGGGTGTGTCCTGGTCTGTGAGGAGCTTGCTTCTGATTATGAGTTTAGAGAGGTGGGGGGTTGTTTGAAGGCAGAAAGAGGAGTTCAGGAAAGATTTCTTTCAGGATGGCATCCCCATCAAGCGTGGGTTGCACTTGTTTGATGGTACCCTGTATGGGTTCCAATGTGGGGTGGTAGATGACAAGGGGTATGCAGTCAGAGGTGGTTTTATTTCTGTATTGAAGTGGGTTCTCTCAAGGTATTTGGGTGGCCCATTCCATGATGCAATCATCCTCACTTTAACAGCTTCCTCTGGGTATAGAGAGTCCAGATGAGTCCTTAGTTTCCTTCCCACTGTGAGTTCTCCAAGTGACTTTCTTGTTGTGGCTTGTGGTGTCACACAACACTCAAAAAGAAGCCTGCTCAGCTTGGCTTCTGGGGTACCATGGATACCATCTTCTTCATTCCCTCTTTTATGATTGGCACAGGCTGCTCCGCTAGGCCATTTGAAGAAGAGTGAAATGGAGCTGTTCTAATGTGTTGGAAGCTGATTTGTTAAATAAGTTCCTGCAGTGAACTGGGTACCACTGTCACTCACCACTGCCTCAGGCAATCCAAAAATAGAAAATGTAGCTTGAAGTTTGTCAGTTGTGGCCTCTGCTAATAGAAGAAGGTGGGGTGGATTTTTTTTTCACAATCCTGAGCAAAGTAGTTAAGCTGACCTATTCCCCCCACCAATGTAAACAGCACTTCCATCAACTTACCTATTGTCTGTCAGGGAGGTGGATGACCTACGCCAACAGGAGAATCCCTCCCGTTGTCATAAGTCATGTCTCTGTATGCAGTGTTTCAAGCCCTTAGTCTCTCTTTTTATCTGTGCTGCATCAGTTAGAGAAGAGGGCATTAGTTCAATAAGGAGGATGGTTTCTGTAGGCTGAGGTAGTTTTGGCAGGCTATCCATTAACAGGCATATACTCAGAGCATCTGCACTACCCAATGCTTTTCTAGATTTAAAATCAAACCCATAGTCATAAGCTGATAAGGTGGGAGCCCATCTCTGAATTCTGGCAGCTGCCATAGGAAGTACAGGTTTGCTCTCACCAAGCAGACCTTTGAGAGGTTTATGGTCTGAATGTATAACAAAAAAACCTGTGATATAGGTAAGAGTGGATCTTCTTTACCCCAAAAACCGCTGCTAGCCCTTCTCATTGTAATTGGGAATAATTTTTTTCTGCTGAAGCTGGTGACCTCAATGCTTAACTGATAGGATGCTCAGCTCCATCTGACATTCAGTGGGCTAGTACCACTCCCTCCCGAGATGGTGAAGCATCACAAGACAATGCTTAGTTATTTTTGATTATCATCATGAACTAAAAGTTTTGATGACTTTAGCAATTTCTCTGCTTCTGTTCAAGCTAATTTTTTGTTTTGGATCTCACTGGAATTGTATTCCTTTCTAAAACAATTTGTGTAATCGAGCCAACACAGATGCCAAGCTAGATAAAAATTTACCATAATAATTTAGCAGACCTAGAAAGAATTTCAATTCAGATATTGACTTTGGTGGTGGAGCCTCAGTAATCGCCCTCACATTCTCCTCTATTGAATGTAAGCCAGTTGCATCAATTTTGTGTCCCAGGTAAATGACTTCAGCAGCCTGAAAAAATACACTTCTCCCTCTTAAGATGAAGACCTGCATCAGCCAATAATTGCAGTACTCAATCTAAGCCAACAAAAATAAATATGCTTCTAAAACTAAAACCTGATTTAACAAACTAGAGTCTCTTCTTCACACAAATGTTTCTCACCAAATCTCTTTTCCAGCATGGCTCACCAGGCTCTCTGTCCAGGACCCTTCATAGAGCTTCGAGTATTCGGTTCCTTTGTCTCCTCAAGCGAAGGATATTGTAGGCGTTCTCTCCCCATCTCTTATAGTCCCATAAGCCTTGGAAATGTGTTCTTCTGAAGAGTATTCCCAGATAACTTCTTATCCCTGCTGGATGTAGATGCCCAGGTGTCTGGTGTAGAATCTATTCTCACCTGCTGGTAATTTTTACAGTGCAAATGATCTCTTCCTGAAACCTCTGATATAAATGACTAGCCCATTGAATTTGGCCAAACCTGGTTTTATGTGTTGGCCTCTTTCTTTTGTCTGAAGAAAACCTATTTATCACCTCCCCCTATGTGCCTGGTTTGAACACATTTTAGTCACAAATTTCCAGCTCTGGTGTAAAGTTCTTTGTGGGCTTAACGTACAGGCATCACATAAGAATATTAATGATCAGTGAGTTATTCATTTTCTATTGATATACTACATGCCACCTTTTGGGTAAATATTATGACAATATGCCATCCAGCAATGGGGTGCTCTTATGGTCATAGCTGCCCAGGCCGTATTTACTGCACACTATTCAAACACTGCTCTGAAGACAGTAATTAGTAATTTCTACGTGGGGTTTCTATGGCACTTATCACTAGAGTATCTGAGTACTTTGAAAACATCAACTTACGTTTGTAACACCCCTGTGAGGTGAGAGTGTGGTATTATCCCCATTTAACAGATAGGGAACTGAGGCACAGACTGAATACCAGTGTCCCCACAGGTCCCAGGGTCGACTCCGTTACAGTCACCTTGCCCAGCCAGTTCCAGTCTCCCCCCACCCCAGCTTGCAGACTGTTTCCCTTTCTCCATCTCTGTCAGCTTCCAGTCCCAGTTTCTACTCCCCTGCCCCAGGCTCCTTGTCCCTTTCTACTTCCCATGCCTCTGGTCTGACTTTTGTCCCCTCTGCCTTTGAATATGCCATCATCCTCCTCCACACGGCCTCGGCCAAGCAAGGGGATCATTCAGAGCACAGGAGACAGTTTCTGTTCTTTCAGTTCAGGTGATTGGGCCTGGATCTGACCTGGCCTGCGGTGGCCCAGAGCTGCAATTGCAGGGAAAGTCCGGAGCAGACCTGGGCTATAGCCTGTCCAGGGTGGACGGAATTGTCAGGGAATGTAGCTGCTAAAATCCCAGGTGTCTCCACTGAGCAGGTGGGAACTGCAGTTTTTCAAATGCTTAAAGCTTCATGAAATTTGGGCAGATTTTCATGGCAATGGCAAAAGAACCTTCTCTCTGCCAAATTTCACATCCCTGCTGCAAAGCATGAAGGGGCTAGAGCTTTTCAAAGAACAGGTCACCAGCATTTGTAGCATGGGCAATGCAACATATTTTCCCCTTATCTCATTCTCGTGATGAGCACGCTAAGGAAACAGCTGAATCCTTTTGGCTGAAAGTGTCACAAAAAATTTAAAAAAAAATATCAGCCTGAGGCAGACACCCAACATGGACCATTTCAGCCCAAACTGAAATTTGGCAAAGTTATAAGCAACCAAAATCAGCATCTTATAATAGGAAGTGTCAGGCAATCTTAATAATAAGTGAAACTGCCAGCCCCCTATAACAAATGTTAAGGATAGCCTGTCAGCTACAATCAAAGAGCTGAAGAAGCATCTTTTTGGTTTTGGTTTTTGTTCACAAAGAGATCGCTTGCAATGCCAAATCACCTTGTCAAGCAATCTATCTTGCTGAAACACTGAAAATCTGAGTCTGTCTGTTATCTGTTGACACTTATTGTTCCTGTGTGTTATTTAGAGGAATGGGAAGTTATTCATCCAGAAATAATTTGACAATATAAATGATGTTGTTTTGTGCCTTTGTTGTCACTACAATTAATCAAGTAAGAGACGAAGTGTGGCTTTTGCCATAGCTCATCTTTGAAGTTTGGCAACTTGCTTGCTAGACAGCAGTGGCCCTGAATTTCTGCATCATCTTAAGGCCAATTTTTTCCAGCTTGGCACAGAGGATTCTCCAGCAACTTTCAATGGTCTGCTTCACATGCTGGGATATAAGGGAAACAAAATTAGTAATGAGGGGCAGATAATGGTATCTCCTTCCCCTTCCCCCACCTACCCAGGAACCCAGACACTGGGGAGCACCAGGTCCCATACAGACCACCCACATTCAATACACTCCTCATGGACAGGCTCCTCAAGGGTTCCACCTTCTAGGGTAGGTTCCCTTCTATCTTTCCATTATATGTATGTGCAGCGCTTAGCAGAAGAGGGTCCTGATCCTTGATTTGTACCACAGTACAAATAAATAATAATAAGGCCCAAGCCACCCTGGGAGAAAGGAGAGCAGCACTAGCTGCAAGTGACAGGGCAAAGGAGTCTACAGCCTCAGGAGCCTTTCTGAGATCAGCCCCAGGAGTCTCGGTAGTAATACGTTTGAATTAAATATTTGATCAGATCAGAAACTTTCCAGCTGCTCTCATCTACCAGCATTTGTACATTTTGAAATAAATGTATTAAGACAATGGGAAGGAATAAGAAAAAACAACAAATAATTAATGGGACTAAAACCAGAACTAGCAAAGGCAAGGTAGGTGGCTGCTGGAGGTAGTGTATAAATATATTGTTAATATCAAATTAATAAGAGTGCCAATCGTCACCCCATTCTCTTTGCTTGTAGATTGTCTCCCTTCTCTCCTCCTCCCTTTTTGTGATTTTGTCTCATTTTGATTGTTAACTCTTTGGGGCTGGGCTATTTTTCCTTTATGTATGGCACCTAGCACATTTTGGTGTTCATGTGGTATTAATGATAATTGTTATAAAAACCAGTGGGCTCATTGTGGGTGGAAAGTGTATTAAAGATTCTGTTGTTTGAACTTACTGTCATTGGTGAAATCTGGTTATCACTAGAAATTTCTGCGAGAACCTAGGCCACTCAAGTCCAGTAATATTCATATATATGGTAGTCAGCAATGTGCTTGTCGTCTTGTAAAATCAATATTCTTATGAACATCTAGTGATGCATGGCCAGCCCAGGCACCAACAGAAAGAGAGGCCTTGGGCAAACCCCTCCACAGGATGTTAAAGAACATAATGTAGTTGTACACCAGATATCTTTTTGTCTGATGTGCTTCAGAGAGAATGCTCAATGATACATTAATGCACTGATGCAAAGTTGACAGGGCTGGCAGTTTAAAACCAAAAAGACAGCCCGAGGTTAAGAAAATAAAATATTTTCAGAGTTCAAAAAGAAGTAGAGCTTCAAACGGACTATAGAATGTAATATTCTGGCTGACCCCCAAAAGACTAAAGAGTTTACTGCAAAAGCATAAAGCTAAAAATCTCCAGAAAGATAAAAACTGCATTTAAACATTAAACTAAATTTTAAAGATTATGTCCAAATGAAGCTAAAGTTCTGATTTAAACTGATACAGCAATGGAAATTAAGACTAAAGGCAAGACGGTAATCCATCATTAACTGCATTATTAATGCATTGTACCTCATAAGTAGCCAGACCTTGAATTTCACTTCATTCTAATTTTTGCCTGAATTAGGATTCAGTAAAAGCCAAGTTACCGATCCTGCCTACTGCTCCATGGCCCGATTAGGATAAGCAGCTCTGTTCAGAAAGGCAATTAAGCATGTGCTTAACTTTAACTTAATTTTAAGCACATACTTAAGTGCTTTCCTGAATTGGGACCCCATGGAAGTGTCCACATAATGCTGCTTGCAAGACTGGGGCCCCTCGAGATTTGGCCCACATTAGGTAAGTGAACCCAATATTTGGAGGCTTTGCACAATTTAGAGAGCTAAACACACACAAATCAGTTCCATCCTTCAGAGTGCTCTGTGATGTTTCCCTTTATACCTTTATGACTGGGAGCTATGTGGCCAACGTAGAAAGTGTAAAACTGGCATTCACTTCATGAAATGAAAAAGTTTCTTTTCTTGTAGGTCTGTGACATTCTGTCCTCTAGTGCTGACCTGCTCAGCTCTGTCTGCTGGCCCACATGCACTGTGCAACAGCATACCCATCACAGAAGCATGGAGGCTGTTTGCAGGGGTGAATTTATTTTTCAAATATTTATTTTTAATCATTCTTATTTATATTCTGCAGAGTCTTTATTATCATCTTCATCTCTACTGCAATACTCTTCATTGTGCAAATACTAGGGCTGTCAAGTGATTGCAAAAATTAATCGTGATTAATCGTGCTGTTGAACAATAATAGAATACCATTTGTTTAAATATTTTTGGATGTTTTCTACATTTTCAAATATATTCATTTCAATTACAACACAGAACAAAAGTGTACAGTGCTCACTTTATATATATTTTTTATTACAAATATTTATGCTATAAAAACAAAAGCTATAATAATATAATATATTTACCTAATACAAGTACTCTAGTGCAATTTCTTGAAAGTTGAACTTACAAATGTAGACTTCTGTACAAAAAATAATTGCATTCAGAAATAAAACGGTGTAAAACTTTAGAGCCTACAAGTCCACTCAATCCTACTTCTTGTTCAGTCAGTCACTCAGACAAAAGGTTTGTTTACATTTGCAGGAGATAATGCTTCCTGTCTATAATGTCCCACCTGAAAGTGAGAACAGGTGTTCACATGGCACTGTTGTAGCTGGCATTGCAAGATATTTTTGTGCAAGATGCGCTAAAGATTCATTTCAGAGTAGCAGCCGTGTTAGTCTGTATTCGCAAAAAGAAAAGGAGTACTTGTGGCACCTTAGAGACTAACAAATTTATTAGAGCATAAGCTTTCGTGAGCTACAGCTCACTTCATCGGATGCATTTGGTGGAAAAAACAGAGGAGAGATTTATACACACACAGAGAACATGAAACAATGGGTTTATCATACACACTGCAAGGAGAGTGATCACTTAAGATAAGCCATCACCAGCAGCAGGGGGGGAAAAGGAGGAAAACCTTTCATGATGACAAGCAAGGTAGGCTAATTCCAGCAGTTAACAAGAATATCAGAGGAACAGTGGGGGGGGGTGGAGTGGGGGGGAGAAATACCATGGGGAAATAGTTTTACTTTGTGTAATGACTCATCCATTCCCAGTCTCTATTCAAGCCTAAGTTAATTGTATCCAGTTTGCAAATTAATTCCAATTCAGCAGTCTCTCGTTGGAATCTGTTTTTGAAGCTTTTTTGTTAAAGGATAGCCACTCTTAGGTCTGTGATCGAGTGACCAGAGAGATTGAAGTGTTCTCCAACTGGTTTTTGAATGTTATAATTCTTGACGTCTGATTTGTGTCCATTCATTCTTTTACGTAGAGACTGTCCAGTTTGGCCAATGTACATGGCAGAGGGGCATTGCTGGACATGATGGCATATATCACATTGGTAGATGCGCAGGTGAATGAGCCTCTGATAGTGTGGCTGATGTGATTAGGCCCTATGATGGTATCCCCTGAATAAATATGTGGACAGAGTTGGCAACGGGCTTTGTTGCAAGGATAGGTTCCTGGGTTAGTGGTTCTGTTGTGTGATGTGTGGTTGCTGGTGAGTATTTGCTTCAGATTGGGGGGCTGTCTGTAAGCAAGGCTGCCTGTCTCCCAGATCATACCACTCGATCCATTGTCTACAGCCAAGCTCTATGATATAACCGCATTTGCTCCAACCCCTCAGACAGAGACAAACACCTACAAGATCTCTATCATGCATTCCTACAACTACAATACCCATCTGCTGAAGTGAAGAAACAGATTGACAGAGCCAGAAGAGTACCCAGAAGTCACCTACTACAGGACAGACCCAACAAAGAAAAGAACAGAACGCCACTAGCCATCACCTTCAACCCCCAACTAAAACCTCTCCAACGCATCATCAAGGATCTACAACCTATCCTGAAGGACGACACATCACTCTCACAGATCTTGGGAGACAGGCCAGTCCTTGCTTACAGACCGCCCCCCAATCAGAAGCAAATACTCACCAGCAACCACACACCACACAACAGAACCACTAACCCAGGAACCTATCCTTGCAACAAAGCCCGTTGCCAACTCTGTCCACATATCTATTCAGGGGATACCATCATAGGGCCTAATCACATCAGCCACACTATCAGAGGCTCGTTCACCTGCGCATCTACCAATGTGATATATGCCATCATGTGCCAGCAATGCCCCTCTGCCATGTACATTGGCCAAACTGGACAGTCTCTACGTAAAAGAATGAATGGACACAAATCAGACGTCAAGAATTATAACATTCAAAAACCAGTTGGAGAACACTTCAATCTCTCTGGTCACTCGATCACAGACCTAAGAGTGGCTATCCTTCAACAAAAAAGCTTCAAAAACAGAGTCCAACGAGAGACTGCTGAATTGGAATTAATTTGCAAACTGGATACAATTAACTTAGGCTTGAATAGAGACTGGGAATGGGTGAGTCATTACACAAAGTAAAACTATTTCCCCATGGTATTTCTCCCCCAACCCCACCCCCCACTGTTCCTCTGATATTCTTGTTAACTGCTGGAATTAGCCTACCTTGCTTGTCACCATGAAAGGTTTTCCTCCTTTCCCCCCCCTGCTGCTGGTGATGGCTTATCTTAAGTGATCACTCTCCTTACAGTGTGTATGATAAACCCATTGTTTCATGTTCTCTGTGTGTGTATATAAATCTCTCCTCTGTTTTTTCCACCAAATGCATCCGATGAAGTGAGCTGTAGCTCACGAAAGCTTATGCTCTAATAAATTTGTTAGTCTCTAAGGTGCCACAAGTACTCCTTTTCTTTTTAAAGATTCATATGTCCCTTCATGCTTCAACCACCATTCCAAAGGACATGTGTCCATGCTAATGTGGGGTTCTGCTCGATAACAATCCAAAGCAGTGCAGACCGACGCATGTTCACTTTAATCTTCTGAGTCAGATGCCACCAGCAGAAGGTTGACTTTCTTTTTTGGTGGTTCGGGTTTTGTAGTCTCCACATCGTAGTGTTGCTCTTTTAAGACTTCTGAAAGCATGCTCCACACCTCGTCCCTCTCAGATTTTGGAAGGCATTTAAGATTCTTAAACCTTGGGTCAAGTGCTGTAGCTATCTTTAGAAATCTCAAATTGGTTCCTTCTTTGCATTTTGTCGAAACTGCCATGAAAGCATTCTTAAAAGAAACCGCATGTGCTAGGTCATCATTTGAGACTGGCTGCGATAACATGAAATATATGGCAGAATGTGTGTAAAACAGAGCTGGAGACATACTATTCTCCTCCAAGGAGTTCAGTCACAAATTTAATTACCGCATTATTTTTTTAACGAGGGTCACCAGCATGGAAGCATGTCCTCTGGAATGGTGGCTGAAGCATGAAGGGGAATATGAATGTTTAGCATATCTGGCACATAAATAACTTGCAATGCCAACTACAAAAGTGCCATGAGAACGCCTGTTCTCACTTTCAGGCGACATTGTAAATAATAAGCAGGCAGCATTATCTCCCATAAATGTAAACAAACTTGTTTGTCTTAGTGATTGGCTGAACAAGAAGTAGGTCTGAGTGGACTTGCAGGGTCTAAAGTTTTACACTGCTTTGTTTTGGAGTGCAGTTATGTAACAAAAAAAAGCTACATTTGTAAGTTGCACTTTCACAATAAAGTGGTTGCATTACGGTATTGTACAAGGTAAATTGAAAAATACTATTTCTTTTGTTTATCATTTTTACAGTGCAAATATTTGTAATAAAAATAATAATATAAAGTGAGCACTGTACACTCTGTGTTGTAATTGAAATCAATATATTTGAAAATGTCATAAAACATCCAAAAATATTTAATACATTTCAATTAGTATACCATTGCTTAAGAGTGTGATTAAAACTGATCAATCATGATTAATTTTTGTTAATTTCAATTAATTTTTTCGTTAATCACATGAGTTAACTGTGATTAATTGACAGCCCTGCAAGTATTAACTGTTGGAATAGGCCATACTGTGTATCTTTTATGCCTGTGGTGTCCTATTTCAATGAAAACAAATTCCAAAAAAAAGCCCTGGCTAGATGGGTTTGGTTCAGTGAAGCTACATGTGTGCATTTCCACTGTTGTAGTTGATATTCCAGTAGAGTCTAGAGGCCCCAACAATGATGAAGGCCCCATTCTGCTAGGTACTGTAAATACACTTGGGCCCAGATGCTCAAAAGTGTTTAGGCATCTAACTCCCATTAATTTCAATGGGACTTGGGTATCTAAATAACTTGGAGGATCTGGGTTGTAGTAAAATCTGCTCTGAAGAGCTTATAGTCTATGGGCCCAATCCTGCAAATACTTACACACATGCTTAACTTTATGTACAAGCGTTCTCTCATTGAAATGAATGGGTGTTAGGTGCCTGCTTAGGTACTTCTGAAAATCTCACTAGGGACCCATCTGCATCTTTAGGTGACTAAATAGCTTTGAAAGGGTGGCCCTTTGGGTTTGCAGGATTGGGACTGTAACAGACAATAAGTGGAAGAAAGGAAGCAGTAATTGCCCTGTGTGACATTTATGCTACTGTACTCTGGTACCAACTGCCATGTTTTCAATATCCATTTTAGAACTGCACCTCTCAAAATGGTTGGCTCTTCAAGGTGGTGGTATACAGTGAGTGCCCTGTGTATCTGAACAAGAGGATTCACAATGCATACTCAGTGCTTCTCCTCATAAACATAAAGCTCAATTCCATGTATAAATGTTACCGTGGCAGCCAGTCACATGTGTCCTTCTGTTGGAAAACTTAACTGATCAGCATGGCTAATTGCCTCATGATAATGCTCATTAATTTCATGAGCTCTTATTGTTTATTAAACTACTTTCTTCTAAAATTATTAGGGCCAAATAGATTTAATTGTGAGGAAAAACTGCCGCAGGGTTTGACAATCCAATTTCCTTTCCTTTCAGTTAAGCATTTTATTAAAATCAACATACTACTAAACTGTACATATTTATAATAAAATGCTGAAACCTGACAGTGGGGTGTTGCTAATTAGCTGTTGAAATATTTGTGTAGATTGAAAGAGGAAATGAGAGAGAGATGAATTTCATCATGTGATATTTAATACAACACATAACAACAATTCTCTTGTAAATGACATTATCAGTAGTCAACAACTGGTCTTCTGAACTAAGCCTCAAGGTATGAGCTCTGTGTTCTGATATTAAGCACAGTAACTAATTTGAAGGAGGTTGCGGGTAAAACAATCTAGCATCAGTGGATCATTATAATAGTAATAGTCATATTTTGGCAAAAGAACAAGCCTGAGGACAGCTCATCAGCTATATGTGAGAAATGCTGGTGGATGCAGGGAAACAACTGATTTTCTAGTGTTTTTGAGCGATTTTTTCCTTAATCAGAACTCAAAATATTATTCCAAATACTTTAAATGTTTAGTTTTATCATTCAAATGATTCTTAAAAGATTCCTGAAGGAATTTTTTTAGAGTTGGGCAAGTACCCGGAGACAGAAAATTGAAGAAATCAACAGATTGATACATTGGACTCCAGCAGTGCTTAGTCAAAATGTTTCTTTTAACTGGAGATAGGCTCAAGGTCAAGGTTAAAGCAGAACAAAACAGGCAATGTTGCTAACCAATTCTGGTGATTGCATGCCTTTGCATGGTGAAATAACATTTCATTGTCTTGTGTGATGGAACATGGCATAGTTAAGATAAAGAAGTCAGGAAAGGAATAAATATGTCAAAGAATAGTCCATGTTCCCCAAACAGGCCTCTAGCAGGTCCAATGAAAAAGTGTGTGTGTGTGTGTGTGTGTGTGTGTGTGAGAGAGAGAGAGAGAGAGAGAGAGAGAGAATGTGTACATACACCCAAAATGTGGAATTGTGCAGGGGACCATCAAAGTGGAGAGTTGGTTGGGAATTTTCCATCTAAATGTGTTTTCGATGAAAAAATACAGTTTCCCAACAATTAAATTTTTCCAAATGAAATGCTGAAATTTTTAATTTTCCATAAGGAAATTCTAAAAAATAATAATGTTTCATTCTGAGTCAATTCAACATTAATCTGTGTGTGCTTTAGCTGCCACAGTGCAAAATGGGTGTTGTAGTTTGAGTGTGTCATGTCCCCATTCCCTTCTATGGACCAGGCTCCCTGGCTGGACTACATCTCCCATGATGCACTGTGATCTCTGTCCTCCATATTTTCTTGTAGAAAGAAGTTAATGGACCTCTTTCATTGTTTTCAATAGAACTATATTAATTTACAGCAGCTGAGGAGCTGGTTCTATGTCATTGTAGTCTCACTGAAGCCAATGAGGCTGCATGCGTTTAATGGAAGGGAGAACTTAGCCATGTTTTTATCGGATTTCAGACAGTAAGGATGTTTGCAGTTATAGCATAAACCCATGAAAATCAGGATTTATAATGGCAATTTTGGCACAGCATTAGTTAGAACTAGGGTTGCCAGTTGTCTGGTTTTTGACCGGAACACCCGATTGAAAAAGGATCTGGTGGCTCCGGTCAGAACTTCTGACCAGGCCGTTAAAAGTCCGGTTGGTGGGGCTGGCAGGCTCCCTACTCGGCTCCACCCAGCTCCCTGGAAGTGGTGACATATCCCTCATCTCCTAGGTGGAGGGATGGCCACAGAGTCTCCTTGCACTGTCCCCGCCCCAAGTGCCAGCTCAACATCTCCTATTGGCCAGGAACCACAGCCAATGGGAGCTGCGGGGGCGGTGCCTGCGCAGAGGCAGTGAGTGTGCACCATGCAGAGCCACCTAGCCATGCCTCTGCCTAGGAACCGGAGAGACGTGTCGCCGCTTCCAGGGAGCCCCATGAGGTAAGTGCCCCATACCCCCTCTGACACCCCAACCCTCTGTCCCAGGCCTGAGCCCCTTCCTGCACCCCAAAACTCTCATCCCTGGTCCCACCTAAGAGCCCACACCCCCATCTGGAGCCCGCACCTGCTCCCGCACCCCAACCCACTGCACCAGCCCGGAGCCCCCTCCTGCACCCAAACTCTCTCCCAGAGCCTGCACTCCACACCCTTTTCTGCACCCCAACCCCCTCATCCCCAGTCCCACTCCAGAGCCCGCATCCCCAGCCAGAGTCCGCACCCCCTTCTGTGCCCCTGCCCCAGCCCTGACCTCCCTCCCACACCCAAACTCCCTCCCAGAGCCCACACCCTGCATCCTTCCTGCACCCCAACCCCCTGCCTCAGCCTGGAACCCCCTCCCACACTCTGAACCCCTCAACTCCACCCCCCATCCTGGAGCCCCTCCTGCACCCCAAATCCCTCATCCCCATGCCCACTCTAACCCCCTGCACCCCAAGCCCCTGCCCCAGCCCAGAACCCCCTACTGCACCCTAAACCCCTCATTTCTGGCCCCACCCCAAAGCCCACACACCAAGCCGGAGCCCTCACTCCCTCCGGCCCCCCAAACCCCTGCCCCAGCCCAGTGAAAATGAGCAAGTGAGTGAGGGTAGATGAGAGCCAGTGACAGAGGGAGGGGGATGGAGTGAGCAGGGGAGGGGCCTCAGAGAAGAGGTGTGACAAAGGCAGGGCCTCTGTGAAGGGGTGGGGTAGGGTAAGGGTGTTCAGTTTTGTATTATTAGAAAGTTGGCAACCCTAGTTAGAACACCATTTCAGAAGACAAACAAGAATTTGAATATCTAATCTAGATTGAACAAGTTTCCACTACAATAATGACATATGATCATATTGCTTCTGAATATTAGGTTAAAATAGTTTGCAATCCTCAGCTAAATTGTAAATTGTATTGTAAAATTGTAAAATGTAAATTGTATTGCTACATGATCCTGTTGCTGAAATAGTGGAGCATATATTATATAATATATCTAGGGAGGCCAGATAAAAATATTTTACATTCCATCTCTAGATGCTGAAAGTGAACATTCCTAAAATACTAATGTAATCTCAGTTAAATAATTAATTAACTAGTTCAGTATAAAAAAAATATTATGGGTCAGCAGAGTTTTCCAATCTTTTGTGCCGGTGTTTTAATCCAGAGTAATCAAAAGTAATTACATTTTGATTGTATACTCTAGTTTGTTGTCATTATAAGAACACTTAATTTTTAACATCATACACCATACTTAAATGTTTGGACTACAAATTGAGAGGAAATGGGATCTCTGCTTTTGTTAGCAAGAAGATACCACATTTTATAAAAGAATCAGGAACATGAGTGGATGTCTCATTCGATTGTTAATAAAACACAAAGCCATTTAGATCTATTCTGGGCAAAACTAGGGGCCAAAAATGATTATTGTCTGTAGTTTAATGCCCTGTAATATTAATAGACAAATTTCAGAAGGTCAAGTGCACAGTTACAGAGCTATCTGGAGAATAATAATAATGTGAATGCTGATTTCCATTCTCAGCAATGCTGTGCCAAAATTGCCATTATAAATCCTGATTTTCATGGGTTTATGCTCCTTTTAAATATGATAAGAAAGGGACAGATGTGATACAGTTTACAAAATCTTTTGCCACAGAAAAAAAGGCCACCGGCACTAATGGCTAAATGCACACAAACTGCTTGGATAAATTAAAATAAGAAAGCAGAACTGCCATAGCAGGGTTCATTCATGCTAATGTTTCCAATAACAGCATTTCCATTTATATTACCTTAAAATATTGCCTCTATATGCTGTGTGCAATAATACATACTCTTAGGGCTTGTCTACATGGGGAGCACAGAAAAATCAATCCAAATTAACTAAATGTGAATTCAAAGTGGACTGTTTAAACCACATTAAGCCCCTGTGTGGCCTTTCTTATTCAGAATTAAAGTGGCCTTATTCCACTTTATCTTAATTCACTTCCAAAGAGAAATAAATTAAACCAAATTAAGGCCACTTTAATTCTGAATAAGAAAATCCACACAGGGTATGTCTACACAGCTGTTAGAGACCCACAGCTGGCCTGTGCCAGCCAATTCAGACCTACAGGGCTTGGGCTACGGGGCTGTTTCCTTGCTGTGTAGACTTCTGGGCTCAGGCTGGAGCCCGGGCTCTAGCACCCTGAGAGGTGAGAGGGTCCCAGAGTTCAGCCCAAGCCTGGAAATCTACACAGCAATGAAACAGCCCCACAGCCAAAGCTGACTGGCACAAGCCAGCTGCAGATGTCTAGTTGCTGTGTAGACATACCCACAGGGCTTAATGTGATTTAACCAATCCACTTTAAATTTATGCCTTTAGTTAATTTGGATTATTTTTTCTGAGTTCCCTGTGTAGACAAGCCCTTAAAAACAGAAAAGCTGCATATTCTGGATCTTCACATGCAATAGTGACAATAATTCAGCTCATCTTCCTCAAATTACAGTTAATCTCAGAGAAAAGTAATAAACAATCCAGGTTACCCTATGGCCATGGAGTCTTGAAGGGTGATCTTTCCACAAGGAAAGAGTGAGGAAGAAAGAGTACTTTATTTGCATTCCTGTTCAGAGATACAGTAAGAAGGATATATAAGAACATATTTTGCTGATCTTATTCATATACGCAATCATACTGAAGTCAAGCCTGTAAACTGAGTAGGATTTGGCCATTGTGTTATTTATATGTAAATGGGTCTCAGAAATACAGGTGTTTGAGAAAAAGTCCATGAAAACAGAACACGTACAAACCAGTGAATATGAAAGCCTATTTGTAATTTGGATTTATTACTCTCTCTTTTTTCTACTTTGTTTGCATTTTTCAGGCAACTGTTATCCCCTTCCCTGCCTCATATATACCATTTTGGCAAGTTTTCTGAATTGTCTAATGAACCAGAGGAGGGTAGGTATGTTGCAGAATTTAAACAAGGAAGATGTTCTGTGCTGTCCCACTTCTTGTATAAATTAAGCGATTGTACAAGATTCTCAGCAACTGAGATCACAATATGGAGATTAGATGTGATACAGTGATCAAATGGAGAAATTTAGCAGAATATACCTAAAGTAGCTCACTGCTGGGTAACTGAATGGATCAGAAGATTGGAAATGATCTTCTACCACTAGACCACTGTTTTAACAGCTTTTAAGGCCAAAAAGGACCATAATGATCATCTAAACTGACTCTTTCATAACAAAGGCTATATAACCTCTCACAGTAATTCCTGCACCAAGCCCATAACTTCTGGTTTGAACTAATAGAGCCTATCTTTTTGCAAAGACATGCAATCCTGCTTTAAAGATTTCAGTTGATGAAGAACTAACTTACCATGGGACCTGGTGAATCCAATGATAAATTACTCTGAATCCATCTCAAGCCAACAGGAAAAAAAATATAAGAATGATTAAGTCCAAGTGATGGGCTTTCTGACTAGTTGATAACATATGATCTTTCATATTGATATTTCAAATTCACTTCATGTTCTCTACAGCAGAAGGAACTGATGCAGAACACGTGATGAAATAAAACTAAAAGTTGTATTATCAATGGTAGCTACTTGAGTCACCAGTTTAAACAGGTTAACTAACACGTTAACTAAGGGCTTCATCCAATTTCAAGTGAAGCCAATGGAGAGACTAGTGACTAAACTTTGGCCTTGGATAGTTATTTTTGTGCACTCTCTTGCAATCCTTGGCTACAGAACAACCATTTGTGGACTATTGCAGCTGGACATAATTCAGAGCTGTCATGAAGCTGCTCTAAATTATGCCAGGGGCTGGCCTCAAGATTGGGGAAGCACAAAAGGGTTTAAAGTACTGCCCCTCCCCTCCTCCCCCCCACACCTTTCTTCAGCTGAACAAGCAGAGCTCTACATTAGAACCTACGTGGATATACAATAGCAACTTGCACTATATTTGTAATGTCTTCTAACATACTGTAGGCAAGAAAGTCCTTTTGTTTTTCTAGGAACTTAACAAATCACTGGAGATCCAAAATGTCCATCTTCAACTGATGCTTTGGTTTCTCCCCTTCTCCCCTCCCCCCCCCCCAGAAGCTAGTTAGAGTTGTTTGGCCATTATGGAATGACTAGACTGTACCCTACATTTAACATACTTTCAGTATAAGAATTATCATGACATTAGTCATCAACATCCATTATGTATAGCAAACATGTCTACTGGTGGGGCCAAATCCTGAGAAGTAGCTTATTCTGTGTGCTACTCTGCTTCATGGGGGTGACGTGGAAGGAACCCTTCCCATCCCAACGAATGGTTAAGTAGCAAACCTGTACCTGCACTGCAATAGCCTCTGTGGCTCCAGTTTGGCTACTCTAATGTCGGGGGAAAGGGGAAGGCAGTGGGAGAAAGAGGACAGAAGAATCTATATAGTGGCAGATTCTCCATTCCTGCCCAACCCATAACCTGAATTGGCTGTGTGCCTCCACCCACCTCTGCGTACTGAGCTCCATGACTGGGCCTTCCCTGCTCTGCCCCTCCTCTGCCACCCCTTTCTACACAGAAGAATCTCACAAGTTTCACTCTCAAGGGAGCCTCACCAGGGGCATGGCCAGGGGCAGGATTTGCACCTTGCTGCACAAACTTGGCTCGTCTTACCAATTGCCGATTGAAATCAATGGCCTATAGAAGAAAATAAGTTGCCAAAACATCAGCTGAAACTCACTGATGTCAATGGGAATTGGACCAGGCTCATTATGCTGTCTGTCCTACTTAAAACAAACCAAATCGAAAACCAGTCCAGGTATTAGAGAATTGTGCAACAAAGAGCACTCCAGGTTACTGCTAAAAATTCCCGCAACAGGTTGATCAGACTGTGGTCTTGTCAGAACCTGCAATACAAGTGCTCACAGCTGGTTGAAAACAGGACATTTGAAGGAGAAAAATCAAAATTTCCTGTAAAAATTTTTGGTTTTAGATGAAAAAACAATAGCCACATTTTGTCAGTTTTTGTCTATTTTCTGAAAAAAATGGACACTTTAAAATTAAACAAAAATTTCCCGGAAGGTTTAATCTAGGGAAAAAAGGAAAATTTTAATCAAAAGGGTTTCAACAGAAAAGTTTTGATCAGCTCCACACACAGTACTCCTTGTTCCCTGAGAACACCTGGTTTGAGCTGGTCAGGTGAGAGCAGTTAGACGCAATCCAACCGTGTCATGACAGACTGAACGCAGGCCTGTATATCAGCTGTGGTAGGAACAGGATGCTTTTCAGTTTACCATGCCCATAATTCTATGCACAAACACACCACTTAATTCTACCGGGTACTAGCCTTTTATGAAAAGACACATGCTAATAAGTATCAGCTGCAGCAGTGAATCTGATGAAAGGTTTGCTGAAAAACGCATCAAATAGCAACATCAATCCATAGATTAGCTTTTCAGTGTTATTATATGACAGTCTGTGCAGATGGTGATTCGCCTAAGTGCTTGCTTTCTGGGGCCCCTGTTTCAGACAGTATGTCTTATGTCACTTGCATCATTCAAGTTCCAGAAATTACTGTTTGTATCTCACAACATTTTCATTCTCCAAGATGCTACAAAGGATGTAAAGACTGATGGAGATTTGAGGAGAAAATGCTGATGATCCTTGGGATACAGAACTGCTGACAGGTGTGCCTGGTCTCTCTCTCTTTTTTCATATCTTTTTTCTTAGTAGGGGATATTTCTTTTCTAAATGGTCTTTCAGCATCTGTGTCCCCAAGCATCACTCACAGCCTTCTTGACTGCTTCTGACACTTGTGATTCAAATGATGTCAATTGCCTGGCAGATTCTGTATTTCTGAATCAATATGCTTTAGTCAAACACAAGTTACTGGGCTCAATACAAGGATAACTGGGTGAAATTCTGTGTTACACAGGAATCCGACTAGGTAGTCTAATGGTCCCTTCTTTTCTTAAATTCTGTAAATCTATTAATTTAAGTACAGTCTTAGGCTAATTTCGTTCTTCTTGAATCTAGAGGATCCCAAGGGTTTGGAGGGACAGTGAATTGTCCAAAAATTGCTGCTAGCTTGACTCTGTGTGTGTGTGTGTGTGTGTGTGCACCTATCAAGTCTTCCTTTTTAAAATCTTATTTGAATTGAAATACATTGGCAGCATCCCTCATCAGACTCCTCAGTACAGATTCTTTTCCAGAAACAATCAATCTTCCTCCTCCTTTAGTCTTCTCTTTTCTCTAGATTCAGTGCTGCTCTTTTCCTCATGGCAGTCATTAACCTTTTCCTTTCACTGTCCCTTCCTAATCCTAAATCACTAGCAGTTTCTCGTACGTGTGTAATACTGTGTGTTTTAAACTTGTTAATGTACGTGCACTTTGGGGGTGTGTGATGGGGTACTCTTTACAAATGGCCAAAATGTGATACGCTTTCTCATGCTGGGAGTGCCATACTCCTCATCTGGTCCCATTAACTTTGATATGAGTGTAAGAGTATCACTGTCTGGCCTGAAGAAAGGAAGATTTTATACCCCTCTCTATAACCAGGGGTGGAGTAATACCAAGAATGAATAGTACCCGTGTTATTTTTATTTCTTGCAATCTTTGAAATAAAGATCCTTTATTGGCAGATCCTTATCTTTTCCCACTTGGTAAAATAGTAAAGTGCCAAAGCCAAAGTGACTTTGCTACATTTTCAAAGATGGGGTGTGTCTGTCAGGCAAAGCCAGAGTGTTTGGAAGCACCAGAAAGTATTCTGACAAACAGAATGCCTTCCTGAACAGCCTGGAACACAGGGGGATCGTGCACGTAAGCGTAACCCAGTGCTCCATATGTGTCATCTGGTTCCTTCTGTGCCTGATCCACAGAGGATGTGATTCTTTAGAGCTTCTACTTACAGGACTTAGTCCTTTAACTCAGGCTGTGGAGGAGAGGCTCATGCTTTTATTTGTCCACAGTTCAATCCGCAATGATTCATACATAGATTCCAAGGCCAGAAGGGACCATTATGACGACCTATTCAGATCTCCTGTATAACACAGGCCATAGAACTTCCCCAAAATAACTCCTAGAGCAGATCTTTAGAAAAACATCCAATTTTGAGTTAAAAATTGTCAGTGATGAAGAATCCATCATAACCCTTGATACATTGTTCCAATTAATTACTTTTTCTGTTAAAAATGTATCCCTTATTTCCAGTCCAAATTTATCTTCCAGCCATTGGAGCATGTTATGACTTTCTTTACTGCATTGAAGAGCCCATTATTAAATATTTGTTACCCATGCAGGTGCTTATGGACTAACCCAGGGATCGGCAACCTTTGGCACAGAGCCCGTCAGCGAAATCCACTAGCAGGCTGGGGCAGTTTGTTTACCTGCAGCATCCGCAGGTTTGGCCGATAGCAGCTCCCATTGGCTGCGGTTTGCTGTTCCAGGACAATGGGGGCTGCGGGAAGCAGCGGCCAGCACATCCTTTGGCCAACACCACTTCCCGCAGCCCCCATTGGCCTGGAACTATGAACTGCGGCCAGTGGGAGCTGCAATCGTGGAACCTGTGGATGCTGCAGGTAAACAAACTGCCCCAGCCCACTAGTGGATTTCCCGGATAGGCTGCGTGCCAAAGGTTTTGTTAAACTAAACAGATGGAGCTACTTAAGTCTGTCACTAGAAGGAATGTTTTCTATTCCTTTAATCATTCTTGTGGCTCTTCTCTGAATCCTCTCTAATTTAACAAAATCCATCTTGAACTGTGGGCACCAGAATTGGACACAGTATTCCAGCAATGGTCACACCAGCACCAAATACAGAGGTAAAATAACCTCTCTCAAGATTCCCCTGTATATGCATCCACAACTTATTGAAAATCAACACTAATGGTCCTGCAAACTTCTCAGTCAGCTTAGGAAAGAAAATGACCAGTCTTCCCCTTGCATAAATGCAGTGCAAGATCCTCCAGCTCTGAATGACAATTCTCAGGCTCCTATCTATTCCAGAGCAGAAAGTCTGTTATTCAGTCCTGATACAGCAGATCACTTCTTCAAGTCCGGTCCAGTGTTAGGTTCATTTCTCTGATCCCTCCCCTGCTTCCCCACAACGCAATCTCCTTCTTCCACCCAGCACATGAATTGATGAGAGATAGGAATTCTGGATCAGAGAAGTCTGAAGTCCTATCTACATACTTAACATTTCACAATTTATTCAGGGAATTGTGGCAGTGTGGCCTAGTGGGTAGGGCAGCAGTTGGGTGATATAAACTCTATATTTAGCTGTGCCTATTGACTCACTGTGCAACTTTTGCTAAGTCATTTAACCTCTTTATACTTCATTTACCCCATCTGTAAAATGGGGACAATGATGCTGAACCACTTTTGTAAGGTGCATTGAGACTTCCAGATGAAAAGTGCTATCTAAAAATGAAATATTATATGCCAGGCAGCGTTTATATAAGCACTGATTTTCCTTGATGAAGCAGAGAGGTAGAATGATCTTGTGGCTAAGGCCCTGGCTGGGAGTTAAGACTCCTGGGACAAACCTCCAGTTCTTCCACAGACTTCCTGTTTGATGTTGGGCTAATCATTTAATTTTTCTGGGTTTCAGTTTCTCATCTGTGAAATGGGGATAATAATCCTTTCTTAATCTGACGTGGCTATATGCTTCTTAGGGGCAGAAACTGCCTCTTATTATATGTATGTATGGTGCCTCGCACACTGGGTCCCCAGTCCTCTGAAGGCTACTGGAATTCAAATAATCATAATGACATTCTGAATAAATTTAGTGCAGTTTGGTTAGAAGTGAATGGCTCCGGAGACCTAGAACTTGCAGTTCAGGATACCATGTGTACAATACGAACCAGAAACTCAATCTGGAGGACATTTTTCCATTGAACTTGTTTGCAGTGTGTTTAAAATGGCAGTTTTCACAAAGACCATTAAACATACTCTTTTCATTGTAAGCTGATGTTGTCTGTAACATTTATGGTCTGTAACACAGTCACTAGACAAGCCTCCTTGATTTTCTTTCTCAAAGAAAAGACACCAGTGTTTCAGAGTGAGAGTACCTATAGTGTCTAATTTTACTACTCTGAGGTATCCAGGCTTATTTTATATTGACCTTGCCTTTACAGTGCAGGTATGCTTTGCCATTCTGGTGTTTACTGTAATCCATGGAGACATTAGTTCACTAAATTGTGACCCCATGTTCAGAGATATCCGAATCACCATAGAAATACAGCATGTGTGACATCCTTGGTTTAAATTAACTTTCCTGGGCTCCAGACAAATGTTTCATTATTTAGCAAACTTAACATGGTTTGAGGAACTTTTTCTTACTGTCATATCCATGTGCTGGGACAGGAAGATTGTCATCAAACTAAGATCAATGAGTGTTATGAAATACTAAACCAAGTAAAAATGACAAGTTGTTCAAATATTTTAAAGTCACCATCATCATCATCATGTTCCCATTATGCCTTTGGTGTTTAGGGCAGCGACGGAGCTTCTCCGCTCCTGTCTGTTTCTGGCAATTCTTTTCAATGGTTCCCCAGCTGTGCCCCAGTTTTTCAGCTTGGCTTCTACAGCTCTTCGCCACGTTGTTTTCAGGTGGCCTTGTTTTCGCTTGCCTTCAGGTGTACATCTTATTGCTACTCTGGTGATGGAATCAGTTTCCATCCAAAGCACATGACCGATCCATCTCCAATGCCTCCTGGCAATGATGGTGCTCATATCCTCTTGGCTGCACTGTGTCAGTTTTGAAGTACAGGATATTTATTTCACAGATAGTTTTGATTGTGATTGTAGTCTCTTTTCATCTCTCATAAGAAGAGTCATCTAATGGTTAGAACACAGGGATGTTTTATTCCTGACTTTCTGTGTGACTCCAGATGAGGCACTGAACCTTTCTGAGCTTTAGTCTATCCATATGTAAAATGATGATTATAACAATACCTATCTCACTTATGAGTTGAGAGATTTAGCTGATGATTGTCAAGTGCTTTGAAAGCCTTGGCACTTTAAAAGTGTAAAATATTATTAAAGGGTTAAATGAAGTCTTGTGAGCTCTAATCCTGCAAGATGCTGCTGAGTGCCACCTGTGAGGAACTGGTATGCTCTGGGAATTATTTTGGGAAAGTTCTGAGACCTGTGCTATACAGATTATCACACTAGATGATCTCAATGGTCTCTTCTGGCCTTAGAATCTACAGGTATGTCTACACTACAGTTAAACCTGCGTGGCTGGCTCTTGGGCTACGAGGCTATAAAACTGCAGTTTAGACATTTGGGCTTGGGCTGAAGTTGCTCTACTACAATGTTTAAACTGCAATTTTACAGTCCCATAGCCTGATCCCCATCAGCCCAAGTCAGGTGACATGGGCTAACTGCAGGCATTTGGTTGCAGTATAGACATACCCTATGAATCTATGCCCTCAACTTACTTGACTGAAATGGGAGTTGAGTTTGCAAGATAAAGTCCTTAAGTGTTAAGCAAAGTATTGCTGGGCTACTTTGTCCAGTCAATAGCCCAAAAATGCATACGCAAAAACTTGAATGAGGTTGGGCTTGTGCACACCCATCCACACCCCATTGTCTTACCAGCATATTCCCTTAGTGTCTGCCTTTCCAGACTGAATTTATGTGGACACTTTAACAAGGCAGAGGAGAAGAAGATAGAAGTTTCAGAGATGAGCAGATTGCATAGCCATTAGTTGGACTGCTGGAGCGTTCCTGAGTGTATTAGCTAATTAATTTTTATTTTAGGACAAAATATTCTTAAATTTTTGCAAACTATTGTTTTGGAAAGGGCTATAAAATGAATAGGGACTTCAGTTCTGTTTAAATTACAAGGCTACAAAGTAAAAAAATTCACACTTTTTAATTTATGAGGGGAAAATGTTTACTTTTAGTTTTTTAAAAATATTTCAAGATTAATTAGCCCTAAATTTTCAAATGCCTGATTGCATCTGCAAAATTTACATCTGTATTTTTTGTACTTGCAAATGACTAGTAGGTGCAGATATTAGCACAGGCTAACTACCTGTCTCACAAGAGGAGAGATCTGCAAGTGCTAATGCTTGCTAGTCATTTGCAGGTACATAAAATTGCCCATGCAATTTTTGAAGGTACAAATTGCTCTCACAAACAGCTGAGGGCTGACCACACTGAATTTCAGCCCTACATAAAACCAAAATGTGCCTGAGTTTTTTAAGTCTCTTTTCTGTCTTTTCATTTGTCACAGTCTTCTCTTTTTTCTTCTACTCAGGTCCATGTGTAGATGCGCCTGATTATCGCTTTGTAATTGCATATAAAAATATAAATAAAACACCATGCACTGAATGGAAAACTTAATGTATTTGTATTGGATCTGGTCCATCACAAAATTAATAGCACTCAGATCTAATTTGTCTCCTTGGCCATGATCCAAAGTCCATTGAAGTGAATGGAAAAACTCCCACTGATTTCAGTGGGGTTTGGATTAGACCCTGTTTTGCCATAACATGAAATCCTCCTTTGGATAACAACTCCAGCACAAAAAATGTGCGGCCTTCCACCTCCCTGAATTTACTGGCATAAAACTAACAGTCTTTTAAAATGACTTTTGTTGTGTTTTCTGTCTTCTGTGGTTCTCTAGCTAATATCTAACCTAGACTGTAACAGAAAACAAGCCTTTATTCTGCTATAAGGGGCCATGCACAACTACATTGGTATATACAAATATTAAATAGTAGATTTGTCTGAGTTGCAAGAATCAGAGCTTGATCTGAATAGATCTGAAGGTGCCAAAACTCAAGGCTATTCATATCCATCTACAAGGAAAACAAAAGCTCTGGGTCTGAAGGCTGCAAACCAATAATTTTGTAGAAGTTTGTATATATGAGCCAAACAAACAAAGTCAGTAACAGCAGTGACTGTAATTGATTAGACGATTAGCTCATTTTCAAAATAATTCCCAAGTATTTGACCTTACTAGTGTGAAACTAACCTTTATTTTTCTAAGAAGTATGATTTCTTTGTATTTAACTCTGCTCTAACACTTTTATGTATTCAGCTCTTTAAGACACACGACAAGGGTGACCAAGTCAAGAAAAAGTGTTTATAATTCTAATAAGCAGAGTGCATGAGTTAAATATGACTGCCGGGGGTTTTTTTTTAATAGCAGAGAGTATTACTTACTGTCGTCTCAGGTTATAAGATACTGCTGTGTGCAAACTATGATGGGAAGTGAAAGGAACAGCTGAACCAGAATTAGTAGATCTTGTTCCCATTGTAGTCAATGGCAAAACATTCAATGACTTCAATGGGAGCAGGTTTGTGTCCACTGTAAATAAACCCTATAATATTGGCATGTTTTTATTCCACCTCAGTAGAGTGTTCTGTTACATACTATCTCATCTCAGTGTTTTCAGTGACCTTTACTAAACATGGTTACATTGCTTCATGTGGGTTTATAGAGATGGAAGAATAGTTGAGAAGGTAGTTTCATTCATGAAATAGAAGTTTTAGGATCCCCGTCTCTTTCAAAGTAAAGATACCAATAGAAACTGATGTGTACGGATAGCAAGTCAGAAGTGTGGTGAAAAATTCTAGGCCAAAGAGCAGAAATTATTTAATATTTAAAAGGGAAAGTGAATAATGTTTTGTGTTTTGCTATTGCTGGACACGAGAATTGTCAATGCCCTGTGTGTGTAGTTCACAGCATGGTGCCCTTTTGCTTTGTTTAAGTAGTGGTATGTCTGTGGGCATCAGTGTAAGGGGGTTATTTGTTTCTTTTTAAAAAAAAAAACAAAAGAATCTAAGTTTCAGGTCCAAAATGCTTGAGAGTCTCCCAAATATAGGTTAGAAAGAGAGAAATTGTCATACCATGTGAGGGGAATGCTAAGGGCAGGAGACAAGTTGCGTGTATTTAATGTGATAGTTTCCAGTTGTGTCGGCATTCTTTAGTTGCTGGGAAACAAAATAAGAATACAGGAAATGGAAGGTTTCTAACTGTAGCTTGAATAAAAATATATTTTAATGACAGACATTACCAAAAGTACATCCTCAGAAGGCACTAAAACATTTCAATGTCAAATATGTATAATATATAAAGAAATACAAACTAAGCCTGCTTGTTTAACAGAGCACAAATATGTTTACACCTTTTTGAATCATGTGAAGAATTACCATTGCCTGCCAGTTCTAGCATGAAGAAATATTTCAGAAACGATAGTAGGACTCCGTTGGTTTGGCTCCTGACGAAGCATTGTATATTATCTGCAACAGATTGCCTAGTGTGAGTATGTTGTACAGCAGGTAATGAAATGACAGTGCATGGTGGTAACTTGACAACTAGATACAGCAATTCTGCATCAGATTTTCCAGAAGGCAATCTTCTGGAAGTCATGTCACAACAAGTGAGTGTCAGATCACAGGAAAGAGGTAGGATAATATTATGAATGAAGATAACTGTAACCTTGTCTTGCTCCGTTTTGGGACACAGGGGGAAAAAGCCTGCCAGAACAGATGGATTGATGTAGACAAATATTTTGTGAGTATGCGATTAGATATGACAGTCTCTGCTGTTTCTTGCACAAGGTTTTTGATAGCAGAAGCAAAGTCAGAGATTTAAGATTATAAACAAGTGTTTATCAGTTTAGAACTGGAGAAAGGCTTGATTTTATTCAAACAACTATATGTACTTCTCACAAGTGGTGTTAGAAAATGAGATTTATAGACAAAAATTAAAATCTACACAAAATAATGCTGTATTCTGCCTGATAACTTCATAAATGGACATTTATCTTGTTGAAGTAGGCAGATCACAATTAAGTAGAAATAGACCCCAAAAGGCTTATTTTAATTTAATGCTGATAAATCGAGGGGGGGGCAGGAAACTGCTGTACAAGCTAAAGCTCACAGACTGATCACCTAAATAAATTAGGTCCTTTTGTGTAACGTTTCACACCTTCTCAGACTGCTTATTACATATCACAACTAGAGCTGGGCAAAATGTTTTCCCCAAAACTTTTTTGGAAAAAAATGCAGGTTTGTGTTAGTTTCACCAAATTGTGTTGGTCAAAAATACTCCCCCCCCCCCATCTCATTGATTTGTTTTGACATTTTCAGAATGAAATGTTTTGATATTTTGGTTCAAAATTACTTTCATTTCAAAATTTCCTTTAAATTTTGTTAAAATATTTTTGAATGTTTTTAAATGTTTGAAATAAAAAGAAAATATATTGGTTTTGTCTAATTGAACTGTTTCATGGAAAATAATGTTTTTGATTTGGCTAACATATGAAAAATTTCATTTTCAGTTCAATGTAAAACCATTTTTTTTCTAGTTTTCAGAATTGCCAGCAAACCAAAAATGACATGATTTACACAGCTCTAATACAACAATCCCACAAGGGAAGAAACCCATTACAGGGTGAATAAGAATGTGTTAAGAAAAATCCATAATTCAGTACAAGTCATTCTTCATTACAGTAGAAAAGATGCAGTAAAGGAAAGGGGAACCCCAGGTTTTGTTCATTACATTTATGATGGACCTATTTCATTACAAATATACAGTCTTCTGGTGGACTGGCAAATGTAAACCATCAGCAGGTCATGATGTGTGCAAATGTTGTAAATGGTTTCATGCTGCATTTTCTGGGACCTGAAGACCTCTCTGTAGGCTCAAAAGCTTGTCTCTCTCACCAACAGAAGTTGGTCCAATAAAAGATATTACTTCACCTGCCTTGTTTCTCTAAATGGAAACATACAGTTACGAGGAGCATAAGTGCCAACTCCGTGGGTGCTCCAGGGCTGGAACACCTATGGAAAAAAATGATGGGTGCTTAGCATCCACCGGCAGCCCCCCCATCAGTACCTCCCCCTCCTCACAGCATCTCCCACCCACAGGCGGCCCTGCCAATCAGCGCCTCCCTCTCCCTCACCCCCCAGCACCTCCTGCCTGCCGCGGATTAGCTGTTCTGCGGCATGCAGGAGGCGCTCGGGGGAAGGCAGAAGGAGCGAGGACTGGGTGCGCTTGGGGGATGGGCGGAAAAAGGCAGGGTGGGAGCAGAGTAGAAATGGGAAGAGCTGGAGCTGGGGCAGGGCTTGATGCAAAGCCTGTGGGGAGCACCCCTCAGCACATTAGAAATTCTGCCTGTATGACGAGAGGCAATTACTTTATAATTGTGCAGTACTGATAGTGTGCTTGATACTGTATGACATAAAGGAAGATGCTGTTCCTGAACTGTGGAGTTTACAATCTAAAGAGGCTGACAAGGCAATTCAGACAGAAAATGCACTGAGACAACCAGAGCCTCAGGGGCTCAGCCTGCAAACCCCAGCAGCTGTCTCTCACTCCCCCTGGTCCCTGCTAGCAGCACTGCTCTGTCAAGGATGCTGTCCATTCTCTCAGCCCTCCAGAGTCACTGTCCTTCCTCACATGGGTTCCCAGCACAGAACAGCCCTCCTCTGCTCTACAGCTCTCTTTTTATATGGGCCTGCTTGGCCCTGCTTGGCTGCTCCCTTCAACCCTTTTCTGATTGGCTGCCTCCTATGCAGCCTCCCTAGGTCTCTATTAACCCCTTAGAGCCCATCACAGTTGTATAAACACTTCCTTTGAGGAATCTGGCTCAGTGATAGCTTCTCATTGTCTCCCTATTTTTGTTGGGATCTGGCACGGTTTTCGGAGTGGTTTTTGTGATTTGAGCTAGTTTTATTTGAAATATTCTCATTAGTATTTACTTTCCAGTCTTGTTCAGGATAGATTCTCTTTAGTATATGCCTTTTTATTTTTACAATACTAAAATTTCTGAGATGAGGCAGAAATATGTACATTGTACCAGATCTTTTTTTTCTTTTCTTTAAAGTTTGCCATAATTGAGTTTGTGTTTGTGATGTTACTTGGTTCAATTTTAGGCACTCACCATCCCGTCACGTTTCGCTGGCATCTCTGAACTACACTAGGGAAATCAATTATGGTGTGCTGAAACAGCCTTGGATGAAAGTTCATCAAACGAACGCTAGGAAATCATTTAGTATCTTCCAAATTCTTAGACTAAAAAGGTAATTGCTGCCTCCTCATTATGATTAATTAGCCACCTCTACGAAACTCCAAAACAAATATCTGTTTGCAATCTCAAAGAAAATCAAAATCACCGATAGAGGCTGCTAAGATACTGTCGTGACTGTCCTGGGAGCTGTCTACACTGAATTAATTGCATTTGAATTATATATAATGATCAACTGTGAAGACGGGCGCAGGAGCTCTGAAATAAATAAACCATGCTCACAAAATACAAAAGAGTCACAAGTGAAGGGATTCTTATCTAACCAATGCTACTATGGTCAGACAGAATGCCAGCAAAAAGATTATTAGGCACTGCAAATTATTCATCAGGAAGAAGGACCCTAAGGCTAAGGTATGTAATTCAACAGAAGCCTTGTGTGTTTGTATGGAAGAGTTTTGAATACTATTAACTACTAATCAGTCAAAATCATCTCTGATTAATTCTGCTGACTTCACAAAGTGGGCCAGATTCACTGTGTCCTGCACTTTTATAATCATCTACCCCCATGTAAAGTGGGTGTAAAATGGTATTAAATCAGAAAGAAAACTCTTTACACAACTCTGCATACAAAGTGCAGGGCTATGATGAATTGGGTCCCATATATTTATCTTTCCATTGGCCTCATCACGTGAGGTGCTGAGGAGTCTCAACTCCCCTTCATGGATGTTGAGGGCTCTCATTACCCTCAGTCCAGCAAAGATTCATGCATATGCTTAATGTATGCCCTATGAGTAGCCCCATTGAAATCACAGTGCATAAAGCTGAGCATATGTCTAAGTCTTTGCAGGATCAGGGTCTTAATAAAGTAACTTGACCAAGAGGACCACTGGAAAATCACTCAAACAGCAATATTCCCCATTCCAAGCATTTGGCCTTGATGATTGCTATTCCAGTTGCAGAAAAGGTCAAAGATATAGACCTTGAAGGGGCCAGGACAAAGTTAGTAAAATGAGCAATATAGTAAACTTAGCAAAATGGGAAGCTCTATGTGAAATGGGAAATTTCTCTGTAGTTGTTTGTTTTTAGGTTTGGATCTTTTTAGTTTCTTTATTTGTTTTATGTTGAGTAGTTTCCTCGCCAACATTTACATTTTGAAGACTGATGAATCAAAGAAACAGGACACGAGTCAGAATCTTAAAAATAAAATCTGCAGTGAGGCGAGGATGTGCAGTGAGATGATTTAAAAGATACATCAACATTTTAGGAATGTGCGCCCTGAATATTAAACAAGCTTTTATGTTGCCAGAACGGCTGCCTAGAACCAGCCCTTCATACTCTATTATATTCTAAGTGTTGAAAAATGTGTAGGCAGTGAGTTCTCCCTAAATTATAGAGTGGTTCAGAGAATAAATGTGCACTTCAGTAAGATTTTATATAGCTTGTATCTGTTTAACTGCCTTATTGCTAAGTAACACAGAAGCTAGAAGGCCATGCTTCCGCTGATATGGATATATATAAAATAATAATAGTAATGATAATTAATAATAAATACAGAAATAAAAAGTAGGAATAAGATAAATACCCACTGTGCAGTCCCACTCCACAGATCAGCAGCAGTGTTCTGGAGTCCTGCACTGTCCTCTGAGCCCTGATTAGCTAGGGGAAGGGCAGACAAGAGAAGCTGGCCACTCCACTGCTTGAGAGCCCTGGCTGGCTACAGAGCTGGCAGGAGACCCCACCTCTACTTGCTGCTGCCAATTCTCCTTGGATAGATTGGATGATGGGATTAAGATTCAAGAAAGGACTGCACAGGCTGCTGGAGAGGGCACATGCTGCTGCAAGGACATAGCAGACTGGGAGTCTGAGCTCAGAGTACAGGAACATGCTAAGGGAGGAGCCTATCTGTATGACCATGATGCATAGGTGCTGGAATTAGGGGTGCTGGGAGTGGTGCCGCACCCTCTGTCTTAAAGTGAATTCCATTATATACATGGTTTGCAGTTTGGTTCAGTGGCTCTCAGCACCCCCACTATATAAATGGTTCCAGCACCACTGCCACCATGAGCTTGCATCACGGGCAATAATTGGCCAGAGCCCAAAGGGAAGGCGTACTGACTGGTAATTGAGGGACTAAGGCTGGTGGGGCACTGGAACTGTTTGTTGGCTGATAAAGGTGGCATGATTTCAGGCTAAATCTCTGCCTCCCCAAGGCTGTAGAAGGGACCTTCACCCCAAGGCAAGGGGTGGGAGTTTGGAATTAACTAACAGAGAAGGGATTCCCCCACCATACCCACATTCTCTGAAGACACTTAATGGAAAGAATCATAGGTTTATAGATTTCAGAGAGTTCGAGGCCAGAAGAGAACATAGATCATCAAATCTGACCTGTATACACAGCTCATTAAATCTCACCCAGTTACCCCCTACATAGAGTCCAATGACTTTATTAGATTAAAGTATTTCAGTCCTCTGGAAACACAACTGTAGTGTGCCACTAGCAGAGAACAGGAGAGACTGAGATGTCATCAGTGTGCAAGGCACTTGTGATAGCAGGGGACTGATCAGGTAAGATATACCCAGATCATCCCCGAAGACACTCAACACTACATGCTGCAGAAGTAGGCAATGCCTACCTCCTGCCTCCTGCCAGTGTGACCTGGGAGAAAATTCCTTCCTGAGCCCTAATCTGGCAATCAGTTTGATCCTGTACATGTGGGCACACAGCATGGCACCTACAAAAAAGTATTCTCTGTACCACTTCAGAGTACTGTTTCACCACATCTAGTGTCCCACTTCCAGCTGTGGCTAACCTCTGATTCTTCAGAGGAAGGCGGAAAAAACCCAAACAATGAAACAAAACCAGAATACATCTGACAGGTATATCTTTCCTGATGCCTGAAGGTGGCTGAGTGAAGCCCTGAAGCATGAGATTTGATTATTGTCATTGTCTTAATGTGGAGCTGAGAGTGTTATGAGCATGTGGAGGGCAATGCAGGCATTCCGGTTCTCCCCATGACCTATGAAGGAAGGGGATGAACAGGGGGACTCATAGATTCACAGATTCCAAAGTCAGAAGGGACCACTATGACCATGCAGCCCAACCTACTGTGCAAACAGGCCACATAACTTTTCCTAGAATATAGCATATCTTTTAGGGAGACATCCAATCTTGTCTTAAAAACTCCAAGTGATGGCAAGTCTGCCACCTCCCCTGGTGAGCTGTTCCAATGTTTAATTACCCTCACTCCTAGGAAATTGCATCTTATTGCAATGCTGAATTCGTGTAATTTCAACTTCCAGGCATTAGATCTTGTAATGCCTTTACCAGCAAGATTGAGGAGCACCCCACTGTCAGATCTCTCTTCCATTTCTTCTCTTCTCTTCTCTTCTTTCATTCCACCTATACGCAGCAATCAACTCACCTCTCAACTCACCTCTCAACCTTCTCTTCGATACACCGAATAAGTTGAACTCCTTAAGCCTCATGTCGTAAGCTTATTTTCCAGCCACTGAATCATTTTTGTCCTCCTTTGAACTCTCTTCAGGAATTCCACATTCTTCTTGAAGCATGGGCACCAAAATGCAACACAGGATTCTAGTAGTAGACTTGCCAATGCATGAACAGAGGCAAGATCACTTCCTTACTTCTACATGATATTCCACACTTTATACATCCAAGGATCACGTTAGCCCTTTTAGCCATGGCACTGCCCTGACAGCTAATACTGAGGTGATTTATGATTACCCCCAAGTCCTTCTCTGAGAACTGCATTCCAAGATAGACTCTCCCATCCTACAGTTATTACCTGCATTGTTTCCCCCTGAATGTATTACCTTATATTTGGTGGCACTAAAATGAACTTTGTTGGATTGTTGCCATTTAACCAGGTGACTTAGACCACTCTGTAAGAGTAACCCGTTCTCTGTGTATTACACCACCAGTCTTTATGGCATCTGCAAACTTTACTACCAATGATGTTCCATGCCAGATATCTGCATTAGGCCAAATATTTCTGAAACACTTCAGCAAAAACAGTTGAGTCATTTGTCAGAATGAAATTAGAGGACAATACGTTGTTTGGTGCATGTTAATTTTTATAACAGACATTTAATTGAGAAGCTCTACTATCTCAATGTCTTTGAGCAGGAATTGAAAATTGGCAGGAGGATTGTCCTGGTGTCGTGGATGTGCCTTTTACTATCCTCATGAAAAACTGCCCAAATTTGGGAAAATTATAACCCTTCAAGACATCTCAGTTCATACATGTTCCATAAAGACTTGTGTGGCAGAGTGCGAAGAACCAGCAGCTGAATCAGTACTCTGGTCATTGTAAATCAAAATAGTTCCCCAGGGAGGGCTTGATTGAGGGAAGGAGTGGCTAATTTCTAGATCAGTTTGGGCTGAGGAGAGCTAAGGAGCTAATTAGCCTGTAAGAGTGGGAAAAGAGCACAGGAAGGAATTGCCAGGAGAGGTGAAGAGAGGAGAGAGAGAGAGAAAGAAAGGCAGGATGGTTGGCTGATCAGCCAGCCAGGGTAAGGGGACAGCTCTGTGTGGAGAGATCTCTTCCCTCTCTTATGATTGTATGACACTGTAAATAGAATTGCTGCACAGGTCTGGAAGAGGGTGATAGTTGATAAAACACAAATAAAGTACACAATGGTAGTCACGAACTGGAGGTGTCAGAGCCATTTATATGAGAAGACAGGAGTGGAGGGCCACAGCCTGTCACATTTGCCAGAGTATGGCAGCTAAATTTCCCCAAGAGTCCATATGTAGTGGGTATGGCCCACCCCTGGACTCCAGGAGTTGATCAGGGCTTCCCCTTAATTGTTGCATCTGGCATCGAGGGTCTGCTGTGGCACAAGGCACAGGAATAGAGAACAGGGAGGCTGTGAGCACTAACCATCTTGTCCACTGAAAGAGGCAAGGGTCCTGTGGAAAAAATTGTGTCTGTACATGTAATTAAAGTTGATCATAATTCATATGCACAAGGGGGGATGAATTAAGGTTGCGCAGGGCATTTCCTAACTCTTGAGTGATTGATTTGACTTTACAACTGTAACTTAACATAATCTTTTAGTGTGTAATTTTATGAGTCCACAAAAAATGAATAAAATAAAAATTAAGAAAGGAGATGATGAGAGAAATGACTTTGCTACAAGCAGAGAAGTTGGCTGAATAGAGTTATCTTTTTCAAGTGAAAGAAAAACTCATCCTGTTCCAAAAAGTTTTGGACCTATATTTTGACGACATGGCTTCTAGCTGGCTTGTATAGCTGAGTAGCTAAGGTGTTGAGGAAGAGGGATGGATGGTAATGGGATTGTCAGTCTGAGATCACAGGGATTCATAATTAGCTGCTATTTTTCTCTCTACTTTTTAAACATGATGGATTAAATTCTCTCCTTTACTCCAACTCTTTTGGCGCTGCTTTGGCAGCACAAAGGGTCCAGAAAGCCATCAGATCTCCTCATCTGGGGGTTTCATCCAGCTTGGGGGAGTCATAGGGTATGTCTACACTGTGAAAAAAAAACCTGTGGCAGCAAGTCTCAGCACCTAAGTCAACTGACTCAGGCTCACTTTATAGGACTAAAAATAGCAGTGCAGACATTCCCACTTGGACTGGAGCCTGGACTCTGAGATTGACTTGGACTCGCAGGGCTTGCCCTATGGGGCTAAGAATAGGCAGTGCAGATGCTGGTCTCAGAACCCGGCTCCAGCCCAAGCAGGAACATCTACACTGCTATTTTTAGCCCGATAGCACAAGTCTGAGTCAATAAACCTAGGTTCTGAGACGCACTGCAGCAGGGTTTTTTCTTTGCAGCATAGATATACCCATAACTGTCAGAGTCAGCAAAGCCAGCTCCTGTACCACCCCCTGGAGCTTCCAATGTAGAGTGTGTGTCAGGGGTGGTCTGGCCAGAGAAGAACTGATGGATAGCTCCTAGGGGACTAGAGCCAGTTGGTGTACTTTAGAGCAGCCCATTGGACACTGGGTACAGAAGAGAATTCAGAACAAAGTTTTTAATTCTACCCCTCCTTCTGGATCAGAATTTCACAGCTTGTTCCCATCTTTAATTCTTCTGAAAGGTCATACTGATATTATTGCTCCCTTTCATGAGACACTTTGTGCTGCTACATCTGGACTGTAGCTGTCAAGGACTGAAAGCTAACAAGCACTGGTTACCTGCTTGTGCCGCTTGCACATGGGAGCTGGTGTGCTGAGACCACAGCCTGTCATATTGTCTCTTTGCTTTCTAGTACTCCTCTGTTGCTCTGTCTGTATCCATCTGTTGTCTCTTATCTTATACTTAGACTGTAAGCTCTGTGAGGCAGGGACTGTCTTTTTGTTCTATGTTTGTACAGCTGAGTGGGGTTCTGGTCCTTGACTGGGACGTCTAGGCACTATGGTAACATAAATAAATAATAATAACAATCATAATGAATACCATGTGGCTGTCTAAGTTACTAGTATTCGTGGGGTGCCAGAAAGAGCAGGACTATATGATGAAGAATGTATTGCAGAACATTTCTTGTAGGGATACATTGTTATTTTGATTATCAATATTTTAAATATGTTCATAGTTAAGGGTATGTAACATTTGCTATGTTCATTATTTTGATGCTAGAACAGTGATTGTTACATTTTCTAGTGAGGAGAATCGTGAGGTTTTATTTACTACTCACCAACAGATAGTTATCACCATTCTACTTAGTGTCTTAGGCTATGTCTACACTACAGCCTATGAATAAACCACTCCCCTGAGCCACATAAGTTACAATGGCATAAGCGCTTTCCCATCAGCATAGAACATCTTCACCACACGTGCTGCAGCAGCGCAGCTGTATTGGTACAGCTGCAGTGCTGTAGCGCTGTGCATATAGACATGGCCTTAATGTCTCCAGGCATCTAAACTATGTTTGGTGCAATTGGAGTAGAGACAGCATCCATATTTTCAGGTGCAGCTATGACAAGTAAATAAAAACAGTGCAATATCTAGGCAAGCAATAAGTATGTACTATCTGTTTAATTACATATTATTAGTTATATTTGTGGTCATGATGTGTTATTGCTTTGTATTTTGCGTTGCACTGCAGAAAGGAAGGCCCTGGTGGCACATGATTAGCATTATGCACATGAGTAATCTCATGGAAGTGTTTCAGAGTAGCCGTGTTAGTCTGTATTCGCAAAAAGAAAAGGAGGACTTGTGGCACCTTAGAGACTAACAAATTTATTTGAGCATATGCTTTCGTGAGCTACAGCTCACTTCATCGGATGCATTCAGTGGAAAATACAGTGGAGAGATTTATATACATAGAGAACATGAAACAATGGAAGTGGTTGGGACTAGTCATGGTGCATACAGTTAAATACATGCTTAAGTGGTTGCTGGACTGGGGATTTATTTGTTTCTGGTTGAGGACAGAAATGGAAACTTTTTTTGACTCTGTGAAGTAATTTGAATAAATGATACCATTTTCAGTTTTTTCCAATGTAATAACTTTTCTCCGATTAAAACTCGGCATAGTAATTTTTGATATATTGAGATGGTGTGAATTATTTTATGCAGGGGGGGATTCTGTCCCGCATACTCACAGGAAGCAAGGGTAGCAGATCTGGACCATTAATAGATATCTGTAAACCATACAGGTGATGCTTGATATTTTTTAGAAATCACTCTTTTTATGAGATATTTTGTAATTCTGAATATATCGTAATCTAGCCTCTTCATGAGAGAAATAGTGTCATTTTGTAATTGAATATTTTATATCTGACTTCAGTCATATTTCTGTAGCTATAGATATGTGTTATGGTACAGAGTTAGTACATTTCTTGTCTGAGATTGTCTAACAACTATAACATTTTCAATATAAGAATATTATCGATCTTTTGATTGGCTCACCAACATGACTGTAGTATTGGAAATCTCCAGCATCTTCTTGACATTCGATGTTTTAACCTTTATCTTCTCCAGCATGATGATGATGATGATGATGATGAAGAAAGGGGATGGGGTTTTACAGTTTCAGCTATGAAATAGAAATAAAAAATTCCAGGTGGAGAATGACTATGAAGTTGTTTCTCTTTTCCTGATCTGCCCCTACTGCTACAGTGGAGTGGGTGGGTTGAATACAGTTGCTCTCCGAGCTAGAGTTTATGGAATTGTAGGTAAAGGGTTAAGATGATGCTGTTGCCCCTTTCCTTGTTTACTCTCTTACTTCATTTAACTGCCTCAGCTCTGAGCCAGGGGACTGAGATTCAAGTAGTCAGAGAACAGGGTGGGAGTATTTTATGCTTCACACTCTCCCTCAGCCAACAATATATTCACCCACCAAACATGATTATGGCATGATTGCAGAGAGAACTTTCAAAAGAAGAACGGACATCATGATGAAATTGGCCCAGCATAGAATGCCTGTGATTAATAAGAGCCATGTAGATCAGGGAACAAGTAAGCTCAATCACCACATAAAAAAGGTAGCCAAAGCTTTGCTACAAAAGCCATTTCTCTTCAAAGATTGATCATAAATCTGTCTGTGGGGAAACATTCCATCCTCTAGGCAAAATTCAATCAGCAGGTCTCTTTCCACACTCGTTCTGGACTCACATTGTGATTGAAGGCAATGTGACTTCCTCCAAGCTTGTTTCTGTTCTTCTTTGAAGCAGACCCCTTCATCTGTTACGCCTGTATATATGCCTGGTTCTGCCACATTTACTGTGTTCAACTATTTTGATGATCAAAGAGTACTTATTTTATATTTTCTAGCAAGGATAATCTTTATGTTTTATTTTTTTAGACTCACCAATATACCATTTTCATTACTCTGCTTAATGTCTCCAGGCATCTGAGCGATGTTTGGTAGAATTGGAGTACAGATGGCATCCATATTTTCAGCAGCACCTCTGAGGTGTATATAAAAAAATGGCACATATTTAGGCAGGAAATAAGTATATATTATGTCTTTAAATCTGTGCTATTAGTTATATTGGTGGTCATAGACTGTTCTTGCTTTGTATTTTTTGTTGCAATGTAGAAAGTAAGGTCCCAACCTTGCTAATACTTATGCACAATCTTAGCTTTATGCATGTGAGTAATCTCACTGAAGTGACTGGGAATGCAGACTGTCCACAAAGTTAAGCATATACTTATTTATTCACAGGACTAGGCCTTATTGAGGCCTATGTAACCTAAATTTGATTTCCTGTCACCAGGCCTGCTGCTGGCAGCACTGAGCATTCTTGGCTACTGCATTGATTCCATTTAACTCCACACAGCTTTTGTGTCCGCAGACTGACAGCACAGAGGAGCTCCTGATTGGAGCGGGTGGGGAGGCTATGTAAAGGTCCGTGGAAATGAATTCACTCATTGGATTGAATTAGCTTCCACACAGTGGTTCTGAGCTCTGTACCTTGGAAGCAAACAATTCCCTCTTAACTCTAGTAGTACATCTGCCCAATAGCTAGCCAAGCTACTCAGGCACTGACTGTAGATTTCACTACCAGTGCAACTACAGGGAAGAGAGGAAGTGTTGTGGAAGAAGAGAGGTTGCTTATTGCAGCTTTCCTCTCCTGGCTGGCTGTCCCTTCTGACTGTAATCTGGGTAGAGGAAGTGAGTGATTAGGGGATGAGGAACATAAAGGAAAGAATAGAGGGATGGGATGGGAAAGGGTGGACTCAGGGGGGAAGAATGGAAGGCCTAAATAGTGGTGGAGAGAAGAAGAGTAGCCAGAAGAAAAAAGAATATAAATGGAAAACAAAGGGGAAAGAGAGGAGAAGACAAAAGATTTGGGAAAGGGAAGAATGAACATAATCAGGATGGGGAAGACAGAAGGGAGATAAGACAAAATGATGGAGGGAAGAGAAGACAAATTGGTGGAGGAGAGATTGGAAAAGACAGTTTTGAAGAAAGAGATACACAAGAAAACATGGAGATGCAATACCATTACATTTTATAGACACTTTGTTTTATTCAACTTTTTGTATCCATGATTGAATGGTCTTTAGGTTATTTACAGTTGGAAAAATCTAAAAATGTCCCCGGCATGTAACCAGGGAAAGAGCGAGACCCCCTACTCAGACTCGGCCTCTTTTGGCACCATCTATCACCTTTAGTCTGAAACTTGACAAGTATGAGACTCAGCACAGTGCCTATGGGATGGGCAGGCCAACATCAGCCAGGGGCTGTGGTAGAAAATCAAGTTTAAAAAAAAATCCTATTCTTCAGCCTTCAGGACTAAGTGATAGGGATTACCACAGCACCGCTTTGTCGGGCTTTCATTTCCTCTTCTCATTCATGGAGTAATTCTTGAAATGTCCAGTGTATGAAAAGAAAAACAATTGGCGTTTAGAATTGCTAATTGAAATATGACACTGGCACCTGATTTTAAATTAGAAGAACCAGCTGAGCTAGTTAAAAAATGGCATGACGACAACCCTATCCAAGTCCCTCAATGCAGGCAATTGAAGGAAACAATGTATAATGCTAATTCTCTACAGTAATGCCAATGTTCTTTATTCACTGAGGGATTTTCACTGGCACAGAGGGCCCAGTTGAAAAATACAATTCCATGCAAAAGACCATGTGCCACCAAAACATAGTTCACAATACAAACTTTATCTCCCATGCACTAGGTGGATAGCGATTATATACTTTTTTCTGTAATCTCATGCAGGGTTGATTATACTGCACTATACAGAGACAGACAGGTAATAAGACTGCCCAAACTGATTGAATTTTGCTATCCAAATTTTGCCAAGCTGTTCTATGATGATTACAGCCAGTTTAGATTAAATGAATAATAATGAAATTAAGGCAAATTATTTGTTCAGCAAGATCCATTGCTATTTGTCTGGAATGTTGTAATGTAATTAGAGCTAATAAATCTATTAATTGTAAACAATTTAGTCACATTTGGCCTTTTTCTGTTTGTGAATTGTCTGTGAATACATCCCGGCTTTTATATATTTTTTTTGTTACTTGTAATTGCTCAAAAATATTTAAACCTGTTCTTGAACTGTTCTTATCGAGTACTCTGGAACATTTGTTTTCAGAATTTATTATTAGGGCTGTCAAGTGATTAAAAAAATTAATCGTGATTAATTGCATGATTAGAAAATTAATTATGATTAATCATGCAATTAATCGTGCTGTTAAACAACAACAGAATACCATTTATTTAAATATTTTTGATGTTTTCTACATTTTCAAATATATTGATTTCAGTTATAACACAGAATATGAAGTATACAGTGTTCACTTTATATTTATGATTACAAATATTTGCACTGTAAAAAACAAAAGAAATAGTATTTTTCAAGTCACCTCATACAAGTACTGTAGTGCAATCTCTTTCATCATGAAAATTGAACTTGCAAATGTAGAATTATGTACAAAATATAACTACATTCAAAAATAACAATGTAAAACTTTAAAGCAGCGGTTCTCAAACTGTGGGTCGGGACCCCAAAGTGGGGACTTGCTGGACCCAGGGCTGAAGCTGAAGCCCAAGCTTCACCGCCACCCGGGGCAATGGGGCTCGGGATGCAGACGCCTCTCACCCCAACCCGGGGTGGCAGAGCTTGGCCTGAGGCCCCCTTTCCCACACCCAGAGCAGCTGGGCTCGGGCTCCAATCCCCCACCAGGAGTCATGTAGTAACTTTATTGTCAAAAGGGGGGCTGTGGTGTAATGAAGTTTTAGAACCCCTGCTTTAGAGCCAACGAGTCCGCTCAGTCCTATTTCTTTTTCACCTAATCGCTCAGATAAACAAGTTTGTTTACATTTGCAGGAGATAATGCTGCCCACTTCTTATTTACAATGTCACCTGAAAGTAAAAATACGCATTCACATGGCACTGTTGCAGCCGGCATCACAAGATATTTATGAGCCAGATGCGCTAAAGATTCATATGTCCCTCCATGCTTCAACCACCATTCCAGAGGACATGCAGCCATGCTGATGACGGGTTCTGCTTGATAATGATCCAAAGCAGTGCAGACTGACGCATGTTCATTTTCACCATCTGAGTCAGATGCTATCAGCACAAGGTTGCTTTTCTTTTTTGGTGGTTCAGGTGCTGTAGTTTCTGCATCCGAGTGTTGTTTTTTTAAGACTTCTGAAAGCATGCTCCACACCTCATCCCTCTCAGATTTTGGAAGGCACTTCAGATTCTTAAATCTTGGGTTGAGTGTTGTAGCTGTCTTGAGAAAACTCACACTGATACCTTCTTTGCGTATTGTCAAATCTACAATGAAAATGTTGTTCAATTGACCAACATATGCTGGGTCATCATCCGAGACTGGCTGCTATAACATAAAATACTGTATATGACAGAAAGTGGGTAAAACAGAGCAGGAGATGTACTATTCTCCCCCAAGGAGTTCAGTCACAAACGTAATTAACGCATTATTTTTTTAACAAGCCTCATCAGCATGGAAGCATGTCCTCTGGAATAGTGGCCAAAGCACGAAGAGGCATATGAATGTTTAGCATATCTTGAACATAAATACCTTGCTATGCCGGATACAAAAGTGCCATGCGAATGCCTGTTCTCACTTTCATGTGGCATTGTAAATAAGAAGCGTGCAGCATTATCTCCTGTAAATGTAAACAAGCTTGTTTGTCTTAGCAATTGGCTGAACAAGAAATAGGACTGAGTGGATTTGTAGGCTCTAAAATTTTACATTGTTTTGTTTTGGAGTGCATTGATGTAACAAATAAAATCTACATTTATAAATTGCATGATAAAGAGACTGCACTACAGGATTTGCATGAAGTGAATTTAAAAATACTTTCTTTGGTTTATCATTTTTACAGTGCAAATATTTGTAATAAAAAATAATAATAGAAAGTGAAAGTGATAGAAAGACACACTTTGTATTCTGTGTTGTAATTGAAATCAAAATATTTGAAAATGTAGAAAAACATCCAAAAATATTTAATACATTGCAATTGGTATTCTATTGTTTAATAGTGCGATTAAAACTGAGATAAATCACAATTAATTTTTTGAGTTAATCACATGAATTAACTGCGATTAATCAACAGCCCTATTCATTATTTGAGCTGTGTGATTGCTCACTTAATTACATGATATGATTTCTCTTCCCAAATAGGATTACAACCTTTATAAATAAGAGAAAAGAATGAAGAAAGTCCTAAGGGTGATGCATCTCGAGACAGAAGATATGGAGGACTTTAGGGAGGAAGATCAGAAAGGTGATAAGGAAATACTAGGAAAGTTAAAAAATTTTCCTATCCTTTTCTACACAAGAAAGAGCATTATATTTGACTGTATGTGAAACCCATATTTAAAACTGGTCGAATTCCCTCATGACTGAAGGAGAAAGATAAGCTTTATTGCCTATCTAGCAGGCTTTACTTTCACTTTTCTCTTGCATTCACACCATGTAACTGCATGTATGTGTATATGTGTGGTCCTCTTCGCAAAAGTTGCTGCCAACTCACTGCCTGGTTTATTTGTCTGTGTGGCAGGAGTTTCAGGGTGGTGCCATGGATTCTTTGTATTCTTCTGTCCCATAATGCACTCTTTTATATGTCAGTCAGGTGAGTGCGTTGAATCCACTGTTCACACCATTTGCCCACCATTAACCCCAGGAATTAATTGCACATATGTGCACAGAGGTGTTTGCAAAGGTTTCATGTAACGTTGTCCCTTTCATTGTGGTAAGTGTGTTATCGTCAGTTGTCAGCAACAGAGTTTCAGGGATTCTGTACCTGTGTTGAGTATCCCAACCTACACATGTCAGATGAAGGACCACTTCAATTTTTTGTCTCTTCACCTTAATGCCAGGTGAAACTTGAACCAGGACACATAGATACTAAGGTCAGAAGGGACCATTCTGATCATCAAGTCTGACCTCCTGCACAACGTAGGCCACAGAATCTCACCCACCCACTCCTGCGAAAAACCTCACCTATGTCTGAGCTATTGAAGTCCTCAAATCATGGTTTAAAGACTTCAAGGAGCAGATAAATCCTCCATCAAGTGACCCGTGCCCCATGCTACAGAGGAAGGCGAAAAACCTCCAGGGCCTCTTCCAATCTGCCCTGGAGGAAAATTCCTTCCCGACTCCAAATATGGCGATCAGCTAAACCCTGAGAATATGGGCAAGATTCACTAGCCAGATACTACAGAAAATTCTTTCCTGGATAACTCAGATCCCACCCACCTAATATCCCATCACAGGCCATTAGGCCTATTTACCATGAATATTTAAAGATCAATTACTTACAAAATCCCATTATCCCATCATACCATCTCCTCCATAAACTTATTGAGTACAATCTTAAAGCCAGATAGATCTTTTGCCCCCACTGCTTCCCTTGGAAGGCTATTCCAAAACTTCACTCCTCTGATGGTTAGAAACCTTCATCTAATTTCAAGTCTAAACTTCCTAGTGGCCAGTTTATATCCATTTGTTCTTGTGTCCACATTGGTACTGAGCTTAAATAATTCCTCTCCCTCTCCGGTATTTATCCCTCTGATATATTTATAGAGAGCAATCATATCTCCCCTCAATCATCTTTTAGTTAGGCTGAACAAGCCAAGTTCCTTGAGTCTCCTTTCATAAGACAAGTTTTCCATTCCTCGGATCATCCTAGTAGCCCTTCTCTGTACCCGTTCCAGTTTGAATTCATCCTTCTTAAACATGGGAGACCAGAACTGCACACAGTATTCCAGGTGAGGTCTCACCAGTGCCTTGTATAACGGTACTAAAACCTCCTTATCCCTACTGGAAATACCTCTCCTGATGCATCCCAAGACCACATTAGCTTTTTCATGGCCATATCACATTGGCGGCTCATAGTCATCCTATGATCAACCAATACTCCAAGGTCCTTCTCCTCCTCCGTTACTTCTAATTTATGCGTCCCCAGCTTATAACTAAAATTCATATGATTAATTCCTAAATTACACTTCTCACTATTAAATTTCATCCTATTACTATTACTCCAGTTTACAAGGTCATCCAGATCCTCCTGTATAATATCCCGATCCCTCTCTGAATTGGCAATACCTCCCAGCTTTGTATCATCTGCAAACTTTATTAGCACACTCCCACTTTTTGTGCCGAGGTCAGTAATAAAAAGATTAAATAAGATTGGTCCCAAAACTGATCCCTGAGGAACTCCACTGGTAACCTCCCTCCAGCCTGACAGTTCATCTTTCAGTAGGACCCGTTGTAGTCTCCCCTTTAACCAATTCCTTATCCACCTTTCAATGTTCATATTGATCCCCATCTTTTCCAATTTAACTAATAATTCCCCATGTGGCACGGTATCAAACGCTTTACTGAAATCTAGGTAAATTAGATCCACTGCGTTTCCTTTGTCTAAAAAATCTGTTACTTTCTCAAAGAAGGAGATCAGGTTGGTTTGGCACGATCTACCTTTCGTTAAACCACGTTGTATTTTGTCCCATTTACCATTGACTTCAATGTCCTTAACTACTTTCTCCTTCAAAATTTTTTCCAAGACCTTGCATACTACAGATGTCAAACTAACAGGTCTGTAGTTACCCGAATCATGTTTTTTCCCTTTCTTAAAAATAGGAACTATATTAGCAATTCTCCAATCATACTTGAAGCTCAAAGTACTTGAAGTACTTTAAAGCTCCACCACTGAGCTAAAGGAAAATCTCCACGGCCTACTGGTAGTAGTCCTGATATGGGCCTGATTCTCTTCTCACTTACATCATTGTAAACCAAAAATAACACCACCGAAGTCAATAAAATTACATAGGTGTAAAACCAGCATGAGAGCAGAATCAGGTCTGATAGACTTGTTAAGTCTTGTAGAAATTGATCCCTATATACATTTTACATTAAACTGCTGATTTGATTATACCTGAATTTGAAAAAGGAAAGCTTGATGATCTTGTTACAGGTTTTATTAAATCTTAATTTTTATTTGTTTAGAAAACAATCCTACAATCTGCAAGACAAGCACAGTATAGGGTTAGCTCTCTTTATTAATACATTTCAGTTCATGTCTGATGCTACCAACTCCACTCACTCCCATGCCTGTTTTTGTCCCTCCAAAGGAGAATCTGGACCTTCTGCCACGCCACCCACAACAGCCTTGTGTCCATGTGTGCCTACCAGCTTTGGTTTCCTCCTTTTGGCTAGCATTCTGCCCCTAATCTGCCTTCAGATGTTTCCTATTACCACTTCAGTCTGACAATTATATAATAGTGATTTTAAAAAAGAAAACTCTGGAAGTTAATGTAGCATGACAAATGACTGAAAACTTAACATGAAAGCATAAAAAAAATCGGTCTTCCAACAACATCAATTCTAACCTGGTGTTTTGACTATACACATTGGATAATAAAGTCCTTAGGGCAGTATGACAGGATACTTTTATACTTTTAAGTCAGACACTAACAAGTGGCTGCTCACTTATGTTCAGCAGCGGATACATTTTTAAAAATAGGTGAACCATGGTAAACCAAATGCAATTAATGCTGGCTTCTGCAATGGCAAAGAGCTGTTTTATAATGACAAGAAGTGTGTTTTTCTGGATAAAGTTAGTTATAAAGGGAACTGGATTTACAATGAATGTTTTAATGGGAAATCAGGATATAGGAATGTCATTTATTCCTCTATTATATGGGCCCCTTCAGCGGATTGTATCTTCCATAATTATTAATAGACATAAATCGTGTTATTCCCATGAGCTGATGCCCCTATGAAATGCTTAATACTAAATCCAATTCCCTTGGTATCTAACGGTATCTAGCAAGAAATTCCTCGACTATACAAAACACCCCTTTGCCATAATGTTCTCCAGAAAAACCAAAGGGAAGAAAACTTGACAACTGGCAGAGAAAGGGAAGTGAGGGTGCCTGTTTGCCAAAGGGAGGAAGGAAATAACCCTGGGAAGGAGGATCAGGCTAGAGACATGGGGGAGATGAACTGTTTGAGGCAAGGCCACAGAGCACGTCAACCGGCAGGAGGAGAAAACGCTACAGAGCCTTTGCTTTGACATCTTGCCCTTAGAAATCTTTGCTGCTCTCCAGCTACATCCAGTGCCGGTAGGGGGCTGGGGGGAAGAAAGACTAGCCTGGCCTAACTGATGAGCTATCCAAGAGGCACTGGCATGTATCTGGTGCCGTCGAACAGACTGGAGCCTCCGCAATGGTTTTTAACGGTTCCGCACACCCCTTTGCAAAAGGGTGCCAGTGGGCCTGGTGCAAACGCTGCCCCCCTTTCTCACACAACACAAGGCAGCACCACGCATCGCCAGCCCCGCACCGGCCTGCCCCTGCAAGGTGACTCGACCCACTTGTGCAGCAGGCAGGCCCGGCTCTACCTTCCCACCACCCAGCCCTCCAGCGCGCCCAGGGACTGGCTCCTCGCGCACACCCGCTAGGCCAAGACCTGACCCCAGCCCCCCCAAGCAACCCACCACGCTGGCACCCCCGCGCCTGCTCCGCCTCCTCCTGCAGCCCAGCCCCCGCTTCTCCTCCAGCAGGCGCCCCACCCACTCGGGCAGCCCGGATCCCCCTGCGGGCAGCAGCGCGTGGGCGGAACTCGCCCAGGCCCAGGCCCAGGCCCAGGCCCAGGCTCAGGCTCCGCAGCGGGCAGGGGCAGAGCCGGACACGCTCCGCCTTGCGGCGCCCGCCCCCGGCCCGGCGGAGGCAGGCAGGGAGGGGCCGGGCCTAGGCCCCGCCCCCTGCCACTCACGCGCTCCTCCCGCCCCCTGGAGTTCTCTAAGGCGCCGGGCTTCCGCGTCCCGTGGCTCCAGTCAGGTGGTCGCGCTCCCGGGCCGGGCCGGCGCAGCAGGCGCCCAGCGGGGGAAAGTAGTTGGGCGAGAAGAAAGTTTGCAAGGAGCTGCCCGCGCCTAGGCAGGCCCGAGCGTCCCGGCTCCCTTCGCCAGGCTCCGGGGAGCAGCAGTTTGCGGCGGGCCGTGCTGGGCACGGGGGAGGGCGGTGAGAATGGCTGGTGGGGAAGGCGGGGGCGCCAGGGTGCCCGAGTGCCGGGAGCATCTCTTCAAGGTGCTAGTGATCGGGGAGCTGGGCGTGGGCAAAACCAGCATCATCAAGCGGTACGTGCACCAGCTCTTCTCGCAGCACTACCGGGCCACCATCGGGGTGGACTTTGCCCTCAAAGTCATCCACTGGGACAGCCGGACCCTGGTGAGGCTGCAGCTCTGGGACATCGCAGGTAAGAGCACGGGGGAAGCTGCCCGGACTTGAAGAGTGAGCACGTTTAGTCTCTCCCCGAGCTCGCTGCTTTCTGCTTGAGTTGCACAAGACCGTAATAAACTAGGCAGGAAGATGTGCAGCTAAGCCTCTCTTCTCCGGGCGCCTCTGTGGTGAGATCATGCTTGTCTCGGCCTTAATAGACACACAAACTTGTCCTCCTCCGGCTTTACGTTCGTCTGTATCTTCACCCGGCTCTCTTGCCTTGGCCGTGCTGGACTTCCGTTTTTCCTCTGGGCTCAGAACAGTAACCAAGCTTTTTTTGAAGACGTGAGAAAGAGGGCACCGTATCCCGCCAGGCTGCTGTTGCATTCATTTATTGTAATTGGAACACAGCTAATGTGCCCACGTTTTTGCTTTGGCCATAATCACTTGGGGGGGCTTAACGGCTGACTTCAAAAGACAATGGTAGTCTTGCTAACCACCTGACATCGGGGAACATAAAACTGTTTATGTTCTGACTTATTCCAGCATGTCAGTAGTGTGGTAACTGTAAAGCTCATTCAATCTTACCATACTCGTGACCGTCATTCTAAAATAGCTTTAAAATAAATAGCTGTCGCTCACAAAAGCTTATGCTCAAATAAATTCGTTAGTCTCTAAGGTGTCACAAATCGTCCTTGTCTTTTTAAAATAAATGTAGCCTATTCCCAGTTAGTGCTGGTACATAGAGAGAGCCCCCTGCGGGCTTAAAATAACTCAAGCGTGTAGGGACGCTCAAGTTTAGAGGCAGCATCTCTAGACTGCAGTGTTCAGGTGTGCCTTGTTAACTGAAGGGCTAAAGTCAGTCTTCCTGCAACTCCTTGCAGAGCTCTGGGGAGTGCGGGGGTTGCTTAATACTTAGTTCGTTCACATTATGGACAATGTAAAAACAAAATGTCTGATTGTAATACTTGTCTGTCTGGAAAAATGTATAGGTTTTTTTTTTTTTTTTTAGTCCTCCAGAAATAAAAGCCTGCTGCTGACAAACCTTGTTCACAGCCTGCAATTACATACAGAGGAAAGGAATGTTGTATGAGTCAAACTTCATGCTGCACTTGGGTCACATCTGGCTTAGAGAATTAACCCAGAGTGTGTCACTTTGTCAACTCACCTTATGCTGAGGCATTAAACAGCCCACAGTGTGTAAAATCGCACTTTCCTCTGCTGTGTTTACACTATGAGATGGATTAAAGTTGCAGACACATCTCTAACCTGACATTTCTTTTTTCACTTAGTTTATATCTAGCCCTTAGTGTCTAGCCACACATCTGCTTTCTTTTCCCTTTCTCATCACCTTGTTTCAGGTCTGTCTTTCTAGATGTGGGACATTGGACTTTAATTCAGGGGTCAGTGCTCAATATTATGTGCTTGCCATATGAAGGATGGCTTTTAACATCGTGCTTACTGGGATAGCCTCATGACTTTCCCACTGAACTTTATGTGGGCCCAAGAGAATCCAGGATAAGTCAGCAATACAGTGCACGGTACTCTCCCTCTCTAGCAAACATCACTACCAGTCACAATTTCCATACGGTTTATGGTACCGAGATTGATCTTAAAAACAGAATGTGGATTCTCCAAACGACAAAAGCCTACATGTTAATGCAATATGTAGAAAGTATTTTCATATACCTCTTTGAAGCTGTTACCCTATAGAGTAGTACGAATTATCCTAAATGGTGTCTTTTGGCGATTATTTACACAATAGAGAGGTTTAAGACACTTTCTACAACAATGCATCAAATGCAAAACGGCTGAAGTTGTGATACAGTTTATTGCTTTCTACCACTAACTCTTGATGGAAATGTGACATTCTTAATGCACAAAAATAGAAATGAAAGTTATAAAAACTATACCCCTTCAGCTTTCTCCCATGCACAACTAGTGTGATTTTTTTTAACACGACACATGAATGTCTGACTTCTGCAACTGAGTGCACACTGATATGAGAACGCTGAACTAGGATTTATTTTGGATTCAATAGAACTGTTTTGACTTCCATCAAATATTTATGGAGAAGAAACTTTATTGAAGTTGCTGTATGACCTCTTGGGATACTAAGGGTTTTGTAGTCTAACTATAAAAGTGAATACTAAACACAAGTGATTAAGCAGAATTCAAAGTAAATGAACTGTAACAAATCTACTCTCATGTAGTATATGAGAATTGGGGTGATGGAGGAAACAATTCCAGAGTGTCAAATACCAGCTCTTGTTCGCTTACAATAAATTACCTAGGGTAAAACTTTCAAAAGTGCATAACTGCCTTTCAGTGGGCATTAGGCTTCTAAATCATGTGGGGATTCTTGAAAATATTACCCTTAAATGTCTGTTTTTCTTAAAATGGAGAAACATAACACAGCCATTTCCTGGATTTCAGCCTCTTGAGCCACCCGGTCTTTCTAGCTTATTAATAAATATGGAGCCTTTTCATGCTATGTCAGGTTTTATCCAGCTTAAGTCAATAGTGACTAAAAGTTGCCCACTTAGCTGTGAAATAAGTTGGTGGTTCCAGTAATATTAGACTGATGTCAGTGTAACAATTGATCCTATGTTGGAGGAGGCCAAAGGCTGAATGGCCAAGGAGAGTGGATATATTTGCAAAGAACTTGATGCCCTTGTGTTTTGGACTTTGTCTGGAGAATTGATCAGGTGGCTGTCTTGCTACTAACTTTTGCAGGTGATTGGGCAGTGGCCTTCCATCGTTAGCAATGCGTATTCCAAGGGTGGGATAAGGTAGACTGGAAGAATGGTGAGAAAGCTTGTACTGTTGCTGCCCATGGATTAAAGAATAAAATGTTGTTCATAAAACAAATTCCTGTACTATAATGTCCCTTTTTTTTTTTAAAGGGGCTGGGCTACTCTGTTGTGAGTATGTCACAGCTATCTTCTCTCACCAGTTGCCATAATTCAGCCCCATCTTTATTTTTAAGATGAAGATGCAATTTGGTGTCTTTCAGTATCAGATGGATCCCATGTTTTAGTGGCTTTTAACCTATGTCTTGTTGTCCCATCCCAAGAGGTGCCAGCTCTTGTATGGTGGGTATAAATTAAGTTTGTACTTGTTCCTGGACTCCATTCTGCTGGAACCAGTTTACTCAAGCACTTCCAGCTGTCCAGAAAAGCTGCACAAATTGACTCCCATAGGCCTCCCCACACCTCATTTAAGCACTGCCGTAACACTCAAAAATCCTTTCCGTTAGTATTTGCAAGCTTATTACTAGTAGCTGGCTATGTGGTTTTAGAATGACAGTTAACACTGCGTTAACAAGTTTATGCTGAAATTTGTTCTGCAAACTTCCAATATTTAGCAATAAATCTGTTTTGGCCTTAACATGTAACTGGGGCCATTAGACGGCTCAAATGGAAAATAGAGAACATGAGAAGTTGGAATAATTTTTAGTAACAAACTTACTTAAAATAAGTTGGGTTCTTTTAAAGCCTGTCACTTTACTAAAGGGTGGTGACACCGATCATCAGTGAACGTGTGATAGCCGATAGTCATTCCATCTAAGCACCACCATCTTCCAGCCGTGCACAGCTGGATGTAAATAGTTGGGGCTGTATGTGAGTGAAGGCTAAACACTTTAGACGTAGTTTAAAAAGGAAAAAGCTCACAGTGAGGAACACCGTTTAATGAGTCAAATGTACTTAGTTTTGTTTTTAGCTTAAAAAAAAAAAGGTTACACAAACATTTAAGTAACTGGAAACTCTAAACTAATACAGATGTGTTTAAAACTCCTCTGAACATAAGCTTATCCTTAATCCTATTGAGTTTTGGAGCCTAACAGGAAAAGTGCTGTGTAGTACAATCTAGCTAGACTCTGTAGCATATCTCATGGAAGAAAGAGGCTTTCCTCCTGGAGTTAAGTGAAGGAAAGACTAAAGTCAGGATTCCACTCTCCACTCAGTAATGCATTATGTGAATACTATTACCATTATGGGGGCACCTCTTTGACTGCGCTAGTCCATTATGGGTTCTGATTGCGTGGTCACTGGATAATGACTGGTGAGGTAATGAAATGTCCACAGAATTTAATCATCTCTTTGAGAGAGGCTAGGCCTGATTAAAAGTGGCACCTTTTCTTTCAATGCAGTGAATTGCTGAAGTGATTTGGCACCAGCCCACATGTCCTGGTGGGATTTCCCCCCCTTGGAATTTCCTAGTATAGAGATTGTAGGAGTGTTGGGGACTTGTTGTAGGGGCAAAAGTAACATAAGCTAGTTTAGTGGAGTGGTAATTGGGTGATATACTAAAGCACCAGAATCTCTTGTATACGTGCCTGTGTACTGAATTTAAAATAGGCTAGGCTGCCATCTTTTTTTGAGGAGCAGTGGCCTTAGTCATGGCAAGGGTGGGAAGTCAGATAGTCCTTTCACTGTATCTTTCAGGAGTAGCTGAGCAGTAATTAGTTGCATGCTGGTACAGGAAACAAAATTCATAAGATAAGTCTAGTGTCCTTTAGAAAAGGAGTGATGGTGGCACCTTAGAGACTAATAAATTTGAGTATAAGCTTTCGTGAGCTACAGCTCACTTCATTGGATGCATGCAGTGGAAAATACAGTGGGAAGATTTATATACACACAGAGAACATGAAACAATGGGTGTTACCATGCACACTATAACAAGAGTGATGGTAACACCCATTGTTTCATGTTCTCTGTGTGTATATAAATGTATCCGATGAAGTGAGCTGTAGCTCACAAAAGCTTATGCTTAAATAAATTTTAGTCTCTAAGGTGCCACAAGTACTCCTTTTCTTTTTGTGGATACAGACTAATACGGCTGCTACTCTGAAACTTCTCATTTAGCAGAGACTTAACTTTAGCCATCCTGTATTAGCAGAATGCTATAATGCCTTTGCCTCACTTGGTACCTGATATACCTTGCAGAAAAGGTATTGGAACCAATTTGGTTGAACTCCTGTAAAATGAGGGAGGAAATAGTAGGTAAAAAATACAGAAGTGTTGACTCATTCTGGTGTGACATAAGAACATAACATCAGAATGGCCATACTGGGTCAGATCAAAGGTCCATCCAGCCCAGTATCCTGTCTGCTGACAGCTGCCAATGCCAGTGCCCCTCAGGGAGTGAACCTAACAGGTAATGATCAAGTGATCTCCACCCTCTGACAAGCAGAGGCTAGGGACACCATTCCTTACCCATCCTGGCTAATAGCCATTAATGGACTTAACTGGATAAATTCATGGAGGTTCTCGTTTTAAACCCTGTTATAGTCCTAGCCTTCACAACCTCCTCGGGCAAGGAGTTTCAGAGGTTGACTGTGTGCTGAGTGAAGAACTACTTCTTTTTTTTTTTTTAAACCTGCTGCCCGTTAATTTCATTTGGTGTGCTTTCACACTGCAGAAGAAAAGGCTGTTTAATTATAATTAAGAATTTTTTTCCAAGTCTGAATTTCAATACAAAGTGAGGGATCCCTTCGGGGTAACATACCTTGTATGTTATTTGAACCAAGAGGTAGACAGCTGTGCTGCAAATGTGGCTCTATCTAGAAATGTCTCGATTTAAAAATCCCTGAAGGAGCAAACTTTAATGACATCTAAAGACTTAAAAATAAACACTCTATCTTGTTTTCTGCCTAGATATCACCATGGTGACGGAGCTCTGCGGTTCTATAAAATGGGAGAAGATAAATCTGGTTATTCCTTTCTTTATAACAGTTAATGCAAATGACCTAATCCTGCTGCTATTATTAGTCTGTATGCTTGTATTCATATCGGAGCTCTAGGGTGAAAGAAGTAGTGGGCTCACAGAGCAATTGATTTGGCTCTATTCCAGAGTCATTAATGTCAATGCCAGACTGAAGTAAGAGTGCTATTAAAGCTTCAACAATTAAATTACTTCATTATTTTTTGGCAGAAAATCACCTTTTTTTTTTTTTTTTTTTTTTTTTTAAGGACTTTCATCGTGGTAAGGAAGAATAGCTCTACATTTTTTAGATCACTAGGTTGATTACCTAAAACTGCATGGAAATTGCATGAAACAAGTAAAGAGCTGGAAATGCATGATGTAAGGATTCTATATTCTTGCACACTGCTTGAGTTCTAATATGCTCAATTTTGCTCGTAACCCCACAAACTCCAAGACTTGCATACAGTAAGAACTCTGAACTGCTATAGCTTTCTATCTGGAGATCTCAAAGCACCTAACTAGGAGTTAGGGGAATGGAGTATATCCCAATTTAAAAGGTGCAGGAAACTGACAAAGGTGAAGTAACTTGCTCCAAAATCCGAGAGCCAGTGTAAGAGCTGCATAAAGTGGAGTGGACAGATTTACAGAGGTACTTGAAGATCCAGATGGGCACCTACTGGAGTTTACAAAAGGTCTCAAGTGAGTTAGGTGCCTAACTCCCATTAATGTCCCTGGCCCCATGGGAACCAGGGAAGGAGGTGCAGGAGGAAAAGACTATCCTGGACATTGATTCACAGTGGAATATGTGCGGGGAGGAAATATTACAGCAAGTTCAGTTGAGGGGTTTTTCTGTCTTCCTATGTATTGGAAGATAGAATGAAAGCCCCAATTTTGGGGGAGTTGACTGGGGGGCAGTCCCTAAGGGAGAGCACAAACCTAGCATTTGCTACTCCCTTCTCAATTTTGTTGTTGAAAACAGATCCCTCTCATCTCACTCTCAGCAACTAGTTTGGCTTGCAGTATCTTTAGGCTGTTGGGTTTTATTGCAGTAGAGCATAAAAGCTCTTGATAGTGAATTAAACATGGGTTCCTACATAAAAGGCTTATTGTCTCTAAGCTGTATGTAAAGAATACATCCTGGGAACTACAGGCCGGTCAGCCTCACCTCAGTCCCTGGAAAAATCATGGAGCAGGTCCTCAAAGAATCAATCCTGAAGCACTTAGAGGAGAGGAAAGTGATCAGGAACAGTCAGCATGGATTCACCAAGGGAAGGTCATGCCTGACTAATCTAATCGCCTTTTATGATGAGATTACTGGTTCTGTGGATGAAGGGAAAGCAGTGGATGTATTGTTCCTTGACTTTAGCAAAGCTTTTGACACGGTCTCCCACAGCATTCTTGTCAGCAAGTTAAGGAAGTATGGGCTGGATGAATGCACTATAAGGTGGGTAGAAAGCTGGCTAGATTGTCGGGCTCAACGGGTAGTGATCAATGGCTCCATGTCTAGTTGGCAGCCGGTGTCAAGTGGAGTGCCCCAGGGGTCGGTCCTGGGGCCCGTTTTGTTCAATATCTTCATAAATGATCTGGAGGATGGTGTGGATTGCACTCTCAGCAAATTTGCGGATGATACTAAACTGGGAGGAGTGGTAGATACGCTGGAGGGGAGGGATAGGATACAGAAGGACCTAGACAAATTGGAGGATTGGGCCAAAAGAAATCTAATGAGGTTCAATAAGGATAAGTGCAGGGTCCTGCACTTAGGATGGAAGAATCCAATGCACCGCTACAGACTAGGGACCGAATGGCTCGGCAGCAGTTCTGCGGAAAAGGACCTAGGGGTGACAGTGGACGAGAAGCTGGATATGAGTCAGCAGTGTGCCCTTGTTGCCAAGAAGGCCAATGGCATTTTGGGATGTATAAGTAGGGGCATAGCGAGCAGATCGAGGGACGTGATCGTTCCCCTCTATTCGACACTGGTGAGGCCTCATCTGGAGTACTGTGTCCAGTTTTGGGCCCCACACTACAGGAAGGATGTGGATAAATTGGAAAGAGTACAGCGAAGGGCAACAAAAATGATTAGGGGTCTAGAGCACATGACTTATGAGGAGAGGCTGAGGGAGCTGGGATTGTTTAGTCTGCAGAAGAGAAGAATGAGGGGGGATTTGATAGCTGCTTTCAACTACCTGAAAGGGGGTTTCAAAGAGGATGGCTCTAGACTGTTCTCAATGGTAGCAGATGACAGAACGAGGAGTAATGGTCTCAAGTTGCAATGGGGGAGGTTTAGATTGGATATTAGGAAAAACTTTTTCACTAAGAGGGTGGTGAAACACTGGAATGCGTTACCTAGGGAGGTGGTAGAATCTCCTTCCTTAGAGGTTTTTAAGGTCAGGCTTGACAAAGCCCTGGCTGGGATGATTTAACTGGGACTTGGTCCTGCTTTGAGCAGGGGGTTGGACTAGATGACCTTCTGGGGTCCCTTCCAACCCTGATATTCTATGATTCTATGAATATATACAATTTAGGCTATTTCTACACTATAACATACATCAGCATAAGTTATGTTGCTCAGGGGTCACCCCCCTCCGCCCCCGAGTGATCTGAGTGCACAGACGTAAGTGCCAGAGTGGACAGTGCTATGTCTTTGAGGGCTTCTCTCACCCTTTTAGCTGTCACTGCCTCTCACGGGGAGTGATTTTATTCTACTGACAGAGCTCTCCCGTCAGCATAGAGCATCTTCGCCAGACTCGCTGCAATGGTGGAGCTGCATGTGTAGACAAGCCCTTAGTGTCACTAAGCCTTTTGGGGGTGGTGGGGGGGTCTTTTTTTTTTTAAAAAAAAATTCAGTTCGGTAACTGGTTTGATTCTTATTTGTAATATGCTCATAATTAAAACTCCCAAGCATGCAGCATTTAGCTTATTACACAGTGCTTTTCTTCAGTTAAGATATCTTGTGCAGTGTACCTTCTTACAGATGCCTGCATTCCAAAGCAAGCCTCAAACTCTGCATTTTGTGCACTAAAAATTTCATCACTTCAGAAAATCATGGTTGACTTGAAAATCTGTAGTTCACCTGTGTTGAGTCATTGCCCTTGGAGATATGTGGTGCAGTAATTCAAATGTGTACTAACTTGTTTATCTATTTTTCCACTGGGAATGTCTTTGAGATACAAAGAAAAATAGCTTGCTTCAGTTAATTTAGACTCTGGAAAGCATGCATTAATTTCCTGAGAACTAATAGGAGAGACATGCCAAATGTTGGCAATTTTTCATTCTTAATCTCAAATCTAAATTTAGCGCACTGTTCTAAAAAGCCCTCATAAATGGAGGTAACTTACAACTCTGAAAATACTAAGTAAACTCTTCTGTGAAAGATTACTAACATGCAAAGTACAGTCAAATTATAAACAAAGGAACTTGAGTATTTTGCCATAGTAGAGTTCTGTAGTTTTAATATAAAGAATTGTGACATCTTACAATTCTTCAATTTATACTATATTTGAGCTACCCTGCTTGTAATACCATGTGCTCTAAACAAATCACAAGCATTGTGATCCTACGAAATTCAAGGATATAAAATTTAAAAATCAAAACACAACCCTGTTGTCACTTTAAATTTTAGTAATTTGGTGTGAAGGAGAAATCTCCCCTCCTCTCCCCCATTTTTTTATTTTTATATATAAAAAATGTTCTAAGGCAGGCAGCATAGCTTTAAAATCAGGTATCCTGTGTATTAGTCGCACTGATTATGCAGGATAGGATTGTTCAGTTTTCTTCATTTCAGTTAACAAATAGATTTATCTTCAGCCAGTAAATGATTTGAGCTTGTGTGCATTGCAATATTGTTCACCAAAACCAGTTTTCCTAGCTGGCCTTCAAGAACCATTTGCAGAATCTTGTTGCCATGGCACAACATCTAGGATGAGATCTTCAACTAATGTCCAGTTAAACCAGAAAGAACAGGAGTACTTGTGGCACCTTAGAGACTAACAAATTTATTTGAGCATAAGCTTTCATGGGCTACAGCCCACTTCATCAGATGCATAGAATGGAACGAACATACATACACACATGAAAAGGTGGAAGTTGCCATACCAATTCTAAGAGGCTAATTGAGATGAGCGATTATCAGCAGGAGAGAAAAAAACTTTTGTAGTGATGATCAAGATGGCCCATTTCAGACAGTTAAAAAGGTGTGAGGATACTTAACATGGGGAAAATAGTCAATTTGTGTAATGACCCAGCCACTCCCAGTCTCTATTCAAGCCCAAGTTAATGGTATCTAGTTTGCAAATTCATTCTAGTTCAGCAGTTCCTTGTTGGAGTCCGTTCTTGAAGCTTTTCTGTTGCAAAATTGCCACCTTTAAGTCTGTTACTGAGTGACCAAAGGCTGGAGTGTTCTCCCACCAGGTTTTGAATGTTATGATTCCTGATGTCAGATTTGTGTCCATTTATTCTTTTGCGTAGAGACTGTCCGGTTTGGCTAATGTACATGGCAGAGGGGCATGGCTGGCACATCACATTGGTAGATATGGAGGTGAACGAGCCCCTGATGGGCTCATGTGCCATAGGCTAATGTGATTAGGTCCTATGATGGTGTCACTTGAATAAATATGTGGATAGAGTTGGCATCAGGCTTTGTTGCAAGGATAAGTTCCTGGGTTAGTGTTTCTGTTTGGTTTCTGGTGAGTATTTGCTTCAGGTTGGGGGGGGGCATGCTGTCTGTAAGCAAGGACTGGTCTGTCTCCCACGATCCATGAGAGTGAGAGATTCTTTCAGGATAGGTTGTAGATCTTTGATGTGCTGGAGAGGTTTTATTTGGGGGCTGAAGGTGACAGCTAGTGGCATTCTGTTATTTTCTTTGTTGGACCTGACCTGTAGTAGGTAACTTCTGGGTACTCTTCTGGCTCTGTCAATCTGTGGTATTTTTTTTTTTTTCACTTCAGCAGGTAGGTATTGTACTTTTAAGAATGCTTGATAGAGATCTTGTAGGTGTGCCTCTGTCTGTCTGAGGGATTGGCGCAAATGTGGTTGTATCTTAGAGCTTGGCTGTAGACAATGGATTGTGTGGTGTGTCCTGGATGGAAGCTGGAGGCATGTAGGTTTCCGGTGTAGGGTGGTGGTTGTGACCATTGTTTATTAGCACAGTAGTGTCCAGGAAATGGACTGCTTGTGTGGATTGGTCCAGGCTGAGGTTGATGGTGGGATGGAAATTGTTGAAATCATGGTGGAATTCCTCAAGGGCTTCTTTTCCATGGATCCAGATGAAGATCTAGTGCAAGTAGAGTAGGGGCATTACGGGACAAGAGCTAAGGAAGCATTGTTCTAAGTCAGCCATAAAAATGTTGGCATACTGTGGGGCCATGCGGGTACTCGTAATAATGCCACTGATTTGAAGGTATTCCTTGTCCCCAAATGTAAAATAGTTATGGGTGAGGACGAAGTCACAAAGTTCAGCCACCAGGTTTGCTGTGACGTTATCGGGGATACTGTTCCTGATAGCTTGTAGTCCATCTTTGTGTGGAATGTTGGTGTAGAGGGCTTGTACATCCATAGTGGCCAAGATGGTGTTTTCTGGAAGATCACCAATGGATTGTAGTTTCCTCAGGAAGTCATTGGTGTCTCGAAGATAGCTGGGAGTGCTGGTAGCATAGGGCCTGAGGAGAGTCCACATAGCCCGACAATCCTGTTGTTAGGGTGCCAATGCCCGAGATGATGGGGCGTCCAGGATTTCCAGGTTTCTGGCTTCCTAATCATATTATGAAATTTCCAAACAGTGCAGCTGCACTTGTACACACTGCAGATCTTCTTAATTTTATTTCACAATGCATTGCTTCATGTTTGGAAATAGTCGTTCAATGCAGCGGCTTTTAGGTACTGTGGGATAGGCGATTCTAGAGGCCCAGAATGCATTCTGAAGTTGCAAGGTCTGCTGTGTGGACATAACGAACTTGTCCAATCAAAATGTTGCTCTGGATGTTGAAACTATTCCTAAAATAAGGCTGCAACAATTATTCCACAATAGTGCTTTCAATTAGTGGGACATCCGTTTGCAATACTAAGTGCAAAAGTCAAGCATTTTTAAGTTTCATTGTACTGTAATGAAACTTTTCCCTCTTCTAGTGTAACTTTAATAGTACTTTACAGAGAACAAGCCGTCTGTGTCCCACAGTCTTATTAGTTAGCTTCAGTATAATTGAACCTGATTCCAACTGGCCAAGAATTGCTTTTGTTTATATTAAGTTTATAAATCTCAACCTTCTCCCCTAAAAGCTTAATTTTAAACACCTAGCTAAAACTAGCTTAAAGAGACATTAAGTTGGTGCTGACTTACCAAAATGTCAGCTTGAGATCTCTCTTCCCCCCCCCCCCCCAAAAAAGATGACAAACTAGGAGCTTTAAGCATACTACTGACATTCAGAACTGCCAGTGAATTTGCAGCTAATGACAAATTTTAAGTTGTGTCCTGTTGGTACTAGCTGATCAAAACCCTTCTATATCAGAAGTATTAGCAGAATTCTAGAATAAATATTAACTATTTGTCATCTTGTCTGCAAATCTTGGTGAAGACTTAAGTTCAGATTTGATAAACAGACTGCTGAAGGTCTATTTCATTAGGGTATGAATAGATGTAACTTGAAATGTGTTCCTACATGGATACAGTTCACTTAGGTCAAGTTGTGTACAATGATTTTATTCTCTTTAAACTGCTCAGTTTCTTTCCCTGCATCTCCCTAGAAAGGGCATCTTCATGGTATGTGTTGGTTTGGCCTCCAAAAACTACAATTTCCAGACTACAAATGTTCTTGTTCATGTCCACCTTGCCGTTTCTCTTTTCCTCTCCCCCCCCCCCCCCCCCGCCCCTTTATGCATGACCCGAGTGCTGTTCAGGTAGAGAGAGAATGAACTTCGGTTGTCACCAGTACTCCTCTATCACATGGCACTTCCAAGGGTCAAATTTACTGTGTAGACAGGTTTCAGAGTAGCAGCCGTGTTAGTCTGTATTCGCAAAAAGAAAAGGAGTACTTGTGGCACCTTAGAGACTAACAAATTTATTAGAGCATAAGCTTTCGTGAGCTACAGCTCACTTCATTGGATGCACTTCACGAAAGCTTATGCTCAAATTTGTTAGTCTCTAAGGTGCCACAAGTACTCCTTTTTCTTTTTACTGTGTAGACAGTGTTCTGCCAACCCAGTGAGTAAAAGTGATGAGGAATTAGAGAGTGAAGACTGATCCCATGTCGGAGACGCATACTTATTCAGCTCTTCTAAAACCATAAGTACTTTAGGAGGCGGCATGCATGAAAAGCTATACAAAATAGCTGTAGTAAAAAGCCTGCTCTCTTCCAGGGGGTCTTCAAATCAACCCCTTTGAATTGTAGCTGATCTTTTTGGAGTGAATGGCTTTTTTTCTCCAGATGTCTTTATACAAACCTTTTACAAAGAAATTTATTAATCTTGTGTCTGCATGTGGCATGGCAATGTAAGAAGGAAGTGGCTTACAGCTGAGGTATTTTGAATCTCTTGCTCTTAGTCATAAAAGCAGAGGCATCAATCCCCTAAATTCCATGAAGCTCTGGCTGCTCACAACTCTGTGCAGCAGCTACCAAGTGTGACATGTATTGCTTTACTGGATGAAGTAACAATTCTTGTTTTAAATAATTAAGGTTTCTGCCTCCAGAGAGCAGTAGAACTAAGGTTGCACCAGCATAAATTCTTTAACATGTAGTAGTCTGTTTTTCAAGTTCTCATTTTGGCTTTGGAAGGCTCACTTTATGTATCCTATCTCTAAAGTGACTAGAGAAGATGACAGCAGGGCTTTAAGGAGAAGTACCCATACCAGAAATTTGATGCAGGGCATTGCAGAAAGTCTTGAACACTTAATATATTTAGGCAGCCAATTAGGGGTATAGGTCTTTTGACTGAAAAGTAGCTATTGAGCTTTAGGCCTCTTGCATTTTAGTCAATATTTGTTAATATTTCTGATGTTCCTGTTTTGAATTTTACTGCTTTACAATCCAGTATGACTTTATAAACAAAAGCATTTTCCTTTATTTTGGAGTTGTTGAATAATACTGGCATACAGTGCAATCTTTGTTATGCAAGTTAGACAGAGCAAAGTAGTGCTTCCAATCTCTGGAGCATGAGTAGGGCCCTACCAAATTCATGGTTAATTTCTTGGTCATAGGATTTCAAAAATCATAAATTTCATGATTTCAGCTATTTAAATCTGAAACATCAGTGTTGTAATTGAAGGGGTTCTGACCCAAAAGGCAGTTTTGCGGGGGTGGGGTCTCAAGGTTATTGTAGGGGGTCATGGTCCTGCTACTCTTGCTTCTGTGCTATTGCTGGTAGCAGTGGTGCCTTCAGAGCTGGGCAGCTGGAGAGTAGAGCTGCTGGCTGGGAGCTCAGCTCTGAAGACAGAACCGCTGCCAGCAGCAGCACTGAAGTAAGGATCTCATGGCATGGTATTACCACCCTTACTTCTGTGCTGCTGCTGTTGGTGGGGCACTGCCTTCAGAGCTGGGCACCCGGCCAACAGCCAGCACTCTCTGGCTGCTCAGTTCTGAAGGTAGCACAGAAGTAAGGGTGGCAATTTTGCAACCCCCCACTCCCCTCCTGCAACTCCCTTTTGGGTCAGGACCCCCAATTTGATAAACACTGGTCTCCCTTGTGAAATCCCTATAGTACAGGGTAAAAGTACAAAGACCAGATTTCAGTCTGTGATGTGTTTTTCATGGCCATGAATTTGGTAGGGCCCTTATATATGAGTAAAATTGAAAGCTTCTTGCCTGGCATTGTTATAGGAGATGTGCAGAATGTAGTGGAAAACACATTAAACAAAACTCCCAACTTTATCAATAGATGATCCATTCGTCTTCTATCCCAATGGAAAGGGGGTGGGCAACTCCTAGTCAACTCTATACTATATTAAAATTTGTTTCTTTCAACAGAAATATAGCAATATGCTGTCAGTCTAGATTTGAATACTCTAGTCTGATCACTGGATAACTGGCAGAGTTGAACTCTTCATAACCCTCCAACAATCTTTTCAAGAAACCGCTTCTGATCAAACTGAAGGGCTTTCATGCTAGTGCTAGATCCACTTTCTGTAGTATGCATTGTGCAATTTTTTTAACTGACTTTGTGACCTGTGCAGATCTCTAGTTGTGACTTGAGCATGCAGGTATACTACCTCCCAACTTGTCAGGTGAGGTGATTGGTGTGTAAATAATATCAACAGCAAAATAATAGGCAGACTTGCTTCACACCGTTTTTTTTATTGTGGGATTTTTATGATGAGACTAGTGTCAACTTCAAAGATTACAGTGATTCAACAAAAAGATGGAGATTGAGAAACACTTGTGAACATTTCATCCCACCACACATGTATAAAGCTGTATCTTGGTTTATTCAATCAAGATTTGTTTATCTGGATGCCAATCCAGGGAATATGCAAGAATTGGGCAGTGGGCATTATTTGTCTTTTTGGGGGGAATACTCTGTACTCTAGCTTGAGGGTCTCTTTCACATCTGATTTTTGAGTGGTGCAAATAAGGTTTGCAGCAAGTAAATGAAGTGTTAGTGTGTTAAAACTACAGAAAATAAAGTCATAGCTTCTAATACAGCATGATCCAGAAGTAGCACTTTTCACACTCCCACAGCTGACAAAACTTTACATCCTTTCATTACTCACTCTTTAATCCTAAACCAGTCCTTTTACACCAAATTTTAATAATATCCATGTCAGTCCTTTAATCCAAAGGAATATTAGTTGCAATTTAATCGGTAATCAGCACGCATTTCCAGACCATCTGAATAAGAGGTTACTGCTATGTAACTTGGTATAAGTTTGAGATGCTGTTATTGACTTTGTTGCAGATACTGTGCAATACAATTGCAAAGAAAATTATGCAAATACTGTAAGATTGCTGTAAACCTTCAAGGTGGGGTTGCGTGTCTTTAATAATGGATTAATTTGATTATACATCTGTCAGTATGGTATCTAGGTGCATCCTATAAGTTAAATACCAAAATTCAGGACCACATACACACAATCTCAAATATCACAAACCTGAATTGTTTTCTGTGAGGATAAACATTGTGGAGGGGGAGAGGTACAGGCAGTTGATACGCTGATCAGTGGTTCTCAACCAGGGGCATCTACCCATGGGGGTACACTGGTTTCCAGGGGGTACATCAACTCTTTATGTAGGCAGTTGTAAAACTAGACAATATCTAAAGGACTAGCAAAGTCAGTACAAACTGAAATTTTATACAGACAATGACTTGTTTATACTGCTCTATATACGATACAGTGAAATGTAAGTACAAGATTTATATTACAATTGATATTTTTACCATATAATTATAAAATAAAATACCAAATAATATAAAAAATTGTATGATAGTAAATGAGAGAGTAAGTGTGCTGATACATTTTTGTATTTGTCTGGTTTTGTAAGCAAGTAGTTAAGTGAGGTGAACCTTGGGGGTATGCAAGACGAATCACTCCTGAAAGAGGGATACAGTAGTCTGGAAAGGTTGAGAGCCATTGTGCAATATATCCAGGGACTCAAACTGGAGTCAGTTAACTGGGATCTAGATTAACTCTGGGAATGAATTTGAACTGTTTTAGTGCTTTAAGTGGAATGTACTTAAGTACTCTGGAGCAGGGGTCATTCTCTTACTGTTCTATAAAACACCATGCAAATAAACACTGTACAGGTGTTGCATGCTTTGCTGTTCTGCCCTGTGCTGCTCAAAAGGCAAGAAACCACATTCCTTACTATGGCTTCGGGGTTGGCCTTCAAGGAAAAACAAGTTGCAGTACTCTAGCCATAAAATAACAAGCATAAATGACTAGCAAAGTCTGCCTGGAGGAAAGAATGCAACTACTTGGCAAGCCAAAGGAAGGAATACCTTTCCAACTTCAACTTCAATCTATGAATACACTAGCAGAAATGAACCTAAGAGGCCCCAAGACTTGAAACCAATCTTATAATAGAAGGGGAGTCTCACTGGAGATTTTTTGAAAGCTGGTTAGAGAAACACCCATTAGGGATGGTCTAGATCAGTGCTACTCAAAATGATGGTCCGCGGGCAGTGTTGGTCTGCAAGCCATTGGCTGCCAGTCTGCACGCACATGGGGGGTGGGGGGGATTTGCCGGTTGCCCACATCAGATGGGTTGAGAAGCACTGGTCTAGATAATACTTACCCCTGCCATGAGTGCAGGGGACTGGACTAGATGGCCTCTTGAGGTCCCTTCCAGTCCTATGATTCCCTCATTAGCCAAATGGTAACTCCTTATAATCCTTGACAAACAATAAGTACAGGCTGAACCTCTCTAGTCTGGCACTCTGGTCCAGCAACATCTGTGGTCCGGCATGATTTTATTTTTGTTTTTTAAGCTTTATTTCCTTGTGCCAATACAGTAAAAGTGTGTAACAACACTAACACTTCGTTATGAAGAGAGTCAGTAAGCCTTGGCTAGGCAGCATTGCAAGCATTGTTCTGTTTGCTCGCTGTGGTGAGATAAAAATAGAGAGACGCTTGCTACATACTGACCACTCGTGGTTTGGCAAATTCTCTGGTTCGGCACCAGTCAGGTCCCAAGGGTGCCGACTAGAGGTTCAACCTGTAGTACTTCAGTCTGATCACTTACTGTTTACTTTTGAGTCAGGGCCACAGAGTCACTCACAAATAGATAGATAAATACACACACACACTCTCTATACTAAAATAGTAGCATCTCTACAGCATGTTTATTGGTATGGTGAAATAATCCTCTTGCAGGACTTAAAGAAACACACATAGTAAGGAATCGTGCTCTTGGCATACAACTCTTGAATGATACCTACTCAAAGGGCAGGGTTTCCTGGATACACTTGAGGAGGAAGAAACTCTTGGTCTGAAGCAATCAAACTGAAGTTGCACTGGAGTTCTCAAGCAAAAAGGAATGTCACCCTTCTGAGTACATCTCTAACCTTAACTGCAGTGTGTGATGGATCCCTTGCTCTTTCTTCCCCACACCCTGCCTCCCCTGCAGTCTCTCTCATAGCTCTTGAGGTCTGTGGTCCAATTCTGCAATCAGAGTCAAAACTCAACAGATTTGTCACCATTCAGTAAGTGAGGACTGGAAGATTAGTCTTTAAGTGGTTGTGGATTTCAAGCTATCAAGCAAGTGCTTGCTTAGGGCAAATCTACACTATTAAAATTAAGTCAACCTAATTTACATGGACTTACAGCCACAGCAATAATTAAACTGCTTTTGCATGTCCACACGACACTCCTTGTGTCAGCTGTGCACACCCTCACCTGGAGGGCTTGTACCAATTTAACTGTCAGTGTGGGGCATTGTGGGATGGTTTCTGAAGGGCAGCAGCAGTCAATGCAAGCAACAGTGTCTACAGTGACAGTGCATTGACCTAACTAGGTCCACCTCCAGTAGAGGAATAGCACTTAAGTCAGTGTAGGGGGTGAGTTACAACAGCGCAGGCTACATTTTAGTGTAGACCTTTAGTTAGGTGTATGTAAGGTACCTTACATCAACCTAAGTCTAGGGTCTAGTGTAGGGTAGGGCTTAGAAACAATATTTGTGTAGAAAAGGGTACTCCTCTCCTGGATACAGAGGAGAGATGGGCACTAATTACTTGTGGTGGTTGGCCTTTTTAAAAAAAAAAAAAAAAAATCTCAAACTTTTTCCCCTAGGAATTCTACCACACTTCTTAAAAATTAATTCTAGTTTTTATGGCGCCTTTAAAAACAAATACCTTATAGACACACCATGAATTGTTCAGGTGAGGACACTGTTTTAGAACATCAAACTACTCTAGTTGTCTACATAATTGGCACTTCCTCTTTTTAGGTACTGAGTAGAATTCCAGTTCATTAGGCAAAAAATAACTTGCACCACGACATGATTTTACCGTTTCAGAGATTAACACTTTTTTTCAAACCCATGATACAGAATTCTTTGTTCAGAGGGGTGGGTGAGTGGGTGTGTGTGTCACTGTTAGGTACACATTGCACTGTTGGCTGCTTTTCAACAAGCTATATGGAGGGAGGGGAGACTGGCAAGGGGTATTCTAGTTAAAGAAGAAACAACTCCCTCATGCTGTGGCTTTCAGGTCTTTGTTTTAGTTCCAGTTCTAGCAGGTTCTTTGTCAGTGGAGGCTACGCTAACTTAAGTATTTGACCAGCACTAGTTTAAGAGTTTTTTGTTTGGGTTTTTTTCTGCATCTCTTCTTAGAAGCCATAGTTAACTTGTCAAGGTTGAGGCCAAGGCTTAAATTTATAACTCTTTTTTTCTCTCAGGGCAAGGAATTGCTGACTTTGCCTTGACACAGATGTCTAAACAACTGAATTTGACAGTCTGAATTTGACACATGATTCCAACTGCTATATAACTATTGGTCATGTTCTTTATTGCAGCAGCATTGCACAGTAGTATAACACAACTATGTTTGGAGTCATACACTTATCACAAAAGGTCTAGTTTCAGATTCTGGACAAACACATGGAAAAAATGATCCAGAAGTATAATTCTTGTCTAAATTTTTTTTAGCTTTAAGTTGTATTTTTAAGCAAACTTAGCATTTCAACACTAGCAAAGTCTGCCTACTGGCAAAATTCTACTATAAAAGAATCCTTTAGTCATGAGCATGACTCCAGCAGCTCTTCTGTAATCTAAATACCTGTCTTGTGGTGCCAATGCTAAGCAATGTGTTTGCATCTTTTAATCAAGTAGCATATAACTGTCTTATGGAAGACTGAGATGTTGTCTCTGATCTGATGGGGGGGGGGGGTGGCAAAATGAATGTAGACTGTCTCTTTAGGACTTCTGAAGAGACTCTACTGTTGGGAAAGGGATTTTGTGCGTGAACCTTTTAAGCAAGTACCCTTTCCAGCCCAATGTCCCCCTGCAAGCTACCTCATCGCTGTCTGTTAGAATGGGTGCACTACTTGATCCTGGAGATTAATTTCAGAGTAGCAGCCATGTTAGTCTGTATTCGCAAAAAGAAAAGGAGTACTTGTGGCACCTTAGAGACTAACACATTTATTTGAACATAAGCTTTTGTGCGCTACAGCTCACTTCATCGAAAGCTTATACTGGAGATTGAGAGGTTGCTGGGGGGCAGGTGGATATAAGGAATACAATCCCATCAACATGTCAGATCAGGAGTTGTCTCTCACTCTCTCAATGAGAGGAAGGCAGGTAGGCTAGGGGGTTAAAGATGTCTTGTATGGCCTTAAGAGCACCACTGTGGTGGAATGGAACAACTTTGGAAGGTAAATATGGTCTTTGGCCTAAAACATCAAATTGGGACACACGACAAAGGTTCAGTTCCTTGTCCTGCCACAGCTCTTTTGTGCAGCCTTAGAAAAGTCACTTAACTTGTATCTGGTGCTATCTGTTCCCATCAGTAAAATGGGATAACCTCCATCCTTTGTTTTGGGTCATATTACAATATCTGAAAACAGAGTGGATAAAACACCTGCAGCTTTCAAAACATTTTGAGGAACTTCTGAATAGCTAACCCTAAACCACGATGCCGCATAATAGCGTTGCTGATCAGATGAAAACTCTAATTTAAGAGTTGGTTTTCAAATCGCACTCTGGGCTTCCTTTTAAGATTAATGTGGTGAAATAGAATAATCCAAGTGTCAAGGTTCCTTCCCCACTCTGAACTCTAGGTTACAGATGGGAGGACCTGCATGAAAAACCCGCTAAGCTTATTTTTACCAGTTTAGGTTAAAACTTCCCCAAGATACAAACTATTTTACCTTTTGCCCCTGGACTTTATTGCTGCCACCACCAAGGGCCTAACAAATATATAATAGGGAAACAGCCCACTTGAAAACGTCTTCTCTCCCCCCAAAAATCCTTCCAAACCCTACACCCCCTTTCCTAGGGAAGGTTTGATTAAAAATCCTCACCAAGTTGCATAGATGAACACAGACCCAAACCCTTGGATCTTAAGAGCAATGAAAAAGCAATCAGGTTTTTAAAAGAATTTTAATAGAAGAAAAAGTAAAAGAATCACCTCTGTAAAATCAGGATGGAAAATACCTTGCAGGGTAATCGGATTCAAAACATAGAGGATCCCTCTAGGCAAAACCTTAAGTTACAAAAAGACACAAACATTTCATTTCCATTCAGCACAACTTATTTTATCAGCCATTTAAATAAAACAGAATAACGCATATCTAACTAGATTGCTTATTAGCCCTTTACAGGAGTTCTGACCTGCATTCCTGCTCTGATCCTGGCAAAAAAAAAAAAAAAAAAAAAAACCACAGACGGAGCCTTTGTTTCCGCCCCCTTCCAGCTTTGAAAGTATCTTGTCTCCTCATTGGTCATTTTGGTCAGGTGCCAGCGAGGTTATCCTAGCTTCTTAACCCTTTACAGGTGAAAGGGCTTTTCCTCTGGCCAGGAGGGATTTAAATGTGTTACCCTTCCCTTTATATTTGACACCATAAAGTAATAGCTTTCAGAAACTTGGTGAAATCTGTCTAAAATCACTCTTAATATCCTAATTGGGATAATCATACAGATTATTCTTCATATATAGGTGGCTAAAATGTACTTCATGTGAATTCACTTACTATTCAGTGAAACTTGCTATATATACTGCATCTCCGGTGTTGTGACTGCAGAACTTTATGGCTGATACAAGGGGTTGCTGAAAGTTCAGCAACTAATGAGCTGATTTGTGTTAATGAAACTTATTCAAATGTTCACTTCTCTGCATATTCTATTCACTATATACCTTGTATTATAAGAAAACTGACTTTTTTGTGTGTGCATCTGATAACACTTCATGTACAACCTGGTTTCACTGTTACTCTGCTTCATATAGCACCAATGGAAAGAGATTTCTTCTTACAGAAAATGTGGCTTTAAAACCATACTGGCAGGAGGCTTCAGAGCACCAGAAACTTATCTTAATAATCTCTTTAGAAAAAACTAGATTGCAGGGCAGGGTTAAACCACAGGGTAGTAAGAAAATGCTGAAATTCCATCTATACAACGTTCTGCTGCTGGTCTAACCCAAGCAGCACTAGGGCTAGACCAATGGTGGGGCTTTTGGAATGCTGAAGTATGGGCAAGGCCCTGACACATCACTGATCACAGGGGGCTAGTGGAGAGACTAATCACTTATGCACAGCAGTATTTTGCAAAGTGTGGCATGCCCCCAAGTGGGGAGCACAGGCCGTATTAAAGGGTTGTCCATCTCAATTTACAGGATACTGTAGGTTTGAAGGGGGTGGAGGGGAGTGTGTAGTTGGGTTCATTGCCACTTCATTGAAGGGAACTCTGCTTTCAAAAGTTCAGCAAACTCTGGTATATAGAGAACACTTAATGACCACTATATGTTCTTGTTCCTTCCTTACAAATCCATGTCAGGGCAGGAATTGATTGATTTTATTCTACATGTGTCAGTGGGAAGCGTCTTCCCTAGAATTGGGGGGTTTGGTCAGAGAACTTCTGCAGTCCCTGAGCTTTTAATATAAAGTTGTTTCTAGCACTTCTTGACTGCAGAGAGACTGCATGCTTTGACTCCCTCTGGGAACTGATGGGCAGGTTCCTCTGGGAGGCTAATATGAGTGGGTGGGGGGGGGGGGAGAAGGGGTTCAGGAGAGCTGGCTGTATTTTTAAAGAAGCCTTATTGAGGGTGCAGGGACAAACCATCCCAATGTGCAGAAAGAATAGCAAATATAGCAGGTGATCAGCTTGTCTTAACAGAGAAATCTTCAGCGAGCTTAAACACAAAGGAAGCTTATAAGAAGTGGAAACTTGGACAGATGGCTAGGGAGGTGTATAAATATTGCTTGAGCATGCAGGGATGTAATCGGGAAGGTCAAAGCACAATTGGAGTTGCAGCTAGCAAGAGATATGAAGGGTAACAAGAAGGGTTTCTACAGGTATGTTAGCAATAAGGTCAGGGAAAGTGTCGGACCTTTACTGAATGGGGGAGGCAACCTAGTGACAGATGTAGAAAAAGCTGAAGTACTCTACTTTTTTTGCCTCAGCCTTCAGACAAGGTCAGTTCCCAGACTGCAGCACTGGGCAGCACAGTATAGGGAGGAGGTGAGCAGCCCAGTGATGAAAGAACAGGTGCATGTCCAGCTTTTCTAAAAGGTCCTTAACAAGTCCAAGGATTCTGATGAAATGGATCAGAGGGTGCTGAGGGACTTGGCAAATGTGATTGCAGAGCCATTGGCCATTACCTCTGAAAACTCATGGTGATCGGGAGGGCCCTGGACTACTGGAAAAAGACACATCAGGCTCATCTCCCCCCAAAAAAAAGAGAACCCAGGGAACTACAGACTGGTCAGCCTCACCTCGGTCCCTGGAAAAATCATGGAGCAGGTCCTCAACAAATCCATTTTGAAGCACTTGGAGGAGAGGAAGGTGATCAGCAACAATCAACATGGATTCACCATGGGCAAGTCATGCCTGGCCAACCTGATTGCCTTCTATGATGAGATAACTGGCTCTGTGGATATCGGGAAAGCAGTGGATGTGCTATACCTTGTATAAAAAGCTTTGCTAAAGTCAGTCTCCCACAGAATTCTGGCCAGCAAGTTAAAGTATGGATTGGATGAATGGACTATAAGGTGGATAGAAAGCTGGCTAGATTGTTGGGCTCAGTGGGTAGTGATCAATAGCTCAATGTTTAGTTGGCAGCCAGTATCAAGCAAACTGCCCCAGGGGTCAGTCCTGGGGCCAGTTTTGTTCAACATCTTTATTAATGATCTGGATGATGGGATGGTTGATGGGTGATTGCACTCTTGGCAAATTCACAGATGAAACTAAGCTGGGGGGAGAGGTAGATACACTGGAAGGTAGGGATAGGGTCCAGAGTGACCTAGACAAATTGGAGGGCTGCACCAAAAGAAATCTGAGGTTCAACAAGGACACGTGCAGAGTCCTGCACTAAGGACAGAAGAATCCCATGTAGTGCTACAGGCTGGGGACCGAGTGGTGAAGTGGCAGTTCTGCAGAAAAGGACCTGGGAATTAGTGGACAAGAAGCTGGATATGAGTGCCCTTCTTGCTAAGAAGGCTAACAGTATATTGGGCTGCATTAGTTGGAGCATTGCCAGCAGTTCGAGGGAAGTGGTGATTCCCCTCTGTTCAGCACTGGTGAGGCCACATCTTGAGTATTGTGTTCAGTTTTGGGTCCCCACTTCAGAAAGGAGGTGGGCAAATTGGAGAGAATCCAAGGGAGGCAACAGAAATGATTAGGGGTTTGCAGTACATGACTTATGAGGAGAGGCTGAGGGAACTGGGCTTATTTAGGTTGCAGAAGAGAAGAGTAAGGGGGGATTTGAAAGACTTCAACTACCTGAAAGGGGGGTTCCAAAGAGGATGGAGCTCAGCTGTTCAGTGGTGGCAGATGAGAGAACAAGGAGCAATGGTCTCAAGTTGCAGTGGGGGAGGTGTAAGTTGGATATTAGGAAAAACTATTTCACGAGGAGTGTGATGAAGCACTGGAATGTGTTACCTAGGGAGGTGGTGGAACCTCCATCCTTAGAAGCTTTTCAGGCCCAGCTTGACAAGCCCACGGCTGGGATGGTCCTGCTTTGAGCAAGGGATTGTACTGGATGGCCTTCTGAGGTCTCTTTCAACCCTAATCTTCTATGATATTCTTCCTGTGTGTTTAACCCCTCAACTTGTCTCTGGGCTGCTTTCTCAGCCCTAAGAATGCCAATCCTAAACATGCTTTGAGAAATGACAGCAAGAGGAAGCTTGACGCTACTCAACAGGCTAGATGCCTTTCTAAGAATAAACATCACTCTCCTGTCTTGGAAGACTTTTAGTATTCTTGAAGGCAGTTAAACTGCACCTCTACCCTGATGTAACGCGACCCGATATAGCACAAATTCAGATATAACGCAGTAAAGCAGCGCTCTGGGGGGCAGGACTGCGTGCTCCAGCAGATCAGTTCATCAGCATGTCTGGCTCTGACACGCTGCTCTGAGTGGTGTTAAGGGTGCTGGGCTGGGGCCGAGGGATTGGATAAGGGGCAGAGGGTCTCGATGTAACGCAGTTTCACCTATAATGCAGTAAAATTTTTTTTTTTTGCTCCTGAGTACCGCATTATATCTGGGTAGAGGTGTACTAAGCTGTCAGGCTGTTCAGTGCAAGGCATGTTCACGCTAGTACATGGACTTGCCAGAAATGGTTAACACACCTCCTTAAGAATAAGGATGGAAAGACCTTCATTCTTCATGAAACATGTAGTAGTAACAGACTACTAGCTTTTTTCCCCCCTCCGTAGCAACTACTTTAAATTCAGAGGGAATTTAAAGACAATTGGTTCTCAAGCATGCCCTTTAAATACTGATGATGGCTGTGACTACTACTTGTTCAATGGATTCATTCTAATGCAATAAAAGATACCTTGGTGTTTAAACTGAGGAGCTGGACAGGTTCAAAAATGAGTCACTGATCTGCTACTGCTAACTTGCAGTCATAATTTTTGTCTGAAATTTTTTTCAACCTTTCACAAATCTGGTATAGTTAAAAGAAGTTCCACTTTATTTTCTGCAAAAAAGACTTAGCAGAAGGCATTGGGATGGATATGCCACATTCTGCCTTGTCTTCACTTCCACCATAATGGAGTCTGAGCTGCATATGAGCATAATTAAACTTTGAGCCTCTTCTATCTTCCAGTGCATCTTAGAGCATTGCTCCCCTCATGCCCTTTTGTGGGCTGTAGTAGTTCATAATTCATCTTACTTAACCTGTTCTTGGTAAATGCTAAATGCCTTTAATTATTAGTGAGTAAAATTGAGTATCTTGGCAAATTTTCTTTGTTTGCTCTCCTAGTGCACCCTTGGTTAGTCACCACCATCAAGAGCCAGGTGTCTTGTGGCCAGTTACTCTTGTTCACATCTTACAGATTTCATGAGAGAATCTGTCTGCACAAGATAGTAAAGTTTACTTTTGATGCAGCTGAAGCTATTGCACCCAGTTGTGTAACTTCTCAACTTCAGCAGAAAGTAGAAAGCAGTAAGTAGAAAAAGCATGGTGCCAGTCCCTTCAATCTGTTCAAACCACATGCCATGACTGGCTTTGCTCTGTATGCATCACTTGATTCCTGATCCTGTCACCCACCTGATCCTGTCTTAGCAGCACTAAAATTCAGGTCTCTAAATACTGCTGCCCAAGCAAAGACAAATAGCATTATTTCTCTTTTCACCATGTCTGTACCTCTAAGCTTTGCTTGCTTTAGTTAAATTTTCGATCTCTCTCATTCCTTATTTCTTCATTATGTTGAAAGCCTGAATTCAGTCTTTCTGGAACTTCCTCCACCCACCTCCTTGCTTTTTGCTGTTTATTATAAATGACTCTTCCCAATACTATCTACTGTAGTGCATTGACATCTTTCTTCATTTCCTCCTTACAACATTATGCCTACTTTGGAGACTTCCAGCTGTTAGTCATCACAGCTTCCTTTATAAGCCTTCTGGAACATATGCAGTAGCTTTGAATTCTGAATGACACTTAGATGGTTCCATAGTGAATATGTATTTACTGAATGCTAGAAAATCAAGTACCATTCATTATCTCCATGAGAGGACAAATATTTCCTTATCCATTGTGGTGACTCGTACAGACTGTAGTTAATTGCAAAGAAATTTCCAGTAGAACTCTGTCCTGACACATGCCAGACCCAGTTAATTCAGCAGGCTTAGAATGGACAAAACTAGTTCCTTCTAGAAGGTCAAAATCCACCCTAGCCCTATTCCCTACCTCAATAACACTGCGATGCTGCATCATGTAGTAAAAACAGAGTTGCAAAATTCCATTAACACAAGTGAGGGATCACCAAGAATATGGAGTCTAGGTCAGTACCAAAATATTGTAAAACATGGAGACTGCCACTCACAACTATTCCTAAGTAGGACCCAATTGTCTGCTACCACTGTTAACTGGATGCAGAGGAAATCCTACCAGACTGGTTGACTCAATCTAATGTAATTGCAAGTAGCCAGTAGGTCATCTTCCTCCTCTGGCAGCTGCTTTGTATCCTCCCCCCACATGTACCATGTTGGCAGAAGTTAAGATCAGAAACAGCTGTGGGGGCACTGGAAAAGTTTCTAGTGACCAGAGGCAAGAACTGTTAAAAATAAAAGCATTGTGCAGCTCCCCACCTGTCCTGCATTTTCTTCATCCTGGACTGCTAAGGAAGCCTAGCTCTGGAGTTACAGCACAACTAACTTACCATATTTCCTAGTTCTGGGTAAGGCCAGCACTTGCACCCTGTGTTTTTTCATCTCGTTTGATCTCCTGTGGCTTTTATTCTTTAAAGCCTTCACTCCGGCAATCAATGATGACAGGAGAATCTCAGCTGTCACTTTTTAAAAGTTTCTAGCCTTCACAATTCCAAGCCCGAGAATTCAAAAGTGAAAGCATCTCACACTTAATACATTCCTGCCATTGCAGGGGACTTGGGAATTGGTGGCACTTCAGTCTCTTCTGTTCTTTGCCTGTGGCACACACCCACTTTGGGGACTAAAATGCTTTGGTCTTCAGGCTCTGTAGGGGCGTATCTGGATGAAACTTAATGGCCTGTGAAGTACAGGAGGCCAGACTAGATGGTCTAATCTAGTATTCTGGGAATAAATATAATTTAAAAAAAAATCCAAAATGTAACTTTTGGTTTAAAATGAGATTTTTAATGACTTCTTGGGCCTAACTCTTTTTTGAATGCTTGGTGTTGGCAGTACTGCTTCTGCTGTTGCCAATATCCAGGTCAGGGCTTGTAGTCCCTGAAGCCTTATATTGATACTCAGTGCCATAAAGGTGAATGCTGCTGTACAGAACAAATAAGAGACGGTCCTTGTCCCAAAGAGTTGACAGTCAGAGCCCCAGGCATAATGCTTTTAGGCAAGAGCATAAATTGCTACAAATGGTCTTAGAATCTGCTGCATAACTGCTTCCAGAATCTGAATTTTCATTTAAACTTTCAAGTCCTTACAGCCGCTAAGGTGATCTTTAAAATGCAGGGGAAAGCAAATTAGTGCAGGGGCATAGAAACATCTCAGAAGTGGCGTTCTTCAGCTTCCAGAACATGGGGTGTTAAGCCTGAAGTCTGATAGTGGAGTAGCTTGTTTTCAGTACTTTTGTTCTACCTGTAAAAGCACTTTAACCCTTTCTACATGTACTCGTAAACACAAGGATAGGGTGCATTGGGGCAGCTAGTTGCTGTAAAAATTTGCTGGGTGGGGAATAAGAACTTCCACACAGTACCCCCCACATTTAGCTCTAACTCACCCAGCTGCTTTGGACAGGGGCCAAGGAGGCCTGTATCTTAGGTGTCAAAACAAATACAACTTCCACACTCTATAGAGCCCTCTAAACAATAAGGTTGTGTGTGATTTTTTTTTTTTTAATTGACTTCTGAGAGGACTTAAGTCAGTGCATGTGAGTAGATTCAGGACTAAAAGTGGATTAAGAAAGTGGATGGCAGAGGTGAGCAAACTACAGCGGCCCGCGGGACTGTCCTGCCCAGCCCTTGAGCTCCTGGCTGGGGGAGGCTAGCCCCTGGCCCCTCCCCTGCTGTCCCCCTCTCCCCTGCAGTCACGCCGCTGTGCGGGCAGTGCAGTGCCATGACTGGCCCCAGCATGGTAAGGGGGCAGAAAGTGGGGGCAGGGAGTCCCAAGGGGCAGACAAGGAGCAGGGGGTTGTTGGATGGGGCAGAGGTTCGGGGAGGCTAGTGGGAGTCCCAGGGGGACAGCTGGGGCAGAAGTTCTGTGGGAAGAGGCAGAGGATGGGGAATGGGGGTTCAATACGGGATGGGAGTCCCGGGGTGCCTGTCAGGGGGTGGGGATGTGACATGTCATGGGGACAGGGCGTGGGGGGGTTGGACAGGAGTCCCGGGGGCAGCTAGGGGTGGGGGGGTCCTGGGAGGGGGCAGTCAGTGGCTAGGAGCAGGGGTGGGGGGGTTGGATGGGTTGGGGCTTCTGAGGGGGGTGGGAAGTGGGAGGGCATGGATAGGGGGCCGGGGCCAGGGCCAGGGCCAGGCTGTTTGGGGAGGCACAGACTTCCCTACCCGGCCCTCCATACAGTTGCGCAAACCCCGATGTGGCCCTTGGGCCAAAAAGTTTGCCCACCCCTGCCATAGGGGGAGGAGAAGGGAAGTACAGGACCCCCTCCCTTCACAGAGAGGCTGGGGCAGCAATGTTGGGGCTTTCTCCAAGGAATAACGTGCGGGGAGGCCTCCACTCAGGAAAAGCAGAATTCCTTTCTCCCCTCCCTCCCCCCCACCCCCCAAAAGTCATAGGCCAGGGTGTTAATATGGGTGGCCAGGCAGCTGGGGTTTGTCTATTTAGGTGGTTGGGCAGGGCCCACTGTTCTTCCTGCTGCACAAGCCTCTATAGGGGCAGGGGGATGGAGCCTCCAAAACAATGGGTCTTGAGGCTAGCACCCTATTGAGATGCACAGGTCATCTTACCCCTGTCAGAGCTACTGTTTCAGATATCACTGCATAAGTTTCAAGATTTTCTTTGCAGCTATAAGGGCCAGAAAGTTTTGTTTTTGTTTTTTTTCCTAAGAGCTGAGATATTGATGTAATCAAGTGACTCAGGGAGCTGGGATTCTAGGCACAGGTTTGTAGGGACTATGACCCAGGGTAAACTAATTTTAGAACCATGAACTTGTGTTCCTAATGGGGGGATGAGGGTTGAGTAATGCATATCCATCTAACAAATAGAAATAACTCTCTGTTCTGTAATGGAGTATCAGCTTTTCCTTAATGAAATAGCCAAACATTGGGATTAGAGTATGTCTGACTGTTTTTATTGGACAAACCTTCCTCCTGTGCTTGCAGCACTAAGGGTACATCTCCATTGCAATAAGATCTGTGGCGTGGCATGGCCGTGACTGAGCCTGTTTGGCCGATTCAGGCTCATGGGGCTCAGGATGCAGAGCTATAAAATTGCAATGTAGAAGTCTGGGCTTGAGTCTTAGGCTCAGTGCCATGGGTATTTTCCCTCAGTATAGATATACCCTAAGAGTAAGTTGTCAGTCCCCTTATACCTAAAATATTACAGAATCCCCTGTCAGCAGAGTAAAACAGCTTAACTTTGTAAGTGATGGATTTATACACAACATCTTTGGTTGCAGAAAGCAACAGATCACCTTTCACCCAAGTTTAGACCACAAACGAACACATGGCAGCCTTGTTCCAGAGTAGGACTCGCCCTCTGCAAAAGCAACAAAAAGGAACAAAATTCTTTGTTCATTTACAGGGAGTCAATCGCCATTCATTTATGTACTCTATTTCCAGCTTACTTCTCTGGATAGCTGAGCTCTGCTTAGCAAGAAAGCTTTCTTGCTTCTGGCATATTCATCTCCTCCTCCAAAGCATGCAAAAAGGCTTAAAACCTGCATGCTTCACAATTCAGTTTAATCCTGCTATTGATTTTTTTTTTTTCCCCCTCCCTGGCTTTTGGAAAGATTTAATCCGCTCATGGAGGACTTGCCTGGATGTACTTTAGTGGTGCTCCATTTGCCAGGTTTTTTTATAAGGTACTTGAACAATTCTTGCAGTTTCTTCCAAACTGTTCTGGACTATTTGTTATACCAATGAAATAAAAACCAGCAGAATCTTATTAAAGGGGAAAAGGCAAAATATCACATTTATTGTGAAAACAGAATCATAGTAAGCAGTTATAGCTATAACATTCCATTCAATTTCATATTTATTCTCTCGCGTGCACACATTCTGCAAGGTTGTTTTCATAGTTACCAGCCTTAGAGTTGCTTGTGCCAAGCCACTGGCCAGGTGGCCTGGACATGAGGAGGGAACAGGACCTTGTCAGATGCACATCCAACGTTCTGGAAGTTGGTTTGCAGAATCAGACCCCAAAGGTCTCAGTTTCTAGAGTCCACTTTTATAGGAATTTAGTCTATGGGAATTGCTACATCATGCTGTTGCTGATTCAATCGGCAGATGGCACATTCCTGACTGCTCTGTGCTGCCAGATGTTATCTTATTCTTCTGTTCTCCCATCCTTGAGACTGTTCGGTGGATTCCAGTCTGCCCTCCGGGGGTCCTCTGGTTGTTTCCACTTGACGCCTTCTCCAGCAGAGCAACACTGGTTTCTTAGACTGGCACCTCCCTGATCATTTATTCTCCACACCAAGCATCCATCCACATACATCCTCTATCTCCATTTTAATCACAATTATTAACAAAGCGAGATGAGATACAACAAAAGGGCGGGGAGTCTATTTGCTGTTTCTGTTACAAAGTATCACTTTGAGTCTCTGCATGAGTAGTTGTTGTTTCAAAGTGTTGCTCTGAGAACAGAATCTGTCTTAGGATGCACTAACACAATTAGCAGCCAAAAACCAAGAGACCTCCCTTTTGATTAGTAATACCCTGAAATTTAAACCATGGGGAATCAAACTCATTTGATTTTAATACAGAACTTCTTTAATATGATCCAACATATTGCCATGGTGGCAGTAGTTTGAGGTCAATGGGAGTTGTGTACCTAAATACCTTTAAAGCTTTGTGCCTAGATGTTTATCTTTAAGAAAGGATTATCTAAAGAGACATGAAGAGAAGGTTCTAGCCAGGTAAGGCATGTCTTCACAGTGGCTGGGAGGTGTAATTTTCAGTGTGGATTTACATGAGCTAGCACCTAATAATAGCAATGTGGCCATGGCTGCTCAGACTAGCCCTGAGTTTATATCCATTGGGTCAGTGGGATTGAACTCAATGGCTAGCCCATGTTGCCACATCCATGCTGTTTTTAGTTCCACTTGAGCTAGTGCCTAGAATGTCTGCTTGGGCTGGGAAGCATGCTTCTAGTTGCTGTGTAGATCTACCCTGCAGGTAACTCCAGTGATCAGCACTCAAGTTGGAGAACCTGGGTGTGAGCAGCCACACTCAAATTAGTTTTTTAAAAAACTAAAGTACTTATGGCACCTTAGACTGACAAATTTATTTGAGCATAAGCTTTCGTGGGCTAAAACCCACTTCACTGGATACATGCAGTGGAAAATACAGTAGTAAGAGAGATACACAGAGAACATGAACAAATGGGTGTTGCCATACCAACTGTAACAAGACTAATTAAGAAAAGGAGTACTTGTGGCACCTTAGAGACTAACAAATTTATTAGAGCATAAGCTTTCGTGCATCCGATGAAGTGAGCTGTAGCTCACAAAAGCTTATGCTCTAATAAATTTGTTAGTCTCTAAGGTGCCACAAGTACTCCTTTTCTTCTTGCGAATACAGACTAACAGGGCTGCTACTCTGAAACCTGTCATTAAGACTAATTAAGGTGGCCTATTATCAGCAGGAGAAAAACCTTATGTAGGTGATAAGATGGCCCATTTCAAAAGGTTCACAAGAAGGTGTGAGTAACAGTGTGGGGGTGGGGAAATTAGGATGGAGAAGTAGTTT